>NW_027507878.1:1478320-1701754 GCF_037356315.1 Lithobates pipiens | reverse complement strand
TAATCTTCCTCTTCCTCCTCCGCGGAGATCTTCTGTCTTCTGTCTTCGTCGCGGCGTCTTCTGGGTAATGGGTCGCGCTGTGTTCTGGGAACTGTGTGTTCCAGAACACAGAGCGTCCCATTCAGAAAGCGCTGCGGGACTCGCGCATGCGCAGTAGCTGCGGGACTCGCGCATGCGCAGTAGGAAACGGGCAGTGAAGCCGTAAGGCTCCGCTGCCTGTTTCCCTTACAGGGAATGGCGGCGCCGGGACCCGAGAGCCGAGGGACGGCTCGGCCTCGGGCGACCGACATCGCGGGCGCCCTGGACAGGTGAGTGATTTTATTAAGTCAGCAGCTGCAGTGTTTGCAGCTGCTGACTTTTTTTTTTTTTTTTTTTTATAACTGGCCCTCCTCTTTAAGGCAGGGCAAAAGGGGCAGCTGCCCTGGGCCCTGACATTGTTGTGGGGACCCAAAGCAGCTGCCTCATACTTGCCAACTATCCCAGTTTAACCACTTCAATACCGGGGGGCACTTAAACACCTTCCTGCCCAGACCAATTTTGAGCTTTCAGCGCTGTCGCACTTTGAATGACAATTGCGCGGTCATGCTACACTGTACCCAAATGAAATTTTTATCATTTTTTCCCCACAAATAGAGCTTTCTTTTGTTGGTATTTGATCACCTCTGCGGTTTTTATTTTTTGCTAAACAAATAAAAAAATACCGAAAATTTTGAAAAAAAAAATGTTTTTTTTTGTTTCAGTTTCAAAACTTTGCAAATAAGTACGTTTTCTCCTTCACTGATGGGCACTGATGGGGATACACTGAGGTGCAATGATAAGGCGGCACTGATGGGCACCGATGAGGTGGCACCAATGAAGTGGCACTGATGAGGTGGCATTGATGGGTGGCACTGATGGGCACTGATAGGTGGCACAAATTGGCATGGATGGGCATGGATAGGTGGCACAGGTGGGCATGGGTAGGCGGCACAGGTGGGCATGGGTAGGCACTGATAGGCGGCACAGATGGGAACTGATAGGCGGCATTGTATTATAATATATTGTACTAATGGGTGCCAATCAATAATGCATGCCAATCAGTGATGCCCATTGTGGGCACTGATTGGCATCCATTATGCGCACTGATTGGCATCCATTGTGGCACTGATTGAAATCCCTGGTGGTCTAGGGTGGCATACCTTGTCCTTGGCATCCCTGGTGGTCTGGTGGCATCCCTGGTGCTCCAGTGTGGGCATCCTCGAGGGGGCTGTGCTGATAATCGATAAGCACAGACCCCCCCCCGTCAGAGGAGCAGCCGATCGGCTCTCCTCTACTCGCGTCTGACAGACATGAGTGAGGAAAAGCCGATCACCGGCTTTTCCTATTTACACTGTGATCAGCCGTGATTGGACACGGCTGATCACGTGGTAAAGAGTCTCCGTCGGAGACTCTTTACCGAGATCGTAGTTGCCGGGTGTCAGACTGACACCCGCAACAACGATCGCCGCGATGCGCGCCCCCGGGAGTGCGCAGCGGCTCATAATCCTGATCACGTCATATGACGTCCGGTCAGGATTATGGAACCACTTTGCCGCCGTCTATTTGTTATAGGGCGGGCGGCAAGTGGTTAAATTCCCTCGCCCCTTGAAGTTTTAGTCCTGTGCTGTGTCCCGATATCTCAGTGTGAAGTGCTGCTAGTAATTCTGCCCGGCTCTGCCCTATTGTTGTGTACAGGTGACTCACCTGCAGACCCTGTGTTTACATGTAAATAACCGGCATTCGTATGTAAATAGCTACAGCATTACTAAGTAAATAGCTGCGGCCGGCAGCATTGATATGTAAATAAAGGCGTCATTCATATGTGTATCATGCTCCCCTGCAGTGAGGAGATGATGTGCTGTAACCTCTAGCAACCAATCAGTGAGCAGTATTACTGTACAGTAATCTCTAGCAACCAATTAACAAGCAGAAATCATTTGCTGTAACCTCTAGCAACTAATCAGTGAGGCATAATGTGTGCTGTAACCTCTAGCAACCAGTCATTAAGCAGTAATGATATGCTGTAACCTCTGGCAACCAATCACAATCGCTGCCTGATCTGATACAGTAAACAGATTTTAAGTCTAGCTGCTATTTATTGTATGTCTCAGAGCAGGTAGAAATTGGATGGGGGGCCCCAAGAAAAATTTTGCCTAGGGTCCAATCAATGTTAAAGATGGCCCTGAGTCCATGTGTTACTTACTGAGTGTAATCCGGGGTTTGGCCTCCTTCGCTCTTCTTCAGCACCTTTGGTTGTATTTCTACCTTTATTGGGGCTTTTGTACAAATGTTTTTTTCACGCATTTTGAACCACTTCCATGCCGCGCAGCACTCCTCTCCTACATGTAAAAATCAGAATGTTTTTTGCTAGAAAATTACTCAGAACCCTCAAACATATATATATATATATATATATATATATTATTTTTAGCAGAGACCCTAGGGAAAAACATGGCGGTCGTTGCAACTTTTTATGTCACACGGTATTTGCGCAGTAATTTTTCAAACGTGATTTTTTGCGGCCAAAAACACATGAATAATAATAAAAAAAAAACAAAACAAAAAAAAAATTAGTAAAGTTAGCCCTAAATTTTTGTATAATGTGAAAGATGATGTTACGCCGATTAACTAGATACCTCACATGTCACGCTTTAAAATTGCGCGCACTCGTGGAATGGCACCAAACTACGGTACTTAACCTCCTCCCGCCCGCTCTATAGCCGAATGACGGCCGTAGAGCAGGCGGGTTCCTTCGCCTGCCCGTCCCTGGACAGCCTTGTGTTTACTTCCGCAATGTGCGCCGCCGGGGGCGCGCATCGCGGAAGTATTGTATCCGCCATGTCTCCCGGAGACAGGCAAACACAGATCGCCGTGAACGGCCAATCAAAGCGGCTGTTCACAGCGCGATCGCAGCTGCCAATGGGAGATGATCTCAAATGTAAACATATGAGATCATCTCCCATTGCCGTGTCTCTCCCTCCTCACACAGAGACAGTTTGTGAGGAGGGAGAGCGATCTATGTGTCAGCCCCAGTGCCAGTGCCATCTGTCAGCCCCAGTGCCAGTGCCATCTGCCAGTAGTGCCAGTGCCACCTGCCAGCGCCAGTGCCTGCCGTCAGCCCCAGTGCCGTCAGCCCCAGTGCCACCTGCCAGCCCCAGTGCCATCCGTCAGCCCCAGTGCCATCAGTGCCGTCAGCCCCAGTGCCACCTGCCAGCACCAGTGCCACCTGCCAGTGCCATCCGTCAGCCCCAGTGCCATCAGTGCCACCTGCCAGCGCCAGTGCCATCCATCAGCCCCAGTGCCACCTGCTAGTGCCACCTGCCACCACCAGTGCCACCAGTGCCACCTGCCAGTGCCACCTGCCAGTGCCACCTGCCAGCGCCAGTGCCATCTGTCAGCCCCAGTGCCGCCAGCCCCAGTGCCGCCAGTGCCACCTGCCAGTGCCACCTGCCAGTGCCATCCGTCAGCTCCAGTGCCGTCAGCCCCAGTGCCGCCAGTGCCACCTGCAAGTGCCACCTGCCAGCGCCACCTGCCAGCGCCAGTGCCATCTGCCAGCCGCAGTGCCATCTGCCAGCCCCATTTGCCAGAGCAATTAGCCAGAGCAAATAGCCAGCACCATCTGCCACTGCCATCTGCCATCTGCCAGCCGCAGTGCCATCTGCCAGCCCCATTTGCCAGAGCAATTAGCCAGAGCAAATAGCCAGCACCATCTGCCACTGCCATCTGCCAGTGCCAGCCCCAGTGCCATCTGTCAGCGACATCTGTCAGCCCCATCTGTCAGCCCCATCTGCCTCCAGTGCCATCTGTCAGTGCCACGTGTCGTCAGTGCCACGTGAGGTCACTTTGTGGGCATTTCCATTGTCCTGGTGCTCCAGGGCCTTCAAAACTGTAATAGGTGGTTGAGAAATGAAATGTGTAATTTATGCTCCTAGAACGCCTGATGGAACTATTTCAATATTGGGCCTCTGTATGTGGCCAGGCTGTGTAAAAGTCTCACACATTTGGTATCGTAATACTCAGAAGGAGTAGCAGAACATATTTTGGGGTGTCATTTGTGGTATACACATGCCATGTGAGAGAAATAACCTATTACATTGAAAATTTTGTGAGAAAAAAAAAAAATCTTCATTTTGCAAAGAATTGTGGGAAAAAGATGACATCAAAAAGCTCACCATGCATCTTAGTAAATACCTTGGAATGTCTACTTTCCAAAAAGGGGTCATTTGGGGGGTATTTGTACTTTCCTGACTTGTTCGGGTCACAAGAAATGAGATCGGCCACCAGTACATCAGGTGTGATCAATTTTGTGCGACCAAATAATATCCACTAATTTGGGTTATTTTTACCAAAGATATGTAACAGTATAAATTGTGGCCAAAATTTATGGAAAAAAAATTATAATTTGCAAAATGTTATCACAGAAACAAAGAAATATGCGTTTTTTTTTCAAAATTTTCGGTCTTTTTTCATTTATAGCGCAAAAAATAAAAACCCCAGAGGTGATCAAATACCACCAAAAGAAAGCTCTATTTGTGGGAAAAAAAGGACACAAAATTCATTTGGGTACAGTGTTGCATGACTGAGTAATTGTCATTCAAAGTGTGAGAGCACCAAAAGCTGAAAATTGGTCTGTTCAGGAAGGGGGTTTAAGTGCCCAGTAAGCAAGTGGTTAAAAATCTCCATAGGTGACACTTTAAATTTTTTTTACAGGTTACATGTTTAGAGTTACGGAGGAGCTCTTGGGCTGGAATATTTGCTCTCGCTCTAACGATCGTGGTGATACCTCACACGTGTGGTTTGAATGTTGTTCGCGTATTGCGGGCGTGACGCACACCTGCGTTCACTTCTGCGTGCGAGCTCGCGGGGACGGGGGGGGGGGGGGCGCATTAATTTGTTAATTTTTTGTTTATTTTATTTACATTTTTTGAACACGTAAAGGTATATGTTTAAAGTACAGTAGCGCCTTGGATTGCGATCATAATTCGTTCCGCAAACATGCTTGCAATCCAAAACACTTGTATATCAAAGCGAATTCCCCCATAAGAGATAATGGAAACTCCGATGATTCGTTTCCACAACCATTTATTTATAAATCCTTCCGTTTATAGTCCATATAAAGAGATTATAGCGATGTGATTGGTTGGAAGCCTCCACAAGGGGATTAGAAGCAAAATTCAGCAGCTCCAGAGTGTAAAAGAGAAGAGAGGGCGCCTCTAAGTGTAGCAATGTGGTTACACTTATTGAAGGTCCAACATTTAGGAACTCACATGGCTGATGATTAACCCCTTCAATACCAGGGGGCACTTATACACCTTCCTGCCCAGGCCAATTTTCAGCTTTCAGCGCTGTCACACTTCGAATGACAATTGCGCAGTCATGCTACACTGTACCCAAACTACATTTTTATCATTTTATTCCCACAAATAGAGATTTCTTTTGGTGGTATTTCGTCACCTCTGGGGGGGGGGGGGGGGTTTATTTTCTGCTAAACAAATAGAAAAAAAGACCGGAATTTTTGGGAAAAAAAATGTTTTTTTTTTGTTTCTGTTGCAAAACTTTGTAAATAAGTAAGTTTTCTTCTTCACTGATGGGGCTGAACTGATGGGCACCAATTAGGTGGTACCGATGAGGTGACACTGATGTGTTCTGATGATGGGCACTGATGGGTACACATAGGTGGCAGTGGGCACTGATATGCAGCACTGATGGGTACACATAGGTGGCAGTGGGCACTGAAAGGCAGCACAGATGGGCAATGATATGCAGCACTGATGGGTACACATAGGTGGCACTGGGCACTGAAAGGCAGCATGGAGGGGCACTGATAGGTGGCACTGATATACACTAATGGATGGTACTGATGGATGCCAATTATTGCCAAATGATAATGCCTTCCAATCAGTGATGCCAATTGTGGGTACTTATTGGGCCCCCATGAGGTGTCACTGATGGGCCCCAATGAGGTGGCACCAATGAGGTGGCACTGATGGACACCTATGAGGTGGCACCAATGAGGTGGCACTGATGGGTATTGATGAGGTGACACTGATGTGTTCTGATGATGGGCACTAATATGCGGCACTGATTGGGCACTGATATGCAGCACTGATGGGTACACATAGGTGGCACTGGGCACTGAAAGGCAGCATGGAGGGGCACTGATAGGTGGCACTGATATACACTAATGGATGGTACTGATGGATGCCAATTATTGCCAAATGATAATGCCTTCCAATCAGTGATGCCAATTGTGGGTACTTATTGGGCCCCCATGAGGTGTCACTGATGGGCCCCAATGAGGTGGCACCAATGAGGTGGCACTGATGGACACCTATGAGGTGGCACCAATGAGGTGGCAGTAGGCACTGAAAGGCAGCACGGATGGGCACTGATATGCAGCACTGATGGGTACACATAGGTGGCAGTGGGCACTGAAAGGCAGCACGGATGGGCACTGATATGCAGCACTGATGGGTACACATAGGTGGCAGTAGGCACTGAAAGGCAGCACGGATGGGCACTGATATGCAGCACTGATGGGTACACATAGGTGGCAGTGGGCACTGAAAGGCAGCACGGATGGGCACTGATAGGTGGCACAGATATACACTAATGGATGGTACTGATGGATGCCAATCATTGCCAAACGATAATGCCTTCCAATTAGTGATGCCCATTGTGGGTACTTATTGGCATCCTTTGTGGGCACTGAGGGTGGCATACCTGGTGGTCCAGTGTGGGCATCCGGGGGGGGGGGGCTGCGTTGATAATCAGCACAGACCCCCCCAGTCAGAGGAGCAGCCGATTGGACACGGCTGATCACGTGATAAAGAGCCTCCGTCAGAGACTCACTACCTAGATGGGAGTTGCGGTGGGTCAGACTGACTCGCCACCGATCGGCGGGAGCGCGCAGCGGCTTGATATCCTGGCGACGTGATAGGACGCCCGGTCCGGATATCACAACCACTTTGCCGGCCTCGTATTGCTGTATGGTGGGCGGCAAGTGGTTACAAGGGGCTCATCTCAGTATGGAGGCATCGGGGTAAAGCTGTCCACATAGACCATCCCCCGCGCCGCCGCCTCTCACCGCTGTCAGTCTCCAATCGTGACCAGGAAGACTCCCCTGCAGAAGAGCGATCTGAAAGAGAGGTTTGAATCGCTGGTGGAAGGGATGACGTCGATGGCGGTGCGGGGGATGGTCAGTGTGGACAGCTTTACCCCGGATGCCTCCATACTTAGCTGTGTCTGTTTTATTTATCAACCATGTGAGTCGCTAAATGTTGGACCTTCATATAATATAACCACATGGCTACACTTCGAGGCGCCCTCTCTTCTCTTTTATACTCAGTCGTGACGTGACGTGACGCCACTCGTATATCAAGACATCGATTGCAGATCAAGTCCAATTTTTTTTAAAAACATTTTGCTTGTCTTACAATCCGAGTCACGCCGACATTTTACTGTATTTTACGAGAGTTTTTATGCGGGGGAGGGGAGACAATCTTCAAGCACGCGTGTGTCACGTGTTTACAGGCGCCCCCCCATCATCAAAGAGGAGCCAACCGCCCGGAGAGCGCCCACCAATGTATTCAGTCTACAGAACAATGTACAATATTGATCCGTTTTCCTCGCAACTCTTTCCAATATTGGAAGCGAAGCTCATCGCCGCCCCCCCCTCCCCCTCCCACGGGAACCGCTTGTGAAATTCTGATTGCGTAAAACAATTTTGGGGGTTTTTGTTTCCTTACAAAGTTATCCATTAATGTGAACGCCTCCCGTCCGATAATCTTCTCAGGAATGACGTTTTATTTTACATTTTAAATGGCTCCTATCAAGTGGATGAGCATAGCGATCGTTCTCCTCGCTGTGCGTGGACTGCGACCGAACCATGGCGCTCCGGTGAGTGTAAGCTCCTCTGTACAGAGACCGTGGGGGAGGGGACATTAGAGTGTAAGCTCCTCTGTACAGAGACCGTGGGGGAGGGGACATTAGAGTGTAAGCTCCTCTGTACAGAGACTGATGTGACTGTGGGGGGGGGGGGACATTAGAGTGTAAGCTCCTCTGTACAGAGACTGATGTGACTGTGGGGGGGAGGGGACATTAGAGTGTAAGCTCCTCTGTACAGAGACTGATGTGACTGTGGGGGGAGGGGACATTAGAGTGTAAGCTCCTCTGTACAGAGACTGATGTGACTGTGGGGGGAGGGGACATTAGAGTGTAAGCTCCTCTGTACAGAGACTGATGTGACTGTGGGGGGGGGGGGGGACATTAGAGTGTAAGCTCCTCTGTACAGAGACTGATGTGACTGTGGGGGGAGGGGACATTAGAGTGTAAGCTCCTCTGTACAGAGACTGATGTGACTGTGGGGGAGGGGACATTAGAGTGTAAGCTCCTCTGTACAGAGACTGATGTGACTGTGGGGGGGGGGGGACATTAGAGTGTAAGCTCCTCTGTACAGAGACTGATGTGACTGTGGGGGGAGGGGACATTAGAGTGTAAGCTCCTCTGTACAGAGACTGATGTGACTGTGGGGGAGGGGACATTAGAGTGTAAGCTCCTCTGTACAGAGACTGATGTGACTGTGGGGGAGGGGACATTAGAGTGTAAGCTCCTCTGTACAGAGACTGATGTGACTGTGGGGGGGGTGGGGACATTAGAGTGTAAGCTCCTCTGTACAGAGACTGATGTGACTGTGGGGGAGGGGACATTAGAGTGTAAGTTCCTCTGTACAGAGACTGATGTGACTGTGGGGGGGAGGGGACATTAGAGTGTAAGCTCCTCTGTACAGAGACTGATGTGACTGTGGGGGGAGGGAACATTAGAGTGTAAGCTCCTCTGTACAGAGACTGATGTGACTGTGGGGGGAGGGAACATTAGAGTGTAAGCTCCTCTGTACAGAGACTGATGTGACTGTGGGGGGGAGGGGACATTAGAGTGTAAGCTCCTCTGTACATAGACTGATGTGACTGTGGGGGAGGGGACATTAGAGTGTAAGCTCCTCTGTACAGAGACTGATGTGACTGTGGGGGGAGGGGACATTAGAGTGTAAGCTCCTCTGTACAGAGACTGATGTGAATGTGGGGGAGGGGACATTAGAGTGTAAGCTCCTCTGTACAAAGACTGATGTGACTGTGGGGGAGGGGACATTAGAGTGTAAGCTCCTCTGTACAGAGACTGATGTGACTGTGGGGAGGGGACATTAGAGTGTAAGCTCCTCTGGTATAGAGACTGATGTGACTGTGGGGGGAGGGGACATTAGAGTGTAAGCTCCTCTGTACAGAGACTGATGTGACTGTGGGGGGAGGGGACATTAGAGTGTAAGCTCCTCTGGTACAGAGAAGGATGTGACTGTTGGGGGAGGGGACATTAGAGTGTAAGCTCCTCTGTACAGAGACTGATGTGAATGTGGGGGAGGGGACATTAGAGTGTAAGCTCCTCTGTACAAAGACTGATGTGACTGTGGGGGAGGGGACATTAGAGTGTAAGCTCCTCTGTACAGAGAAAGATGTGACTGTGGGGGTAGGGGACATTAGAGTGTAAGCTCCTCTGTACAGAGACTGATGTGACTGTGGGGGGAGGGGACATTAGAGTGTAAGCTCCTCTGTACAGAGAAAGATGTGACTGTGGGGACATTAGAGTGTAAGCTCCTCTGTACAGAGACTGATGTGACTGTGGGGGGGGGGGGGGGGGGCATTAGCGTGTAAGCTCCTCTGTACAGAGACTGATGTGACTGTGGGGGGAGGGGTCATTAGAGTGTAAGCTCCTCTGTACAGAGACTGATGTGACTGTGGGGGGAGGGAACATTAGAGTGTAAGCTCCTCTGTACAGAGACTGATGTGACTGTGGGGGGGGGGGGCATTAGAGTGTAAGCTCCTCTGTACAGAGACTGATGTGACTGTGGGGGGAGGGAACATTAGAGTGTAAGCTCCTCTGTATAGAGATGGATGTGACTGTGGGGGGAGGGGATATTAGAGTGTAAGCTCCTCTGTACAGAGAAAGATGTGACTGTGGGGGAGGGGACATTAGAGTGTAAGCTCCTCTGGTACAGAGACTGATGTGACTGTGGGGGGGAGGGGACATTAGAGTGTAAGCTCCTCTGTACAGAGACTGATGTGACTGTGGGGGGAGGGGACATTAGAGTGTAAGCTCCTCTGTATAGAGATGGATGTGACTGTGGGGAGGGGATATTAGAGTGTAAGCTCCTCTGTACAGAGAAAGATGTGACTGTGGGGGAGGGGACATTAGAGTGTAAGCTCCTCTGTACAGAGACTGATGTGACTGTGGGGGAGGGGACATTAGAGTGTAAGCTCCTCTGTACAGAGACTGATGTGACTGTGTGGGGGAGGGGACATTAGAGTGTAAGCTCCTCTGTACAGAGACTGATGTGACTGTGGGGGAGGGGACATTAGAGTGTAAGCTCCTCTGTACAGAGACTGATGTGACTGTGGGGGGAGGGGACATTAGAGTGTAAGCTCCTCTGTACAGAGACTGATGTGACTGTGGGGGGGGGGGGGGGGACATTAGAGTGTAAGCTCCTCTGTATAGAGATGGATGTGACTGTGGGGAGGGGATATTAGAGTGTAAGCTCCTCTGTACAGAGAAAGATGTGACTGTGGGGGAGGGGACATTAGAGTGTAAGCTCCTCTGTACAGAGACTGATGTGACTGTGGGGGAGGGGACATTAGAGTGTAAGCTCCTCTGTACAGAGACTGATGTGACTGTGGGGGGAGGGGACATTAGAGTGTAAGCTCCTCTGTACAGAGACTGATGTGACTGTGGGGGGGGGGGGACATTAGAGTGTAAGCTCCTCTTGTGCAGAGACTGATGTGATGTGGGGGGAGGGGACATTAGAGTGTAAGCTCCTCTGTACAGAGACTGATGTGACTGTGGGGGAGGGGACATTAGAGTGTAAGCTCCTCTTGTGCAGAGACTGATGTGACTGTGGGGGAGGGGACATTAGAGTGTAAGCTCCTCTGTACAGGGACTGATGTGACTGTGGGGGAGGGGACATTAGAGTGTAAGCTCCTCTGGTGCAGAGCCTTGAGGTCTCCATTTTCAGATGTGTGATCTCTCTGTAGGTGGAATCCTCGATGGACATCTACAGAATGGACATCGATTGTAAGGTGACATCCCGATTTGCCCGGACTCTGATCACCACGGAGATCCGGAACGCGGGGAACTCTTCTCAGGAAGCGATCTTCGATGTGGAACTTCCCAAAACCGCGTTCATCACCAACTTCAGCATGTGAGCGTGACCCCGCCCCCCGAGCGGAGGGAATCGATCCTCATTGATATGTTGGGGTGTCTCGCTGTGCGTTATCGCAATGCATGATCCTTCGATGGCGCAATGCGGTGACATTCCTATTTATTACACCCGACGCGCCTTGCAAGGGGGGAGGGGAAATGGAGAGGAAAAAGAATAAAATATAATAAAATAAAAACTAAAACTGGATTTGTCTTCATCGTGTATAGAGAATAATACAAAGTGTCTTCTAGTGATCCCCAGAATATCATTGTAAAGCCTCTTTTATGTTGAAGGACGGTGGGCGGAGTGACAACTGTCGGCGTGGTGAAGAAGAAGGAGGACGCAGAGCAGCAGTACGATCGAGCCGTGTCCCGGGGGGAAAGTGCCGGGCTTGTCCAGTAGGTGTCACCATTGTATCCCTTCCCCCACCTTATATAGGACATGCCCTGGGTATTCTTTTTTAGTTTTGTATAAAGTCAGGAAGGATTATAATCAGATTTTTATTGCTGTTCAGACAGGAGATAGAGAGATACAAAGTAACATTGTTTATAAACATTGATCAGACGGGAGATAGAGAGATACAAAGTAACATTGTTTATAAACATTGATCAGACGGGAGATAGAGAGATACAAAGTAACATTGTTTATAAACATTGATCAGACGGGAGATAGAGAGATACAAAGTAACATTGTTTATAAACTTGGAGATATAGAGATACAAAGTGACATTGTTTATAAACATTGATCAGATGGGAGATGGAGAGATACAAAGTAACATTGTTTATAAACATTGATCAGATGGGAGATAGAGAGATACAAAGTAACATTGTTTATAAACTTGGAGATATAGAGATACAAAGTATCATTGTTTATAAACATTGATCAGACGGGAGATAGAAAGATACAAATTAACATTGTTTATAAACATTGATCAGACAGGAGATAGAGAGATACAAAATAACATTGTTTATAAACTTTGATCAGACGGGAGATAGAGAGATACAAAGTAACATTGTTTATAAACATTGACAGACGGGAGATAGAGATACAAAGTAACATTGTTTATAAACTTGGAGATATAGAGATACAAAGTATCATTGTTTATAAACATTGATCAGACGGGAGATAGAGAGATACAAAGTAACATTATTTATAAACTTGGAGATATAGAGATACAAAGTATCATTGTTTATAAACATTGATCAGACGGGAGATAGAGAGATACAAAGTAACATTGTTTATAAACTCTGATAAGACGGGAGATAGAAAGATACAAATTAACATTGTTTATAAACTTGGAGATATAGAGATACAAAGTAACATTGTTTATAAACTTGGAGATATAGAGATACAAAATAACATTGTTTATAAACATTGATCAGGTAAGAGATAGAGACATTGTTACTTTTCTATCACTAACATTTCTTTCACAGGAACCCTTTATTATCTCTAGTTTACTCTAATTAGCCCTAATTAACTCCTCCTCCCCCTTCTCTCTTTAAAACTGACCCTCACCTATTAATATGACTCTCTCTCCCCTTTGACTCCTCCCCCTCCATCTTACACAATTGGGAAAAGCATTTTTTACATACCTGGTGGCAATAATGTCACCTCCAGCTGTCTGCCACACAGAGGATACAAAAACGACAAACTTTGGGAGTTTCCATGCGGAGTTGTGTATATGGGGGTTGGGTGAGGCATTGATTGCAGATTTATCATTTGATAATTATCTCTTCCGCGGTCCCAGGATACAAAGAACTGACACAATGTGACGAGCGTCACTCTCACTTTATAATGTAACATTTGGAAAATTTAGATCAACGGGAAGGAAAATGGAAAACTTCAGGATCAGTGTGAATGTCGGGGCGCGGGCCTCCGCCATCTTCAGACTCACCTACGAGGAGCTACTGAAGCGCCATCATGGGAGTTATGAGCTGCAGATCAAAGTGCAACCAAAGCAGCTGGTGGAAACCTTTCAGGTAAGATGATCGTCTGTCCGGATCCCTCATCCTGTATAAGACGTCTATATCTAGTGGTGGAGAGGAGTCACCTCTCATCTCCAGCCTTCCCTTCACTCACCAGGTTCTGCACGCTCCTCTCCGGTACTGAAATTGCTCACTCTGTTTTCATTGCATACTGTGAGCTTCTCACAATGTGCTTTAGAAGCTGTAACAGGTCAGATTGAGCCCATATTATTCCCTGTCTGGAGGACATCCAGCATTATCTAGTCCTTTCCTCCCCAGCGGGACTTTCCCTGGCCTACCCTGTCCCTTTTATTTATTGGATTTCAGTTATTTCAATCATGGACGCCAAGCATCGCGTGTGGGCAACAAAGGGGTCTGCATGCAAAAGAAGCCCGCGTAGAAATGCCCACTCCAACAGACTGGCACCCCTTAATGTCTGGCACAACATACAATGAGACCTGAACATTAATTGTATATGAATTGTTTGACAGATAAATGTGGATATCACTGAGCCCCAGGAAATCAGCTTTGTGGAGGCTCATGGAACCTTCATCACAAATGAACTCATTGATGTCGTTACAAAAAGTCACACAGGAAACAAGGCCAGTCTACATTTATCTTGTCTCTTCATCCTTTGCCTGACCTTGTCCACCAATCATTGCTTTGTCTTCCTTGCTCTTTCTTGGTCCTCCTTTGTGTTTCTTAGTCCTCCTTGGTCTTTATTTACCTTCCTTGGATCCTTTGCCCTTCTTTTGTCTTTCTTGATCTTCCTTTGTCTTCCCTCGTCCACCTTGTTCCTCCTTGATCTTTCTTTGTCTTCCTTGGTCTTTGTGGTTCTTTCTTGGTCTTCCTTTTTGTCCTCCTTAGTCTTTCTTTGTCTTCCTTGGTCTTCCCTAATACTCTTTAGCCCTCCTTAGAGCTCCTTTGTCTTCCTTAGTCTTCCTTGATTTTCCTTTGCCTTCCTTGGCCCTCCCTTGTCTCCATTTGTCTTCTTTGGTCATCCTTTGCTTTTCCTTGGCCCTGCTTAGCCTTCATTTGCCTTACTTGAACTCCCTTTGCTTTGCCTGGCCCCCCTTGGTCTTCCTTTGCTTTTCTTAACCCTCCGTAGTCTTCATTTGTCTTCTTTTGCTTTCCTTTGCCTTTCTTGGTCCTCCTTTTTCTTCCTTGGTCTTCCTTTGCTTTCCCTGTTCGGCCATAGTCTTTTTCTTCCTTTTCTCTATTTGGCCTTCATTTGTCTTCTGTGTTCTTCTTTTGCTCTGCTTGGCCCTCCTTAGCCTTCATTTGTCTTACTTGGTCTTTCTTTGCCTTTCTTGGTCTTCTTTTGTCTTCCCTAGTCCACCTTGTTCCTCCTTGATCTTTCTTGGTCTTCCTTTTTGTCCTCCTTAGGCCACGTACACACGGGCGGACTGTCTGACGGACTCAGCGGACAATCCGCTCGTGTGTGGGCTTCAGCGGACTTTTTCAGCGGACAGTCTGGCGGACTTAGTCTTTCGGAATTTCCGTAATATTGTCCGTCCAAACTTGGTTTCAGCGGACAGTCCGCTCGTGAGTAGGCAAGTTGGACGGACTAAGTATGGCGCATGCTCAGAAAGGATTTACACGGCGGAAGGTTGCATTGCAGTGTATAGGACGTCGTATTTCTAGTCCCGTCGTACGTGCCGTTCACGTCATCGCGCAAGCTTTCGGCGGACTGTCTGTTCATCGTGTGTGGTCAAGTCCGTTCATTCGAAAGTAGGACGGACTGTCTGTCGGATTGTCTGACGGACTTAGTTGGGCAGACAGTCCGCCCGTGTGTACGCGGCCTTAGTCTTTCTTTGTCTTCCTTGGTCTTCCCTAATACTCTTTAGCCCTCCTTAGAGCTCCTTTGTCTTCCTTAGTCTTCCTTGATTTTCCTTTGCCTTCCTTGGCCCTTCCTTGTCTTCATTTGTCTTACTTGGTCTTTCTTTGCCTTTCTTGGTCTTCTTTTGTCTTCCTTGGTCATGCTTTGCTTTCCTTGGCCCTCCTTAGTTTTCCTTTGTCTTCCTTGGTCTTCCTATACCTTTCTTGGTCCCTCCTTAGTCTTCATTGGTCTTCCTTGGTCTTCCTATACCTTTCTTGGCCCCCCTTTGTCTGCATTTGTCTTCCTTTGCTTTTGGGTTTCGCACTGAAGTCATCCTGGCTGACACAATGTATACTTTTTCAGGCACATATCACTTTTAAGCCCACCATGCACCAGCAGCGTAAATGTACCATTTGCTCAGAAACCCTTCTGGATGGCGACTTCACAATAAAATACGACGTGAAGAGAGAAACAACTGCTGGGAACATCCAGGTTAGTTTTCAGGAACCTAAAATAAACCTTTCCTTTATTCTAATAGGGATCTTCAAGGCTGCTGATTTGGTTGGGAAAATATAATTTAATATGAGTAGTCAGAGTCAGTCATGTGATTCCTTAGTATAAATAAAGAATAAAATCAGCGCAGTACAACCCCTTAGCAAAAAGCTGCTGAACACCAAGGATCAATTACCAAATCCCAAAATAAAATATATCAAACAGATGGTACAGCGCTCTAACTAAAATAAAATGATTACTAACATATTCAAATTAATTAAAAGTCCAAAATAGCTTTTGTGTCAAAAAATCCACGTGAGGAATCTTCAGTGGTATACAGTCAGTTCATGCATAAAGTGACTTAGTGCCAAGGGGGGGACCACCACCAATGGTAAAATTGGCTGCTCACCTCATCGTATGGACCCTTTAAATTACAGAGGGTTGTATGCGCTTAACCACTTCCAGACCAGCGCACGACGATGTACGTCGACAGAATGGCACGGGCAGGCATATTGGCGTACAGGTACGTCCAATATTCGATGCCGCCCTGCCATCGGGAGCGCGCCGCCGGCGGCGTACTCCCGCGCTGGTCGGGACCCCCGTGAGTCCGGTCGCGGGACCCGCGGACTCGATCGCCGCGGGCATCCCCGCGATCGTCTCACGGAGCAGCCGAATGGAGGAAATGCTGTATAAACAACATTTCTCCATTCTGCCTAGCAACTAGTGACGCTGATCTCTGCTCCATGTGATTGGAGCAGAGATCAGTGTACACTAAATGAAAGCCCAACCCCCCCACAGTTAGTAACACACCCCTAGGAACACTTAACCCCTACACTGCCACCCACTGGTTAACCCTTTCACTGCCAGTGTCATTTACACAGGAATCACTGCATTTATATAGCACTGATTGCTGTATAAATGACAATGGTCCCAAAAATGTGTCAAAAATGTCCGATGGGTCCCCCACAATGTCGCAGTCACAATAAAAATCGCTGATCACCGCCATTACTAGTAAAAAAAAAAAATTATTAATAAAAATGCTATAAAACTATCCCTATTTTGTAAACGCTATAACTTTTGCGCAAACCAATCAATAATCGCTTATTGCGATTTTTTTTACCAAAAATATGTAGAAGAATACGTATCGGCCTAAACTGAGGGAAAAAAATGTTTTTTTATATATTTTTGGGGGATATTTATTATAACAAAAAGTAAAAAATAATGCGTTTTTTTCAAAATTGTCGCTCTATTTTTGTTTATAGCGCAAAAAATAAAAACCGCAGAGGTGATCAAATACCACCAAAAGAAAGCTCTATTTGTGGGAAAAAAAAGGACGTCAATTTTGTTTGGGAGCCACGTTGCACGACCGCGCAATTGTCAGTTAAAGCGACGCAGTGCCGAATCGCAAAAAGTGGTCTGGTCTTTGACCAGCAAAATGGTCCGGTCTGCAAGTGGTTAATATCAATGAATGCTTATCAACTCATCCAATCGCTGTACTCTTCTCAGACAATATCCGACCGGTTCACAATCGAAAACACAGCTTTCTCCCATTCAGAGTCAAATCAACTGACGCGTTCGTGGAGTACCCACACTGGATCGGTATATGGCAGTATTCACATTTCCATGCTACTTACTTAATACCTTGGAATGTAGACAGTAAGTAAGTATTAAGTAAGTAGCATGGAAATGTGAATACTGCCATATACCGATCCAGTGTGGGTACTCCACGAACGCGTCAGTTGATTTGACTCTGAATGGGAGAAAGCTGTGTTTTCGATTGTGAACCGGTCGGATATTGTCTGAGAGGAGTACAGCGATTGGACGAGTTGATAAGCATTCGTTGATATTAAGCGCATACGACCCTCTGTAATGTAAAGGGTCCATACGATGAGGTGAGCAGCCAATTCTACCATTGGTGGTGGCCCCCCCCTTGGCACTAAGTCACTTTATGAATGAACTGACTGTATACCACTGAAGATTCCTCACGTGGATCTTTTGACACAAAAGCTATTTTGGACTTTTAATTAATTTGAATATGTTAGTAATCATTTTATTTTAGTTAGAGCGCTGTACCATATGTTTGATATAATGTGATTCCTTAGAGCCAATGTAATAAAAGCTGGGAGTATGGTGATGTCATATGACTCCTCAGGGGCAATGTAGATAAAGCTGGGAGTTTGATGATGTCATTTGACTACTCGGGGGCAATGTAGATAAAGCTGGGAGTTTGATGATGTCATTTGACTCCTCAGGGGCAATGTAGTGGAAGCTGGGAGTTTGATGATGTAATTTGACTACTCAGGGGCAATGTAGATAAAGCTGGGAGTTTGATGATGTCATGTGATCATTTAGAACCAATCTAGTGAACGTTGGGAGTGTGCTGATAGCATGGGACCAATCAGAGACAGTTTAGTGAATGCTGGGGGGTGTGCTTGGGTCATATGATCATCCAGAGCCAATGAGGAGACAGTAGGCATTGTGAAATCATATGGTTATCTATCAAAGTCAATGGAGAAAGCTGATAATGTGGTCACGTGTTCTAATATAAAGCTAACACTGGCAGTCTGATGGTGTCATGTGATTAGCAAGAGCCAATGTTGTGGAAGATGGCAGCGTGGAGATGCCATGTGATCACTCAGAACCAATGCCATGAAAGCTGGTTTTGTGACAATGTCAGGTAAGCCAGTATAGTGAATGCTGGTCGTGGGATGTTATGTGATTATTCAGAGCAAATGCAGTGAGAGTTTATAGTGTAGTGATGTCATGTGATCAATCAGAGCCAATACAGTGAAAGTGAACACTAGCGAGCATGCTCCTGCCAGTACGTTGACTTTCCATTAATATCATTATCATTCCATATTTGTATCTCACTCACAGATCGTCAATGGATACTTTGTACATTACTTCGCTCCCAGCAGTCTCGCCAGGCTGCCTAAAAACGTGGTGTTTGTCATCGACTGCAGCGGATCGATGAGAGGACGCAAGATACAGCAGGTGACACCAATCATTGATTGTGAGAGGATAATTGTCAGCTCTAAAATCCATCCTAGAGATGAAAGGAGGAAATCGATCGATAACAATTACAATAAAACAATCTCCAGTGGTCACCTGAAAAATAAATCTGACGCCCATGCTCATCTCTATTATTGTTTCATTATGAGAAGCCAACATATACCATAGTGGTGTAAAAATGTACATTATTGCAGCGGAGCTCACAGTCCATCCAAGTTGTCTCTGGCGATGTGTAAGCTGCCTATAGTTCTGTTGCAAGCCTCTTATTGGCTGCCTGTAGCAAAGAGAGGGGGGGGGGGGGGATTTCTCACAGCAAAACAAATTTAAAGCACTTAACCCCCCCCCCCCCCCCCCAGTCTTGCACAGATCTACCGACTCCTCTCCTGGACTGAAACAGCTTCCTCTGATTTCACTGCACACTGTGAGCTTCTCACCATGTGCATTAGAAGCTGCAGCAAGTCAGATGGAGCCCCGCCCCATTTCCTGGCTGGAGGACGCCCCGCCATAGGCTCTCCAGCTTTTGCAGAACTACAAGTCCCATAATGCCTCTGATTGTGAGAATCATGCTTGCAACTGTCAGCCTTGCAAAGCCTCATGGGACTTGTAGTACTGCAACAGCTGGAGGGTCACAGGTTGAGCCTCCCGACTGTCCCCGCCCCTTTCATTCATTGGATTTCAGTTCAGTTGCGGCTCAGCGTCACATGTGGGCATTACCTATGCAAATACAGCCTGCCTAGGAACGCCCCCTCCTCCAGACTGACACCCATTCCTCCAAGGTATTTTGCTATTTGCATAACTCCTCCCAAAAGCCCGCCCACATCAGAGTTGAGGAGTACTGAGGCAGGCCGTGATTGGCCACCATTGCACAGAACAGAGACCCAGTGATGACATCACAGCAACTAAAATAAATATGTAATGAAAATGGAAAGATTTTGTTTAAAAAATAAAATGATTGTGTTGATGGGGGGAGGAGGGGAGGCAGGGAAGGTGAAATATAAGCAGATCAAACTGCAGCTTTAAACTCTTTTTTTTTTTTGTAGACATTTGAAGCCTTCACAAAAATCTTGGAAGACCTCCCGGAGGAAGACCACGTCGGCATCTTAAAATTCAACGAAGACATTTCAAAATGGAAGAAGAATCTGGTGAAAGCCGCGCCGGATAATATCAAAAGCGCCAAAGAATTTGTTGCAGAGATCACAGCGCAAGGGGGTACGATATAGAGGGGGGGGGGGGTCTGACACCTCGGGGGAGGATACATTGTAATCATATATTAGTCTGATAATATTATACAGTATATCCGGGGGCGGGGCTGGTGAGGGCGACACCTCAGGGGAGGATACATTGTAACACTCTCTATAGGCAGATATTAGTATATGGTATATACAGGGTGAGGGCAGGGATGTGCAACACCCCAGAGGAGGATACGTTATAACATTCGCTATAGTCGGATATTATAATATATCGTATGGGGGGGGGGGGGGGGCTGGAATGTGTGACACCTCGGGGAGGATATATTGTAACACTCTCTATAGTAGAATATTATTAGTCGGTGTATGCAGGATGGGGAATGTGCGACACCTCGGGGGAGGGTACATTGTAACACTCTCTATAGTCGGATATTATTATATGGTGTATACAGGGGGAGGGGCAGGGATGTGTAACCTCTCGGGGGAGGGTACATTGTAACACTCTCTATAGTCAGATATTATTACAGTGGTGTGAAAAAGTGTTTGCCCCCTTCCTCATTTCCTGTTCCTTTGCATGTTTGTCACACTTAAGTGTTTCGGAACATCAAACCAATTTAAACAATAGTCAAGGACAACACAAGTAAACACAAAATGCAATTTGTAAATGAAGGTGTTTATTATTAAAGGTGAAAAAAAATCCAAACCATCATGGCCCTGTGTGAAAAAGTAATTGCCCCCCTTGTTAAAACATACTATAACTGTGGTTGTCCACACCTAAGTTCAATTTCTCTAGCCACACCCAGGCCTGATTATTGCCACACCTGTTCACAATCAAGGCATCACTTAAATAGGAGCTGCTTGACACAGTAAGGTCCACCAGAAGATCCTTAAAAGCTACACATCATGCCGAGACCCAAAGAAATTCAGGAACAATTGAGAAAGAAAGTAATTGAGATCTATCAGTCTGGAAAGGGTTATAAAGCCATTTCCAAAGCTTTGGGAATCCAGCGAACCACAGTGAGAGCCATTATCCACAAATGGCGAAGACATGGAACAGTGGTGAACCTTCCCAGGAGTGGCCGGCCGCCCAAAATTACCCCAAGAGCGCAGCGACGACTCATCCAAGAGGTCACAAAAGACCCCAAAACAACGTCCAAGGAACTGCAGGCCTCACTTGCCTCAGTTAAGGTCAGCGTTCATGCCTCCACCATCAGGAAAAGACTGGGCAAAAATGGCCTGCATGGCAGAGTTCCAAGGAGAAAACCACTGCTGAGCAAAAAGAACATCAAAGCTCGTCTCAATTTCTCCACAACACATCTTGATGATCCCCAAGACTTTTGGGACAACATTCTGTGGACCGATGAGACAAAAGTGGAACTCTTTGGAAGGTGTGTGTCCAAGTATATCTGGCGTAGAAGGAACACTGCATTTCATAAAAAGAACATTATACCAACAGTAAAATATGGTGGTGGTAGTGTGATGGTCTGGGGCTGTTTTGCTGCTTCAGGACCTGGAAGACTTGCTGTGATATAAGGAACTATGAATTCTGCTGTCTACCAAGAGATCCTGAAGGAGAATGTCCGACCATCTGTTCGTGTACTCAAGCTGAAACGAACTTGGGTTCTGCAGCAGGACAATGATCCTAAACACACCAGCAAGTCCACCACCGAATGGCTGAAGAAAAACAAAATGAAGACTTTGGAGTGGCCTAGCCAAAGTCCTGACCTGAATCCTATTGAGATGTTGTGGTATGACCTTAAAAAGGCCGTTCATGCTCGAAAACCCTCTAATGTAACTGAATTAGGACAATTCTGCAAAGATGAGTGGGCCAAAATTCCTCCAGGACGCTGTAAAAGCCTCATTGCACGTTATCGCAAACGCTTGGTTGCAGTTGTTGCTGCTAAGGGTGGCCCAACCAGTTATTAGGTTTAGGGGGCAATCACTTTTTCACACAGGGCCATGATAGTTTGGATTTTTTTTCACCTTTAATAATAAACACCTTCATTTACAAATTGCATTTTGTGTTTACTTGTGTTGTCCTTGACTATTGTTTAAATTGGTTTGATGTTCCGAAACACTTAAGTGTGACAAACATGCAAAGGAACAGGAAATGAGGAAGGGGGCAAACACTTTTTCACACCACTGTATATAGTGCATACAGGGGGTAGGGGCAGGGATGTGTGACTCCTCGGGGGAGGGTACATTGTAACACTCTCTATAGTAGGATATTGTTATATGGTGTATACAGGGGGAGGGGCAGGGATGTGTGACTCCTCGGGGGAGGGTACATTGTAACACTTTCTATAGTCAGATATTATTATATAGTGTATACAGGGGGGAGGGGCAGGGATGTGTGACTCCTCGGGGGAGGGTACATTGTAACACTCTCTATAGTCGGATATTAGTATATGGTATATACAGGGTGAGGGCAGGGATGTGCAACACCCCAGAGGAGGATACGTTATAACATTCGCTATAGTCGGATATTATAATATATCGTATGGGGGGGGGGGGGCTGGAATGTGTGACACCTCGGGGAGGATATATTGTAACACTCTCTATAGTAGAATATTATTAGTCGGTGTATGCAGGATGGGGAATGTGCGACACCTCGGGGGAGGGTACATTGTAACACTCTCTATAGTCGGATATTATTATATGGTGTATACAGGGGGAGGGGCAGGGATGTGTAACCTCTCGGGGGAGGGTACATTGTAACACTCTCTATAGTCAGATATTATTATATAGTGCATACAGGGGGTAGGGGCAGGGATGTGTGACTCCTCGGGGGAGGGTACATTGTAACACTCTCTATAGTAGGATATTGTTATATGGTGTATACAGGGGGAGGGGCAGGGATGTGTGACTCCTCGGGGGAGGGTACATTGTAACACTTTCTATAGTCAGATATTATTATATAGTGTATACAGGGGGGAGGGGCAGGGATGTGTGACGCCTCGGGGGAGGGTACATTGTAACACTCTCTATAGTCGGATATTATTATATAGTGTATACAGGGGGAGGGGCAGGGATGTGTGACTCCTCGGGGGAGGATACATTGTAGCACTCTCTATAGTCGGATATTGTTATATAGTGTATACAGGGGGGAGGGGCAGGGATGTGTGACTCCTCGGGGGAGGGTACATTGTAACACTCTCTATAGTCGGATATTATTATATGGTGTATACAGGGGGGAGGGGCAGGGATGTGTGACTCCTCGGGGGAGGGTACATTGTAGCACTCTCTATAGTCGGATATTGTTATATAGTGTATACAGGGGGGAGGGGCAGGGATGTGTAACTCCTCGGGGGAGGGTACATTGTAACACTCTCTATAGTCGGATATTATTATATGGTGTATACAGGGGGAGGGGCAGGGATGTGTGACCCCCTCGGGGGAGGGTACATTATAAAACTCTCTATATAGTCGGATATTATTATATGGTGTATACAGGGGGGAGGGGCAGGGATGTGTGACTCCTCGGGGGAGGGCACATTATAACACTCTCTATAGTCGGATATCATTATTCGGTGTATCTCGGTTCTCTTTCAGGCACGAATATCAACGCGGCTTTAGTAGCTGCTGCTGAAATGCTGAGAAATGAGCGAGCGAGCAAATCGCTCCCTGAGATCAGCGCCTCCATCATCATCTTCCTGTCTGACGGGGACCCCACCTCTGGTAAGAAGCCCTGAATTATGGCACCCACCCCCCCCCCTCCCGTGACCTGACATGTAAAGTGTATCTAAACCTAAAGGACAGAAATGTCACATTATGCAGCTTATCAGTCCTTCGACGTGGCGGCTGCATTCGTTTTCTTTCTTTATTATCACCTGGTGATCCTGCCAGTAACACACTTCCTGTCCTAGGGTGACAACACTCACTCTCTGTGCTGTATCTATGGAGGAGCAACCTTGTCACCCTAAAGCAAGGACTACAGTCCACCTCCCTCTCCTATCTCCATAAAATGGGGGGGGGGGGGGGTGTTCCGTAGTTCAGAGAGGTAAGCTGGGCAGGACTGATGTCACTGCAGTGTACACAGGCGGTTAGCTTGCGCTGGATTTCAGGCAGGATCTGGTGGTAGTTATATCTCAATTTAGTCTCCACCCCTTTTTGCATGCAAATTCCACCCCTTATTATTAATATTATTATTATTATGCACGATTTATGTAGCGCCAACAGTTTACGCAGCACTTTACAATGTATGGGGGGGGGGGGACAACACAATTACAGTACAGTTCAATACAAAAGGTACAGGAGGGCCCGGCTCGTAGAAGGGAGGGGGTGGTGGTACAAAATGTAATAGCTGGAGGCATGGCCTGGTCCTTGATCTTTGCAGGGAAGTGTGGCTTGAGTGACCTCTCCTTCACTCCATTCCCATTCCTAGAATCATTAGCTCCATCTAGTGGCCATAATGCAGTACCTTTCTGAAATACCTTAATCAGGAAAAATACCACATTCCGACCACTAGATGGAGCTGAAAAAAATAATACACAATATGGGGGTTACTTGTGAATGTTTGAGACATTCCAACAGCAATTTTTTAATAAAAAGACGGCTGAGGGACCAGGGGGATGACCAATGGCACTGGAGCAGCAGGAAATGAAAGCTCCTTCCTCGAGTTTTGTGCCAAACATGATACAATGTAATAGAAGCAAAGGGGGGAAAAGTGGGAGGTTCAAGATTCTACCAATGACAGTGGCCAGCCAATCCCGTGCTAGGAGGAGGGCGGAGCTTTTTTCGCAGGTTACATGCCAGCAGAAATGTAGCTCATTATACAGGAAAATGAAACATTTCGTAACTTTGTAACATTGAATTATATTTTCTCCCAGGAGTCACAGATCTGGACACGATAATGAGGAACGTGAAGGGCGCCACGGAAGGCGTGGCCACGCTGTACAGTCTGGGGTTCGGTTGGGATGTGGATTACAGCTTTTTGGAGAAGATGTCATTGGAGAATGGAGGTCTAGCAAGGCGGATCTATGAGGACTCTGACTCCGCCCTACAGCTGCAGGTAAAGCCGCGTGAAACGAATATATACAAATGTGGCCGACGAAGAGGCGGGCCTCCGTACTCGCTGACCGGCTACAAGCGAATGTCACAACCTGCTTTCTCCATGGAAGTAAATGGATGTATTCCTGAACGCCGGTTTTTATGTAGACGCCATCTTTGGGGTGACTGACGTGTGTGCATGTACCTGCTGTCCATAGGTGTGCAGACAACGGCATTAGAGTGAGCGCCGCAGACATGTCAACAAACATTTAAAAGAAATGTATTATAATATGGATGGTGTCAGTAGAGCTAAGGAAGTGTCAGTAGAGCAGAGGATGGTTTCGGTAGAGCAGTGGAATGTGCCAGTAGGGCAGTGGACGGTGTCAGTAAACCTGAGGACGGTGTCAGTACAGCAGTGGATGGTGTCTGTAGGGCAGTGGACGGTGTCAGTAGACCTGAGGACGGTGTCAGTACAGCAGAGGACGGTGTCAGTACAGCAGTGGATGGTGTCAGTAGGGCAGTGGACGGTGTCAGTAGACCTGAGGACGGTGTCAGTACAGCAGAGGACGGTGTCAGTACAGCAGTGGAGGGTGTCAGTAGGGCAGTGGACGGTGTCAGTACAGCAGTGGAGGGTGTCAGTAGGGCAGTGGACGGTGTCAGTAGACCTGAGGACAGTGTCAGTACAGCAGATGACGGTGTCAGTAGAGCAGTGGACGGTGTCAGTACAGCAGTGGAGGGTGTCAGTAGGGCAGTGGACGGTGTCAGTACAGCAGTGGACGGTGTCAGTAGGGCAGTGGACAGTGTCAGTAGACCTGAGGACGGTGTCAGTACAGCAGAGGACGGTGTCAGTAGAGCAGAGGACGGTGTCAGTAGACCTGAGGACAGTGTCAGTACAGCAGTGGAGGGTGTCAGTAGGGCAGTGGACGGTGTCAGTAGACCTGAGGACGGTGTCAGTACAGCAGTGGATGGTGTCAGTAGAGCAGAGGACGGTGTCAGTACAGCAGTGGACGGTGTCAGTAGGGCAGTGGATGGTGCCAATAGGGCAGTGGACAGTGTCAGTAAAGCAGTGGACGGCGTCAGTAGGGCAGAGGACGGCGTCAGTAGGGCAGTGGACGGTGTCAGTAGAGCAGTGGACGGTGTCAGTAGGGCAGTGGATGGTGTCAGTAGAGCAGTGGATGGTGTCAGTAGGGCAGTGGACGGTGTAAGTAGAGCAGTGGACGGTGTCAGTACAGCAGAGGACGGTGTAAGTAGAGCAGTGGACGGTGTCAGTAGAGCAGTGGACGATGTCAGTAGGGCATTGGACGGTGTCAGTAGAGCAGTGGACGGTGTCAGTAGAGCAGTGGATGGTGTCAGTAGAGCAGTGGACGGTGTCAGTATAGCAGTGGATGGTGTCAGTAGAGCAGTGGACGGTGTCAGTAGAGCAGAGGACAGTGTCAGTAGAGCAGTGGACGGTGTCAGTAGGGCAGTGGACGGTGTAAGTAGAGCAGTGGACGGTGTCAGTAGGGCAGTGGACGGTGTAAGTAGAGCAGTGGACGGTGTCAGTAGGGCAGTGGATGGTGTCAGTAGAGCAGTGGACGGTGTCAGTAGGGCAGTGGATGGTGTCAGTAAAAGCAGTGGACGGTGTCAGTAGGGCAGTGGATGGTGTCAGTAAAGCAGTGGACGGTGTCAGTAGGGCAGTGGATGGTGTCAGTAGAGCAGTGGACGGTGTCAGTAGGGCAGTGGACGGTGTCAGTAGGGTAGAGGACGGTGTCAGTAGAGCAGTGGACGGTGTCAGTAGAGCAGTGGACGGCGTCAGTAGGGCAGAGGACGGTGTCAGTAGAGCAGTGGACGGTGTCAGTAGAGCAGAGGATGGTGTCAGTAGAGCAGTGGACGGTGTCAGTAGAGCAGTGGACGGTGTCAGTAGAGCAGTGGACGGTGTCAGTAGAGCAGAGGACGGTGTCAGTAGAGCAGTGGACGGTGTCAGTAGAGCAGAGGACGGTGTCAGTAGAGCAGAGGACGGTGTCAGTAGGGCAGTGGACGGTGTCAGTAGAGCAGTGGACGGTGTCAGTAGGGCAGATGACGGTGTCAGTAGGGCAGTGGACGATGTCAGTAGGGCATTGGACGGTGTCAGTAGGGCATTGGACGGTGTCAGTAGGGCAGTGGACAGTGTCAGTAAAGCAGTGGACGGTGTGACTGTCACAAAATAAGGATGTTTGCCTGGCCCATGCGTTTGGACTGAGTTGACTAATGCAGCCCGAAGCACGTGGTGTGATCGAGCCTTAAATCTTCCCTGCTCCATCCAGAACAAAATACAAAGATCACAGATTGATTTTCGAATGGTTTTCATCTTGTTGCAGAATTTCTACAAAGAAGTGGCGTTTCCGGTCCTCCTGGATGTCTCCGTACAATATCCCGACCTCCAAGTGAATGATTTAACCCAGAACAGCTTCAATCATTACTACCAGGGCTCTGAGCTGATTGTGGCCGGACACATCGATAATAACGACATCGACGTCCTGACGGCGCAAGTGACGGCTCAAGGCGTGAGTAGGGCGGATGGTCAGAGGGGTCTCCTTCGTTCACCTTCTCTTACAGTGATGTATAACATTTTGGGGTCTGTTCATTAAAGGGGTTTGGTCTTCTCCAGGAAACAACAGATGACAATTTTGTATGAACTCCTAAGCAATCTCGTGGAATCGAATTGGTTGTAGAGAATATCTGAGAAGGTCATACATGACTATTGTCTCGAATTTGCCGCCACAGTCTGACGCCTTGGCCTTCTGTCCTACTGATGCTGTGTCCAGGGCTATGTCCCAGGATCACAGCATCAACATATTTAAAATTACTGCACATGCCCAGAAACCTCAAAAAGGCATTCATTGCAGGTGATCCACTCAGGTCACAAGTGGGCGGTCCCTGAATATTGGATGGCAGGTCTGGGTGAGACCATCTGTCATGGTCAGGGGTCAGGATTGGAGACTAGGAGCTATAGCAATAGATTCCCCCGACCAGCTGGATAAGTATATAAGTAGGTCACCCTGGAGGATGACGCGGGCTCACCCGAAGTGCGGAGTCTAAGCACTACTAACTGGTATTCACCAGAACTCCTGATGGTGGGGATTGGCTTTGCTGCGTGTTAGTATAAGGTCGTGGTCCTCAGGATCGCCTCACCAGGAGGTGAGCAAGCCGTGGTCCAGCAGCAGGTACAGCAGGTAGGGGTCAAGCAGCACCAGGGGCGGACTGACAACTCATGGGGCCCCCGGGCAATAGGAGATTATGGGGCCCCTGGGCAATATAGAAGATTATGGGCCCCTCAGGCAATAGGAGATTATGTGGCCCCCAGGCAGTAGATTATGGGGCCACACAGTATACACACACACATATACAGTATACACACACACAGACACATAATATACACATGCAGTATACACACACAGAATACAGACACACACACTAAAAAGGTACTGGAGAGGCGGGGCAGCTATAATCTTGGGATTTTTTTTAAAAACATAGATTTTGGCATACTGTCCCTGGTTTTATTGAGGCTTGCAACCCAGATGGGGCCCCTTGGTGGCATGGGGGCCTCGGGCATTGACCGAGTGTGCGAATGGTCAGTCCGCCTCTGAGCAGAACTGTAGTCAGTAAATAAGCCAAAGGTCAGTAACAAGGTGAATGCAGGTTGGGATCAATTGGAAGCATAGTCGAGGAACAAGCCAAGCATCGGTATTGAGTGCCAGTGAAGATACAGGTGGCAGCAAGAGCGACATATTGGCTGGAGAGAGTAAAATAATCTGCCACACAGGAAGTGCACTGGCATGGCTTAAATAAGACGTTTACGGGAGGGACAAAGAGTTCAAGGTTCACCAGAAGCAAGGTTCAAGGAAAGATTGTCCAAGGTACCGTCCAGGGAGTTTTCCAGCATCTCAGGTGGCTCATCGAGACAAAATACTGCCAGACACAGCAGAGGCTGCAGGTTCAGATCCAGGTTCTGACACCATCCTGTAGCATGGGTGTAATGGGTGGTCCCCACACATTTAGAGGTTGGGGTCTGGACGGAACAACCTGTAAAGTTGGTGTGACTTGGGAGCATCCACCTGACAAGTGGATGGACAAAATGATGACCATGGCCGGAGTTAACAATGGAATCTGGGACCATAATATTGGTTGGTATAGAAGCTCGATCAGTTGTGGTTTGAACGTTATAATTAAAACTCTGAAATATGAATCAGGCTTCAAAAAAATAGTGTATTTCAGGGCAGAAAATTATACAAAGTTGTGCAGAATGGATTGGGAAGTTCTCTCTGAAGAAATGACGGGGCCAAGAAACCTCCAGAGACACTTCCTTTAACAATTCTACCATGGATACCAGGGGCGGACTGACAACTCATGGGGCCCCCGGGCAATCAGAGATTATGGGGCCCCCGGGCAATCAGAGATTATGGGGCCACACAGTATACACAAACACAGTATACAATCACACAGTATACACAGACATGTTTCTATTGGCTGAGAAGGTACTGGAGAGGCGGGGCAGCTATAATCTCTGGATTTTTAGACCAAAAGGATGTCGGTAAGGGTCATTTCAGAGATGGATGTAAAAAAAAACACAAATTTTTACATACTGTCCCTGGTTTTACTGAGGCTGGCAACCCCCTAGTGGCATGGGGCCCTCGGGCAGTGCCCGAGTGGCCCAATGGTCAGTCCGCCCCTGATGGATACTTACTAAGGTGGATGAAGGTGGGGGATGGGGCGGGCGTGTGGCGGTGGCAATCAAGCTAAAGATTCTCAGCTGATGACAGAAAACCCAACAGAAATTTTTGAAAAAATCGGTTGAATATTATCCTGTGGATTAAAATAGTTCAAATTACAGTTCCTTCTCTGTAGAAAGCAGCCAAAGCCTTTCCCCTGCCAGCAGAAAATGATCCTGGATCTCTGTGTGGAAGCAGCGATCTCTGGGCAGAAGTCTGACACGCCCCCTGCTGATTTCTCCAATCAGCAGGAAGCATGAGCTTGCAAAGCTCCAGGTCTATCTCAGTAGGGGGCATCACATATCTGCATAGAGACCACTGCTTCCACACGGGGGGGGGGCAAGGGTTCCTTTCTGCAGTATGCTGGCAGCTGTCAGAAAATGCAGCTCCTCATGGGCGGGAACACCTAAAACTCCATGGTGGGCAGGAAGAGAGGCAGGAATTATGGCGGCGATGATTTCTCCTCTGAAATCACCAGTAGATATGGGAAGCTTGGGAGACAGCCAGAGGCCACAGGCTTCACCTGTAAAATATTAGTTTAGGGTGGAGTGATCCTTTAAGTCCGTCTGTGGGGTTGTGAATGGCTTTGATGTGGACTCTTTTTGCGCAGGCCTCCGAGCAGTTCAATATGAAAGTAGAAACCAATATAAAGGAGGACGATGTGATTGCCGCAGAACAGCGCTATGCTTTTGGGGATTTCACCGAGAGACTGTGGGCCTACCTGACCATCGAGCAGCTGCTGACCAAACAGTAAGTTATCTCACCGCAACAGGAGAACCGGCACCTCATGTCCTTCCCGAATAAAAGATAATTTTATATTTCTCTTCAGAATATCGTCAGAGGGAGCAGAGAAGAGGAACATAACAGAGGAAGCTCTGAGGCTGTGTCTGAAATATGGCTTTGTGACTCCACTCACCTCCATGGTTATCACCACCCCAGAGGATGACAATGACAGGAGGGAAGTTGTGGCCAATAAACCAAAAGAGAATGGTGAGAGATTAATACGTGTCCGGCAATGATTCATATGGGCTGTTGAGGAAGGCTGTGCATGGTCTGAGCCTCACCCGGGTATTGTAAGCGATCCGGGAATTAGGTTGTCTACGTTGGACACCCTTCATTTTTTTTTCATGGCCATTAATATGGAGTAGCTCCCCTCCTCTCATGGCCATTAATATGGAGTAGCTCCCCTCCCCTCATGGCCATTAATATGGAGTAGTTCCCCTCCCCTCATGGCCATTAATATGGAGTAGCTCCCCTCCTCTCATGGCCATTAATATGGAGTAGCTCCCATGCCCTCATGACCATTAATATGGAGTAGCTCCCCTCCCCTCATGGCCATTAATATGGAGTAGCTCCCCTCCCCTCATGGCCATTAATATGGAGTAGCTCCCCTCCCCTCATGACCATTAATATGGAGTAGCTCCCCTCCCTTCGTGGCCATTAATATGGAGTAGCTCCCCTCCTCTCATGGCCATTAATATGGAGTAGCTCCCCTCCCCTCATGACCATTAATATGGAAAAACTCTCCTCCCCTTATGGCCATTAATATGGAGTAGCTCCCCTCCCCTTATGGCCATTAATATGGAGTAGCTCCCCTCCCCTCATGGCCATTAATATGGAGTAGCTCCCCTTCCCTCTTGGCCATTAATATGGAGTAGCTCCCCTTCCCTCTTGGCCATTAATATGGAGTAGCTCCCCTCCCCTTATGGCCATTAATATGGAGTAGCTCCCCTCTCCTCATGGCCATTAATATGGAATAACTCCCCTCCCCTCATGGCCATTAATATGGAAAAACTCTCCTCCCCTCATGGCTATTAATATGGAGTAGCTCCCCTCCCCTCATGGCCATTAATATGGAGTAGCTCCCCTTCCATCGTGGCCATTAATATGGAAAAACTCTCCTCCCCTCATGGCTATTAATATGGAGTAGCTCCCCTCCCCTCATGGCCATTAATATGGAGTAGCTCCCCTCCCCTCATGGCCATTAATATGGAGTAGCTCCCCTTCCCTCATGGCCATTAATATTGAGTAGCTCCCCTCCCGTTGTGGCCATTAATATGGAGTAGCTCCCCTCCCCTCAAGACCATTAATATGGAGTCGCTCCCCTCCCGTTGTGGTCATTAATATGGAGTAGCTCCCCTCCCCTCATGACCATTAGTATGGAGTAACTCTCTTCCCCTCATGGCCATTAGTATGGAGTAACTCCCCTCCCCTCACAGCCATTAATATGGAGTAGCTCCCCTCATGGCCATTAGTAAGGAGTAGCTCCCCTCCCCTCATGGCCATTAGTATGGAGTAGCTCCCCTCCCCTCATGGCCATTAGTATGGAGTAACTCTCCTCCCCTCATGGCCATTAGTATGGAGTAGCTCCCCTCCCCTCATGGCCATTAGTATGGAGTAGCTCCCCTCCCCTCACGGCCATTAATATGGAGTAGCTCCCCTCCCCTCATGGCCATTAATATGGAGTAGCTCCCCTTCCCTCATGGCCATTAGTATGGAGTAGCTCCCCTCCCCTCACGGCCATTAATATGGAGTAGCTCCCCTCCCCTCACGGCCATTAGTATGGAGTAGCTCCCCTCCCCTCACGGCCATTAGTATGGAGTAGCTCCCCTCCTCTCATGGCCATTAATATGGAGTAGCTCCCCTCCCCTCATGACCATTAATATGGAAAAACTCTCCTCCCCTTATGGCCATTAATATGGAGTAGCTCCCCTCCCCTTATGGCCATTAATATGGAGTAGCTCCCCTCCCCTCATGGCCATTAATATGGAGTAGCTCCCCTTCCCTCTTGGCCATTAATATGGAGTAGCTCCCCTTCCCTCTTGGCCATTAATATGGAGTAGCTCCCCTCCCCTTATGGCCATTAATATGGAGTAGCTCCCCTCTCCTCATGGCCATTAATATGGAATAACTCCCCTCCCCTCATGGCCATTAATATGGAGTAGCTCCCCTCCCCTCATGGCCATTAGTATGGAGTAGCTCCCCTCCCCTCATGGCCATTAATATGGAGTAGCTCCCCTCCCCTCATGGCCATTAATATGGAAAAACTCTCCTCCCCTCATGGCTATTAATATGGAGTAGCTCCCCTCCCCTCATGGCCATTAATATGGAGTAGCTCCCCTTCCATCGTGGCCATTAATATGGAAAAACTCTCCTCCCCTCATGGCTATTAATATGGAGTAGCTCCCCTCCCCTCATGGCCATTAATATGGAGTAGCTCCCCTTCCCTCATGGCCATTAATATTGAGTAGCTCCCCTCCCGTTGTGGCCATTAATATGGAGTAGCTCCCCTCCCCTCAAGACCATTAATATGGAGTCGCTCCCCTCCCGTTGTGGTCATTAATATGGAGTAGCTCCCCTCCCCTCATGACCATTAGTATGGAGTAACTCTCTTCCCCTCATGGCCATTAGTATGGAGTAACTCCCCTCCCCTCACAGCCATTAATATGGAGTAGCTCCCCTCATGGCCATTAGTAAGGAGTAGCTCCCCTCCCCTCAAGACCATTAATATGGAGTAGCTCCCCTCCCCTCATGGCCATTAGTATGGAGTAACTCTCCTCCCCTCATGGCCATTAGTATGGAGTAACTCCTCTCCCCTCATGGCCATTAATATGGAGGAGCTCCCCTCCCCTCATAGCCATTAATATGGAGTAGCTCCCCTCCCCTCAAGACCATTAATATGGAGTAGCTCCCCTCCCCTCAAAACCATTAATATGGAGTAGCTCTCCTCCCCTCATGGCCATTAGTATGGAGTAACTCCTCTCCCCTCATGGCCATTAATATGGAGTAGCTCCCCTCCCCTCATGGCCATTAATATGGAGTAGCTCCCCTCATGGCCATTAATATTGAGTAGCTCCCCTCCCCTCACGGCCATTAATATGGAGTAGCTCCCCTTCCCTCATGGCCATTAGTATGGAGTAGCTCCCCTCCCCTCATGGCCATTAGTATGGAGTAGCTCCCCTCCCCTCATGGACATTGTGTATGAAAAAAAGCACTTGTTTTTCGAGAGTAAGGGTTCCCTTTCTTCAGGACTTTGGCTACAATGTCTTTGTATGATGGGGTATTATCAGGACCCCTGAACTCCATTAGAGGGGGTAGTTCACATATATTTGGCCATATTGTAGATAGATAGATTTACGTAGGAATAACCTATGGCACTGTTGTAGCCAGACCAGTAATGCAGCAGGGTGGATGTGAGGGATAAAAAGGGAAGTAAACAGTTAAAAAGATCAACATTTGGAGAGAAGAGGCAGCTCCTCTACATAGGTCCTGAGTAAACCTAGCGTGTGAAAACAGAAAAAAGCAGAGGGCGCCTCTATCTAAGTGTAGAGTATTGGAAACAGCTATTTGGTAGTGATGAATAAATATAGCACTCACATTTGATGGAGGAAATAATGGCTTGTGATCTATGGAAGTCTTAATATCTCTAGCAGAGACCAGCAGGCAACCGGCTGTTGTTGTGCAGAGATCAGCCGGGAAGCTGCTGGGTGGTGAGAAGGAAGTGCCGGTAAATGGAGAGGCCAGTGGCGTGGTGTGCATTGGCATCTGGGTGTCCTTGGCTTGCTTGACACTATTCTGAAATGCAGAGTCCGGCCAGGAAGCGGCTGAGCAGAAACAGACAGGAGCGCTGTGGCTGGGGAAGCTCGGTGTCCGCAGCTTTCCATATGGTTTGACAAAGGGGTAGAGCCCCCCCAAAACACGTAACCATGCCCCCTTACGGAGAGACGTCATCACCTCATCCTAGAGGAGTTTTTCAAGCCAGCTGAGGACAAAGAGAAGCCACTGCTTGGTTACGCGTTTTGGGGCTCCACCCCTTTGTTAAAACACCGCAGCAAAGGGTAATAGTAGAGGAGGGGCTAAATACCTTCCCAGCAGCCAGCATCAGGTAAAGACTGATTGTTAGGATCTGCTGGCTGCTGGGAGACACCCGATGGTGGACACCAGAACTACAACCTTCTGCTCTGGGAGCCACAGTTGCCTCCAGCAGGCGATCCTTCCTGACACCCAGTAATAGACGAATCCTGTGAACATTTTCCGTGTCAGAATTTTTTGTTTTTTAAATGACCGATTACATTATTTTTCAGATGACGCTCTTTCTTGGACTCATATAGCACTCACATTTGATGGAGGAAATAATGGCTTGTTATCTATGGAAGTCTTAATATCTCTAGCAGAGACCAGCAGGCAACCGGCTGTTGTTGTGCAGAGATCAGCCGGGAAGCTGCTGGGTGGTGAGAAGGAAGTGCCGGTAAATGGAGAGGCCAGTGGCGTGGTGTGCATTGGCATCTGGGTGTCCTTGGCTTGCTTGACACTATTCTGAAATGCAGAGTCCGGCCAGGAAGCGGCTGGGCAGAAACAGACAGGAGCGCTGTGGCTGGGGAAGCTTGGTGTCCTCAGCTTTCCCTATGGTTTGACAAAGGGGTAGAGCCCCGAAACACGTAACCATGCCCCCTTACGGAGAGACATCATCACCTCATCCTAGAGGAGTTTTTCAAGCCAGCTGAGGACAAAGAGAAGCCACTGCTTGGTTACGCGTTTTGGGGCTCCACCCCTTTGTCAAAACACCGCAGCAAAGGGTAATAGTAGAGGAGGGGCTAAATACCTTCCCAGCAGCCAGCATCAGGTAAAGACTGATTGTTAGGATCTGCTGGCTGCTGGGAGACACCCGATGGTGGACACCAGAACTACAACCTTCTGCTCTGGGAGCCACAGTTGCCTCCAGCAGGCGATCCTTCCTGACACCCAGTAATAGACGAATCCTGTGAACATTTTCCGTGTCAGAATTTTTTGTTTTTTTTAAATGACCGATTACATTATTTTTCAGATGACGCTCTTTCTTGGACTCAGCAAGTTAAAAGTAAGTTCATCGACTTTCGCAGCTCAGTAATAAGGACACGCCTCCACTGTATCAAATAAAAAGCTATGTAGATTATTATTTTTTATATATATATTTTCTTGCAAATATTTGTGCTGATTTTGTGGAAAATAATTTATTTCAAAGTGAAAAAAATATATATAAGTAGTCCACAAACCTGTCTGAGGTTTATTCTGAAAATTAACCCCAAATCCCTGCTTTTTTATCTCATAAAAAAAAAAAAACACAAAAGATGAAAACTCTACAGAAGATAAAAACAAAAATTAAAATAAAAATGGTTTCTTAGATAAAAAAAAAAATTGATATTTTTATAACATTAAATGTATTCACCAAAACGTTGTGATCTGATCGTCTCTTTCTCTATACGCAGCATCAAGAAAAGCAGGTATGTCATAATGATGTCATAGTGGTGGAGGATTGCTTCATCAAATTAATACAAAAATAATTTAAAAAAAATAATAAATTAATAATAAATTATAATTTATTATATTTGTCCTTATATTATTGTCCGCCTAATACTAATCATATATATATAGAGAGAGCTAAGACAGGCGGATACAATGTAACCAATCTCTCTCTCTTGTTTATTTGCAGCTCCCCGATCAAGAGCATGTAAGTTTTACTAATGCAGAAAGTTTTTCACAGTCTCTGTACAGAGGAGCTTACACTCTAATGTCCCCTCCCCCCCCACAGTCACATCAGTCTCTGTACCAGAGGAGCTTACACTCTAATGTCCCCTCCCCCACAGTCACATCAGTCTCTGTACAGAGGAGCTTACACTCTAATGTCCCCTCCCCCCACAGTCACATCAGTCTCTGTACAGAGGAGCTTACACTCTAATGTCCCCTCCCCCCACAGTCACATCAGTCTCTGTACCAGAGGAGCTTACACTCTAATGTCCCCTCCCCCCCCACAGTCACATCAGTCTCTGTACCAGAGGAGCTTACACTCTAATGTCCCCTCCCCCACAGTCACATCAGTCTCTGTACAGAGGAGCTTACACTCTAATGTCCCCTCCCCCCCATAGTCACATCAGTCTCTGTACAGAGGAGCTTACACTCTAATGTCCCCTCCCCCCACAGTCACATCAGTCTCTGTACAGAGGAGCTTACACTCTAATGTCCCCTCCCCCACAGTCACATCAGTCTCTGTACAGAGGAGCTTACACTCCAATGTCCCCTCCCCCCACAGTCACATCAGTCTCTATACAGAGGAGCTTACACTCTAATGTCCCCTCCCCTCACAGTCACATCAGTCTCTGTACAGAGGAGCTTACACTCTAATGTCCCCTCCCCCCCACAGACACATCAGTCTCTGTACAGAGGAGCTTACACTCTAATGTCCCCTCCCCCACAGTCACATCAGTCTCTGTACAGAGGAGCTTACACTCTAATGTCCCCTCCCCCCCACAGACACATAAGTCTCTGTACAGAGGAGCTTACACTCTAATGTCCCCTCCCCCCCACAGTCACATCAGTCTCTATACAGAGGAGCTTACACTCTAATGTCCCCTCCCCCCACAGTCACATCAGTCTCTGTACTGAGGAGCTTACACTCTAATGTCCCCTCCCCCCACAGACACATAAGTCTCTGTACAGAGGAGCTTACACTCTAATGTCCCCCCCCACAGTCACATCAGTCTCTGTACAGAGGAGCTTACACTCTAATGTCCCCTCCCCCCACAGTCACATCAGTCTCTGTACAGAGGAGCTTACACTCTAATGTCCCCTCCCCCCCACAGACACATAAGTCTCTGTACAGAGGAGCTTACACTCTAATGTCCCTTCCCCCCCACAGTCACATCAGTCTCTGTACAGAGGAGCTTACACTCTAATGTCCCCTCCCCCCACAGTCACATCAGTCTCTGTACAGAGGAGCTTACACTCTAATGTCCCCTCCCCCCCCACAGTCACACACTATTATTATTATACATGTATATAGCTCTGACATATACCGCAGCGCTGTACAGATGGGGGTAAGGAGCCTTTTCTCTCTCTTGCAGTTCTCCCGAGAGGAAGAAGTACATCTCACACTCGGGGTGATGTATATTTTATTGGATACATTATATGTCTGGAGATCCGTGTGTCATACATGTGACTCTGTGTGGTATTATTAATCATGTGATGTCATATGTGTCTCTATGATGTCATTGCAGTGTCACAGTACGCCCGCATATCGAATGTCAGGAACACCCCCATAAGATTTTCAGACTCCTCAACCAAACAGCGTAAGTCTCTCCTCGGCTGCACACCTGCCGATCGTTAGCGGAGTCCTGACGATGGACGTCATATAAAAGGCGCAAATATCGCGGCTCGGATATCAATAATTCAACATGACGTTTATTTTTAGTGCAATCCATAGAAGTACCTGCGTGTGATTTTGTATCAGAGTCTCTTCCAATCCCCTGTGCAGCAGAGCTCAGAGAAGCAGCACAAGGAGCCAATCGGCTGTTCTGTGTTGCTGGGAGCAGAGCGACCCGGTGGTGAGATCTCATTGGTCCGCTGCTTCTTCCTTCCCTGTGCAGTCCCAGGCTGGAAGCGGGGATGGGACCCGCAACAAACAAACAAACAAAAAAGAAACAGACACAAGATACCGACATGTTTAAAACAATCGATGTAAGAAAAAAATATATATAATAAATAGAAACAAATAAATAGATGGAAATAAATATATAAGGAATAGAAATAAATCAATACATATAAATATATAATAAATAGAAATAAATAAATAGATGGAAATATGTAATGAATAGATATAAATCAATACATATAAATCAATATATAATAAATAGAAATAAATAAATAGATGGAAATAAATATATGATAAATAGAAATAAATCAATACATGGAAATAAATATATAATAAATAGAAATAAATCAATACATATAACTCGATATATAATAACTATAAATAAATATATAATAATTAGAAATAAATAAATACATGGAAATAAATACATGATAAATATAAATATATATATATAAATATATATATATATATATATATATATATATATATATATATATATATTTGTTTAATGCATATAATTATTATGATTTTTTTATGTGTCAAAAGTTTTTTAGATATTTTTTTAAACTGTTTTTATATTTTGTTGTATATATGTAATAAATATAATTTTTATATTGTTTATATATAATAAATACATAATAAATAGAAGTAAATTAATTAATGGAAATACATATATAATAAATAGAAATAAATCAATACATAAAAATAAATATATAATACATAGAAATAAATCAATACATAGAAATCAATATATAATAGATAGAAATAAATAAATACATGATACATAGAAATAAATACATGGAAGTAAATATAGAATGAATATAAATAAATCAATACATATAAATAAATATATAATAAAAAGAAATAAATAAATACATGGAAATAAATACATGATAAATATAAATAAATCAATACATGGAAATAAATATATAATAAATATAAATAAATCAATACATATAAATCAATATATAATAAATAGAAATAAATAAATAGATGGAAATAAATATATGATAAATAGAAATAAATCAATACATGGAAATAAATATATAATAAATAGAAATAAATCAATACATATAACTCGATATATAATAACTATAAATAAATACACAATAAATAGAAATAAATAAATAGATGGAAATAAATATAGAATGAATACAAATAAAATAATATATATAAATAAATATATAATAATTAGAAATAAATACATAATAAATAGAAATAAATAAATAGATGGAAATACATTTATAATGAATAGAAATAAATCAATACATATAATAAATAGAAATAAATAAATAGATGGAAATAAATATATGATAAATAGAAATAAATCAATACATGGAAATAAATATATAATAAATAGAAACAAATCAATACATATAACTAAATATATAATAACTATAAATTAATACATAATAAATAGAAATAAATAAATAGATGGAAATAAATATAGAATGAATACAAATAAATAAACAGATATAAATAAATATATAATAATTAGAAATAAATAAATACATGGAAATAAATACATGATAAATATAAATCTAAATATATATACATACATATATATGTATATATATATATATATATATATATATATATATATATATATATATATATATATATTTGTTTAATGCATATAATTATTATGATTTTTTTATGTGTCAAAAGTTTTTTATATATTTTTTTAAACTGTTTTTATATTTTGTTGTATATATGTAATAAATATAATTTTTATATTGTTTATATATAATAAATACATAATAAATAGAAGTAAATTAATTAAAGGAAATAAATATATAATAAATAGAAATAAATCAATACATAGAAATAAATATATAATACATAGAAATAAATCAATACATAGAAATAAATATATAATACGTAGAAATAAATCAATACATATAAATCAATATATAATAAATAGAAATAAATAAATACAGAATACATAGAAATAAATACATGGAAGTAAATATAGAATGAATATAAATAAATCAATACATATAAATAAATATATAATAAAAAGAAATAAATAAATACATGGAAATAAATACATGATAAATATAAATAAATCAATACATGGAAATAAATATATAATAAATATAAATAAATCAATACATATAAATCAATATATAATAAATATAAATAAATGCATAATACATAGAAATAAATCAATACATATAAACAAATATATAATAAATAGAAATAAATAAATACATGGAAATAAATATATGATAGAAATAAATCAATAAATAGAAATAAATATATAGTGAAATAAAAAGCTTTTTGGAGCACAAATGTAGAAATATGCTCAAAAAATGAAACTTGGAACAAGAACCGTTTTCAGCATATATATATATATATATATATATATATATATACATCCTTCATGTGTGTTATCAGTTTTGTATGTAAAAAACAATTCTGAACAAAAAGATCTCATGGGGGTTTTTTTGCTCCTGTAAATAAATTTCCTGTCTGTCTGGAATGAAGAATGAGGCTTGTATAGAGGAGAGAAGGGAGAGGACCTGCTGTGATTACATGACGACATTAGAAAGAATAAATAAAAATAACCAGTTGGGCTGAAAAAAAACACAAGTCCATCTGGTTCAACCAATTGAAAAAAGAAATAGAATATTTTAAAACATATTTCTTTTTGTGATTTGAACATTTTGTCTTTGTCTTCTGAACCCTTTTATGTGAAAACCGTCCTGACCTGATATAAGGAAGTCGATTGACTAATAATTCTTTATTCTTTGAAAACGTAGATTTGTTTTCCCCCCCTTAGACATTCCTTCAGTCAGACTGATGACTATCTACCAAGAACCGGAAGTGGCGGATGAAGTAGAAATAATTAAGACGACTATAAGCCCGGGACCAGGTAACTAAAAACCAGGAAGCCCTCCATGTGTTGTGGCCTCACTGAGGGCCCATTCGTACCTGTCGTGGTGCGTTAATGCGCAGTATGACGTTTTTTAAGCGTTTGCCCGCTGAAGAATTAATTTTCTTTTTTTTTCAAAGATTTGTTAAAATTTGCATTGCTAGCTAAAACTTACTGCAAACTCCCCCCTCAACTTTACATATATTCTTAAAAGCAGAGACCCTGGAGAATAAAATGGAGGTAGTTGCACTGTGCCAACATTTATTTTAAGAATTGTGGCTGCCCCCTTTTTTTTATTTTTATTTTTTTTCATCGAGACACGAGGAAGTGGCGGCAGATAAAAGACTCAGTAAACCATCGAGTCTGCCCATTTTTATTTTATTTTTTGTAATTTATTAATTTTTTTTAGATTTTTTTTGGAAGTGGCGGCAGAAAAAAGACCATGTAAACCATCGAGTCTGCCCATTTTTTTTTTTTTATTCATTTTTATTAATTATTTATTATTTTTTTTTGTTTGTTTTTTTCTGTTTTATTTTATTTGTTTATTTTTTTATTTATTTATTTATTCATTTTTATTAATTATTTATTAATTTTTTTGTTTGTTTTTTTCTGTTTTATTTTATACGTTTATTTTTTTTTATTTTTTTTTTATTCATTTTTATTAATTATTTATTAATTTTTTTTGATTTTTTTTTTGTTTGTTTTTTTCTGTTTTATTTTATTTGTATATATTTGCTTTTTGTTAAAAGATGCCCACCTGCTGGTGTGAATAAGCTTCTAAATAAAGGTTCATATTTCCTGTGTGATGTCATCGTCATCCCGGAGACTCTACTTCCAAGGCGCCATTCAAACCTCAGCGTTTTGTAGCTTGAACCTCCAAAACGCAGTAGGAGGAAAAAAATAAATAAAAATGATTCCCTATGGAGTTGGGTCACATCCCGCCTTGTGTTGTGGCCTCACTGAGGGCCCATTCGTACCTGTTGTGGTGCATTAATGCGCAGTATGACGCATTTTAAGCGTTTGCCCGCTGAAGAATTAATTATTATTATTTATTTTTTTTAAAGATTTGTTAAAATTTGCATTTTTGCTTGCTAAAACTTACTGCAAACTCCCCCCTCAACTTTACATATATTCTTAAAACCAGAGACCCTGGAGAATAAAATGGAGGTAGTTACACTGTGCCAAAATTTATTTTAAGAATTGTGGCTGCCCCCTTTTTTTGATTTTTTTTTTCATCGAAACACGAGGAAGTCACAGCAGAAAAAAGACAGCGTGAACCATCGAGTCTGCCCTTTTTTTTTTTGTGATTTATTTATTTATTTTTAGATTTTTTTTTGTTTTGTTTTTTTCTGTTTTATTTTATTCGTTTATTTTTGCTTTTGTTAAAAAAATGCCCACCTGCTTTTACATATATTCTTAAAACCAGAGACCCTGAAGAATAAAATGGAGGTAGTTGCACTGTGCCAAAATTTATTTTAAGAATTGTGGCTGCCCCTTTTTTTGATTTTTTTTTTTTCATCGAAACACGAGGAAGTGACGGCAGAAAAAAGACCGAGTGAACCATCAAGTCTGCCCATTTTTATTTAATTTTTTGTAATTTATTAATTTTTTTTTAGATTTTTTTTGGAAGTGGCGGCAGAAAAAAGACCATGTAAACCATCGAGTCTGCCCATTTTTTTTTAATTTTTATTAATTATTTATTAATTTTTTTTTTGATTTTTTTTTTTGTTTTTGTTTTTTCTGTTTTATTTTATTTGTTTATTTTTGCTTTTGTTAAAAAATGCCCACCTGCTGGTGTGAATGAGCTTCTAAATAAAGGTTCATATTTCCAGTGTGATGTCATCTTCATCCCGGAGACTCTACTTCCAAGGCGCCATTCAAACCTCAGCGTTTTGTAGCTTGAACCTCCAAAACGTAGTAGGAGGATTTGTTTTTTCATCGAAACACGAGGAAGTGACGGCAGAAAAACGACAGAGTAAACCATCGAGTCTGCCCATTTTTTTTATTATTATATTTGTGATAATTTTTTCTTTTTTCTTTTTTTTCTGTTTTATTTTATTTGTTTATTTTTTGCTTTCGTTTTTTTTTTTTCCTACGCTGTAGGAGAAAATAAAAAACAATTATTCCCTATGGAGTCAGGTCACATCTCCACTACAAGTCGCCCGAAACCAAATGCCCGATGCTCAAAAAAGTTCGGGAGCTTTTTTTTTTTTTCGTAGTGCGAGTCGGGCATTTTGGTTGCGTTTTTAAATAGTTTTTTTTGTTCCATAGAAATGCATGGAAGCGCTTGATTCGAGCGTTTGAGCGTTTTTAGTGCGTTTCTGAATGTTTTTCTGCTCAAATGCAACATTTTTATGAAAATAAATATTAATTGTATCATTCATTAAATAGTAAAATAAATAAATAAAATCAATAATAAAATTAAATAAAATAGATTAAAAAAAAAACCCTAACCCCAGACTCTTAACCCTAATCTCAACCCTAATGTTAACCCCTAATCCTAATATTAACACCTAACCCTAATATTAAACCCTAACTCTAATATTCACCCCTAACCCCAATATTAACCCCTAACCCTAATCTTAACCCCTAGCCTAACAAAATAAATAAATAATACACAAATAAATAGTAATAAATAAATAAATAATACATAAATAAATATTAAATAAATAAATGAGCCCCAACCCTTAATCCTTATATTACCCTTAATTTTAACCCCTAACCCTAAGATTAACACCTAACCCTAACCAAATAAATAAATAAATAAATAATATGTTAACAAATAATAATACATAAATAAATGAATCCCAACCCTAATATTAAACCCTACCTCTAAATTTAACCCTTAACCCCAATATTAACCCCTAACCCTAACCTTAACCCCTAACCCAACAAAATAAATAAATAATACATGAATAAATAATAAAAAACAAATTTGAAGTTTGAAATCGGGAAATAATATACTGTACATTTTGTTTATATTGATTGTAATGGAAAAAGTAATTTAAATAAAGATTAAAAAAAAAAAAAAACCCTTATATTACCCCTAACAAAAGAAATAAATAATATGTAAATTAACCCTAACCCTAATGTTAAATCTTAACTCTAAATTTAACCCTTAACCCCAATATTAACTCCTAACCCTAACCTTAACCTCTAACCTAACAAAATAAATAATGAATACATAAATAAATAATAATAAATAAATTAGCCCCTAACCCCAACTCTTAACCCTTATATTACCCCTAATTTTAACCCCTGATCCTAACCCCTAACCCTAATATTAACAACTAGCCTTAATATTGAACCATAACCCTAACAAAATAAATAAATAATACGTAAACAAATAATAAAAAATAAATAAATTGACCTCTAAACCTAACCCCAACCCTAATATTACCCCTAATCCCAACACCTAACCCTAATATTAAACCCTAACTCTAAATTTAACCCTTCACCCCAATATTAAATCCTAACCCTAACCTTAACCCCTAACCTAACAAAATAAATAAATAATACATAAATAAATAGTAATACACAAATAAATTAACCCCTAGCCCCAGCTCTTAAACCTTATATTACCCCTAATTTTAACCCCTAATCCTAACACCTAACGTAACTCTAAATGTAACCCTTAACCCCTAACCCTAACCTTAACCTCTAACCTAACAAAATAAATAAATAATACATAAATAAATAATAATAAATATATTAACCCCAAATCTTAACCCTTACATTACCCCTAATTTTAACCCCTAATCCTAACCCCAATATTAACACCTAACCCTAATATTAAACCCTAACACTAAGTTTAACCCTTAACCCCAATATTAACCCCTAATCCTAGCCTCAACCCATAACCTAACAAAATAAATAAATAATACATAAATAAATAAATAGTAATAAACAAATAAATTAACCCCTAGCCCCAGCTCTTAAACCTTATATTACCCCTAATTTTAACCCCTAATCCTAACACCTAACTTAACTCTAAATTTAACCCTTAACCCCTAACCTTAACCTCTAACCTAACAAAATAAATAAATAATACATAAATAAATAGTAATAAACAAATAAATTAACCCCTAGCCCCAGCACTTAACCCTTATATTACCCCTAATCCTAACCCCAAACCCTAATATTAACACCTAGCCCTAATATTAAACCTAACAAAATAAATAAATAAATAATATGTAAACAAATAATAATAAATAAATAAATTGACCTCTAATCCTAACCCCAACACGACTATTACCCCTAATATTAACACCTTACCCTAATATTAAAACCCTAACTTTAAATGTAACCCTTAAACCCAATATTAACCCCTAACCCTAACCTTGACCCCTAACCTAACAAAATAAATAAATAAATAATAGGTAAATAAATAATAATAAATTGATGAACCCCTAGTATTAACCCTTGACCCCAATATGAACCTTAACCCCTAACCTAACAAAACAAGTAAATCCATAAATAGTAATAAATAAATAGATTGAGCCCTAACCTTGAAACCCAAATCCTTAACCCTTTTGTAAAAAAAAAAAAAAAGAGAATAAATAAATACATAATAAATAAAAACAGATGAAAAGGGTGAAAAACATAGTAACACCTGATGAAACAGACGATTAGTTCCCTCTATTGGCTAATTAAAAAAACAACAAAGCTCAAAAATGCTTTAAAAAGCACTCAAAAACATACATAGAAATGCTCAACAAAACGCTCAAAATGCGTCGCTCGGTGTAAATGCTGAGGAAGTAGGCGAAGTGTTATTTTGTCTCGTCTTTCTTTGTTTCTTCTGTGAGAAAAGATGAATTTGTTACATAGTAAGTGTAACATTTCACAGGGCGAAAAAAAAAAACTGCAACATTTTCACACCGGCCAGTTTTGGTTTGGTGGAGATCCAATTTTTCTTACACGGTATGTTAAATATACAATATACCTAAACTGCAATACATGAGAGGTCCAATCATAGAAAATGTCGCAGCCGTCACAAATTATTCCCCGAAAATGTGTCCGAGATATTTATTTCCAATGACAATAAGCTCCATCTAGTGGCCAAAATGCATAATTTTCCTGTTTGTGGTATTTCATGTAAAAAAATACCAGGTTAGGGCCACTAGATGGAGCTGATGGTCAGAGGGAATAAGCATATTAGACATATTATGGGGATCGTTGAGGACTGCTATGTAAATGCTGAAGCATTTGCAGGGTGGACTTTTAATAAATAGACCCCCATAGTGAACCGGCACCATTTACACATGTGAGAGTATACGGGGTGTACAGGAGACGGCAAGCAAGGACATCACTTTCAATGTATTATTATTTAATTATATCTCTTTATAGCGGATGTTGCGGCTGTCGCATTAATAACTCTACCGTTTGCGTCTGACAAAATTTTCCTTGAAATTGATGAAACACCGGATACCTGGATCAATCTGTTACACAGTCCGGACCTGGGTAGGAGAGAAATCTCTATTGTTTTATTCCTAATTTATGCCATTCACATTATTCTCTGCTCCAGAGGAGCTTACACTCTAATTTCCCCTCCCCCACAGTCACATCAGTCTCTGTACCAGAGGAGCTTACACTCTAATGTCCCCTCCCCCCACAGTCACATCAGTCTCTGTACAGAGGAGCTTACACTCTAATGTCCCCTCCCCCCACAGTCACATCAGTCTCTGTACAGAGGAGCTTACACTCTAATGTCCCCTCCCCCACAGTCACATCAGTCTCTGTACAGAGGAGCTTACACTCTAATGTCCCCTCCCCCACAGTCACATCATTCTCTGTACAGAGGAGCTTACACTCTAATGTCCCCTCCCCCCACAGTCACATCAGTCTCTGTACAGAGGAGCTTACATTCTAATGTCCCCTCCCCCACAGTCACATCAGTCTCTGTACAGAGGAGCTTACACTCTAATGTCCCCTCCCCCCACAGTCACATCAGCCTCTGTACAGAGGAGCTTACACTCTAATGTCCCCTCCCCCACAGTCACATCAGTATCTGTACAGAGGAGCTTACACTCTAATGTCCCCTCCCCCCACAGTCACATCAGCCTCTGTACAGAGGAGCTTACACTCTAATGTCCCCTCCCCCACAATCACATCAGTATCTGTACAGAGGAGCTTACACTCTAATGTCTCCTCCCCCACAGTCACATCAGCCTCTGTACAGAGGAGCTTACACTCTAATGTCCCCTCCCCCACAGTCACATCAGTATCTGTACAGAGGAGCTTACACTCTAATGTCCCCTCCCCCCACAGTCACATCAGTCTCTGTACAGAGGAGCTTACACTCTAATGTCCCCTCCCCCCCACAGTCACATCAGTCTCTGTACAGAGGAGCTTACACTCTAATGTCCCCTCCCCCCACAGTCACATCAGTCTCTGTACAGAGGAGCTTACACTCTAATGTCCCCTCCCCCCACAGTCACATCAGTCTCTGTACAGAGGAGCTTACACTCTAATGTCCCCTCCCCCCACAGTCACATCAGTCTCTGTACAGAGGAGCTTACATTCTAATGTCCCCTCCCCCACAGTCACATCAGTCTCTGTACAGAGGAGCTTACACTCTAATGTCCCCTCCCCCCACAGTCACATCAGTCTCTGTACAGAAGAGCTTACACTCTAATGCCCCCCCCCCACAGTCACATCAGTCTCTGTACAGAGGAGCTTACACTCTAATGTCCCCTCCCCCCCCACAGTCACATCAGTCTCTGTACAGAGCAGCTTACACTCTAATGTCCCCTCCCCCACAGTCACATCAGTCTCTGTACAGAGGAGCTTACACTCTAATGTCCCCTCCCCCCCACAGTCACATCAGTCTCTGTACAGAGGAGCTTACACTCTAATGTCCCCTCCCCCCACAGTCACATCAGTCTCTCTACAGAAGAGCTTACACTCTAATGCCCCCCCCACAGTCACATCAGTCTCTGTACAGAGGAGCTTACACTCTAATGTCCCCTCCCCCACAGTCACATCAGTCCCTGTACAGAGGAGCTTACACTCTAATGTCCCCTCCCCCCCACAGTCACATCAGTCTCTGTACAGAGGAGCTTACACTCTAATGTCCCCTCCCCCACAGTCACATCAGTCCCTGTACAGAGGAGCTTACACTCTAATGCCCCCCCCCCCCCCCCACAGTCACATCAGTCTCTGTACAGAGGAGCTTACACTCTAATGTCCCCTCCCCCCCACAGTCACATCAGTCTCTGTACAGAGGAGCTTACACTCTAATGTCCCCTCCCCCACAGTCACATCAGTCTCTGTACAGAGGAGCTTACACTCACTGCACACTGTATGGAATAATAAGGTGATATAAATGAATATAATGATTTTTCCCATCCCCCCTCAGAGATAACACTGAACGGGAAGCTCTCCCCCGATAGGCGCGTTTTCGCTCGGCTGGGATTGGTGAACAGGAAGAAGTCGCTGTCGATGGATATTTCAGCGCACAATATTACGGTGATCAGTGGACAGGACACTCAGACCGTCACCTGGACCTCGGCGCTGCAAGGAGTGCGGTGAGTGTCCGATGGATGTTCATTGGTCGAGCAGCACTCCGCCCCCCTGCGTCCAGCACTAGAGGATTATGGGACTGAAGGGCCATTATGATCAGCGGCTTTTAGTAGACACGCCCAATTCGCTTCGGTCCGAATACAAACTTGGATGAATTTCTGGTTATTTGGAGAATTGGATGTATCCGAATCTTCGAATTAAATAGTAACGAATTTTGTTGAAATTCCTTAAAATTCGTTTAGTTTATTCATTTTCTAATGACTTCCAATTTTTCAGAAAGATTACAAACCGGATCAGTCGAAAAATGGCGGGTCGGGAAGCCGGCCGCCCGCGGCCTTAGCAACTGACGAGTCATCATCTGTCAGCGGGCTTCCCCCTCTGACAGATAAACGTAAAGAAGAGAATGCCGGGAAATTGCCCGACAATAGAAAAATGTTAAAAGAAAAACAGCGTAGGATCCCCCCTCCCCCAGTCCATACCAGGTTCTTCGGGTCACGTGACATCAGAAGGTGGGCGGTGCCACCGGGTGACGAAGCCTGGTGGCCCCGCCCCTTTCCTATATAAGAACTGTCAAAGTGCAGAGCGGGCAGATGGTAGGAGGCCTCCCAGGAGGCAGAGCGTTTTTTTTTTTTTCCCCATACACATGGGGGGGGGGGGAGGGGGCCAGGATCTGGGGGCCCCCTTGTTAAAGCCACCCTCAGACCCCGACCACCACAGCCCAGGGTTGTCAGGAAGAGGCCCTTGTCCCCATCAACATGGGAACATGGTGCTTTGGGGTGGGGCGGGGCGGGGGCGCAGAGCCAATGTTGAGGGCATGTGGCCTGGTATGGTTCAGGAGGGGGGGGCCACTCGCTCGCCACCCCCTTTTCCTGACCTGCCAGGCTGAATGCTCGGATAAGAGTCTGGTATGGATTTGGGGGGGGGCCCACTTTTTTTTTTTTAAATGTTGGTGTGTTAAAAATCCATAAAAAAAATCCCCGAAGGGCCTGGTATGAACTGGGGGGAGGACCCTATGCCAAAATCGAATCTTTCTGAAAAGTTTGAATTAGACATGTGCAATTTGTTTAGTTCCAAATTATTTTTTTAACGGATTTTGACAAATTCGTTGATTCCGAATTTCCAAATTTTTCAATTTCCGAATTTCGAGTTTTTGGATTTCCGAATTTCCAATTTTTGGATTTCCAAATGTACGAATTTTTCAATTTCCGAATTTCGGATTTTCGAATTTTGGATTTCCAAATTTCGGATTTTTGGAATTCCGAATTTTCGGAAATTCGAAAATCAGAAAAAAAGAAAGAAAATTTGTTTAATTCTAAATAATAACTAACTATTAAATTATAGGTATTGAAATTCCCTTTCAAATTTGTCTGTTAGTGAATGTAACGAGTATGAATTTATCCGAAGTTACGAATTATCTGAAATAACACATGCCACATCTAACCAAATGGAATGTAACGATCTAATAATCATAATAATAAAACCTTTTTATTATTATTAATTATTTATCATTAATTATTTATTATTAATTTGTTCCGTTCCATTTGGTTAGATGCGGCATTTGTTATTTCAGATCATTTGTAACTTCGGATAAATTACCACTCGTTAATTTAATAGTTAGTTATTAATTAAACTGTTTTTCTTTCTTTTTTTCAGATTTTCTAATTTTTTAGACTTTCAAATCTTTGAATTCCCGAATTCTGAAAATCCGAAAATTCTGAGATTCAGAAATTTGGAAATCCGAGATTCGGAAAAACGAAAATTTGGAAATTCTGATATCCGAAAATCGAAAATTCGGAAAATCGAAAATTCGGAAATTAGAAATACGATAATTCGAAATTCGGAAATCTGGAAAATCGAAGATTCGTAAATCCGAAAAATCGAAATGTGAAAATTCCCCAAATTTCCGAAAAAATCAAACAAACGAATGAAACGAAAATGAACAAATTTTTTGGTAAGTGCACATGTCTAGTTTGAATTCATTAGAAAATTAATAAATTAAACAAAATTTAAGGAACACTAAACAAAACTAAATGAATTTCCGAACCCAAACTAAACGAATTCCATAACGAAATGAAATTAGTAGCAAACTATTCTCCGTTCTGCACATGTCTAGCTTTTAGGATGGTGGACTGGTAATGCATATTGTGTGCCGCTCGGGCTACAAGGGAACACAATTCGTTCAGTTTCCGAATTTGTTTTTATACGAAATTTGACAAATTAGTTAAGTCAGAAATAATCAAATTAACGGAAACCCGTTTAACAAATTTTTTCGAAAATCAGAACATCGAAAATTTGGAAATTCGAAGGTTCGGGAATTCGAAAAATCCGAAAATAAGAACGAAAATCTGAAAATTCTAAATAACGGAAATAAGCACAAAAATTCGAAAACTTGAAAATCTGAAAAATAACTAATAATAACTAGTACGAACTATTAAATTATAGGTATTGGAATTTAGTTTCAAATTTGGCTGTTAGTGAACGTCACGAGTCTAAACAAATTGAAGGTAACAAATTAATAAATGATAATAATAAAAAAAATTTTATTATTATTTATTATTATTAATTTCTTATGTTCCATTCGTTTAGATGCGGCATTCCTTGTTTCGGATAATTCATAACTTCGGATAAATTCGTATTCATTACATTCACTAACAGCCAAATTTGAAAAGAAATTCCAATAGCTATAATCTAATAGTTAGTAATAGTTATTTTTAGTTATTATTTCGGATTTTCGTTCTTTTTCGAATTTTCGGATTTTTATTAATGACCCCGGGGGGGGGGGGGGGGCACAGTCTATTGATCTGGAGTAAATTCCTGTCAATCTTTCCGCCTGTTCAGGTCTGTCAATAAAGAAGGGCGAAAATTAATTCTGACCCTGGAAGGCAGATTCCGCGCCATCGTTTTATTGAAGAAGAACCCCGACCGTTTGATGCTTCACATAGAGAATAAGAAGGCGGACTCAGAACTCCACTTGGGATTGGTCGGTACGGACTGAACCTTCCACAGCACCTAAATCTGAACCAGATCAGAGATCTTATTTTTATTTTTTCTCTTTTCCAGGTCAGATGATGGTAAAAGATAACATCCTGGTGGAAAGCGACGAGGTCACCATCCTCGGGGAAACCTATCCCGCCGAAAAGTAAGGACCAGAAATGTTTGGATGAAAGGACCACTGAACCCCAAAACAGCCCAACGGCACCCAACACTTTGTAGAAAAGGAAGAGATAGTCCGGGCCGCCTCACACCTCACCGGGGCACGACTGGTTAGCAGGTAAAAGCAGCCTCAGCTTGATTCATCCAAGCCGTGGCCCCAACATGTTTCGTCCTGCATGGAGGACCTCCATGATTAAGCCCGGGGCGAAACATGTTGGGGGAATGGCTTGGATGAATCAAGCCGAGGTTGCTTTTACCTGCTAACCACTCTGGCTTGGCAAGCTGTGCAGCAGCCGGACTATCGCTTCCTTTTTCTACAGCGTGCTTTGGGTCCTCCGCTCCAACCTGCACCCTCTCTAGTCATCAGGATCCAATTCATCAGACCTTGCTGGTCTAAACGGAGACCACTAACACTAACCATTTATACATTTATATCCACAACCAAAGCACACTGTAGAAAAGGAAGAGGTAGTCCGGGCCGCCGCACACCTCACCGGGGCACGATTGGTCAGCAGGTAAAAGCAGCCTCAGCTCGATTGTTCTAAGCCATGCCCCCAACGTGTTTCGTCCCACATAGAGGACCTCCCTATTTAAGCCTAGGGGGCACGGCTTGGGTGAATAGAGCTGAGGTTGCTTTTACCTGCTAACCAATCCGGCAGGGTGAGGTGTGCGGCGGCCGGACTATCGCTTTGTTTTTTTGAAAGCATGCTTTGGGTCTGGATGGACCTTTCTCCAGCTTGCACCTTCACTGATCAGTGGCATCCGATTCATCAGACCTTGTTAGCCTGAGTGGGGGCCACTAAGCATTTATCATGGACCATCCAACACTTTGTTTTATTCAAACAAGAGGTAAAGGTGCTGCTACCCCAAAATCCCATATGAATAGGAGAAGATCCAGGGACCGATTCCCGGACTCACCCGGTAGTTGCCGTTTGCTAGTTCAGTGAATAAGTGAGGGTCCGGCACCAAAGCATATTGAGTTTTTAAGGAATCATTTTATTTCTCCAACAAGACATAAAAAAAAAAGACTCAATTCCTTGTAGAGATTGATGCATTTCAGCCTCTGTTGGAGGCCTTAGTCATAAATTGATTTATGACTAAGGCTTCCAGTAGAAGCTGAAAAGCATCAATCTCTACAAGGAAGTGATTCCTTTTTATGTCTTGTTGGAGAAATAAAATTATTCCTTTTAAACTCAAGATGTTTTGGTGCCGGACTCTCACTTCTTCACTTGGTGTTATTACCTGGTGATCTTGCCAGTAGATCCTCTGCTTTTCTACTTCCTGAAACAAGGTGACAACGCTGTTCCTTCTGCAGTGGAATCGCACAGCGGCGTTGTCACCCTGTGGACCAGGTATGTAATTTTGGCCCTCATTCACACCTGAGCGTTTTTTGGTCCAAAGCTCAAAGCTCCAAAATGCTCTTCGACCAAATCCTGTGTACATTAGTTATTTTTGAAGCAGAATGAAAAATTCTGGGGGGGTGTGTTGAGGAGCTTCTACAAAAGTTCACATCACTCAGAGGTCTGTTTTAAAATGTTTATTGGTCAAGACCAGTGGTCTCCAAACCGGGGCCAGTGGGGGGGGGGGGGGGGGGGCTGGATGGTGACCCTTTGCTTGCCTTTATCCTCCCACTGACAGTGGCAATGGGGCACCGTTTCTCCCATTGACACCATATTCCCAACTTATTCCCAATGATATTCCCAACTTATTCCCAATGATATTCCCAATTTACTCCCAATGATAGTCCCAACTTATTCCCAATGATATTCCCAATTTATTCCCAATGATATTCCAACTTATTCCCAATGATAGTCCCAATTTATTCCCAATGATATTCCCAATTTATTCCCAATGATATTCCAACTTATTCCCAATGATAGTCCCAATTTATTCCCAATGATATTTCCAATTTATTCCCAATGATATTCCCAACTTATTCCCAATGATAGTCCCAATTTATTCCCAATGATATTCCCAACTTATTCCCAATGATAGTCCCAACTTATTCCCAATGATATTTCCAACTTATTCCCAATGATAGTCCCAACTTATTCCCAATGATAGTCCCAACTTATTCCCAATGATATTTCCAACTTATTCCCAATGACAGTCCCAATTTATTCCCAATGATATTCACAACTTATTCCCAATGATAGTCCCAATTTATTCCCAATGATATTCCCAATTTATTCCCAATGATAGTCCCAACTTATTCCCAATGATAGTCCCAACTTATTCCCAATGATATTTCCAACTTATTCCCAATGACAGTCCCAACTTATTCCCAATGATATTCACAACTTATTCCCAATGACAGTCCCAACTTATTCCCAATGACATTCCCAACTTATTCCCAATGACAGTCCCAACTTATTCCCAATGATAGTCCCAACTTATTCCCAATGATATTCCCAATTTATTCCCAATGACAGTCCCAACTTATTCCCAATGATATTCCCAACTTATTCCCAATGACAGTCCCAACTTATTCCCAATGATATTCCCAACTTATTCCCAATGACAGTCCCAACTTATTCCCAATGATAGTCCCAACTTATTCCCAATGATATTCCCAACTTATTCCCAATGATATTCCCAACTTATTCCCAATGATAGTCCCAACTTATTCCCAATGATATTCACAACTTATTCCCAATGATAGTCCCAACTTATTCCCAATGATATTCACAACTTATTCCCAATGATAGTCCCAACTTATTCCCAATGATATTCCCAACTTATTCCCAATGATAGTCCCAACTTATTCCCAACGATAGTCCCAACTTATTCCCAATGATATTCCCAACTTATTCCCAATGATAGTTCCAACTTATTCCCAACGATAGTCCCAACTTATTCCCAATGATACAAACAATAGGGGCACTGTTCCTCCACCTTATACCAAATGTGATTCCAGGAAAATTTCCACTCTTGCCAGCCACAGTCAGCCCCCCCCCCCCCCAAAGTCTGAAGGACAAAAACTGGCCCTTTGTTTAGAAAGGTTGGAGACCCCCGGTGAAGACCAGCCAATGCATTTCGGAAGGATAGCCCCCCCCTTCCTCAGGGTCAGGGCTGCAGCAGTAGATGTAGATATGTGAGCCCCCTCCCCCCAACGCCCCCGTGACCTCACAGGCAAAGCGAATACATTGGAGAATTTTTCACGAGCCTCATTTTAGGTCTCCTCATGATTCTAATCATATCTACTGCTCCGAAGGCCAGGTGTGCCAGCAGGGGACCCCCAGAAGAGGGCGCACCAGACTTCTGAAGACTATCACCTTAAAGAAATTGGTTGATTTCAGTTTTTAAGTCTAATTTAAAATCCTCCTCTTCTAGATTTCCAACTTGCAACTTCTCTTCCTACGGCGTGAAGCAACCAGGATCGTGCACAAAGGTGTCCCTGAAATCCTTCAACGCATTCGCAGGGATCAGCCACGTGGTCCCGGGGATCTTCGATTTTCCACCTGACTCCTAAAATGTAAAAAAAAAAAAAATATATATATTTCTGGACCATTTTCTGCATTAAGAATTTATCTTATTGGCTGTCTTCTGTGTTTATCTCCAATTAATAAGACTTTTAACGCAATAAATACCTGAAATTTACACTAAATGATGTTAGAAATTAACTTTGTTATTGGATTTCTATAGACATAAGATAATTATTTCTCGCTGATTTTATAACTGTAGGTTAAGCCCAGTGCTGGGACAAGGCCCAGAGCGAACACCCCTCCCCCCCCCCCAAGATGTATGAGCATTATGTGTTAGCAAACCCCCCCCCCTCCAAAAACAAAATGGGCACTAATCTGTATGCTTACCCTATAATCAGAAATTCCCCCTCCTTCCAGGACAAATCCTCCTCCCACCCCCCTCCCAGCTCAAATCCTCTCTTTCCCCAAATCATTGAAGCACACAACCCCCCCCCCCCAAAAAAAAAAATGCTCCTCCTAGCCCAAACCCTCTACTCCTCAAATCCCCCCCCCCCCCGGGTACACATTCTCCCCCACTCCAAATCCCCCTCCAGCACAAACCCCCCACCCACTAACATTTTCTTTCCCCTCCCAACACAAACCCCCCCCATCCACCAAATCACCTCTTCCAGCACAAAAACCCCAAATCTCAACTTCTAGCACAAATCCTCTTCCCCTATCACCCCTTCAAACACAAATCCCCCCAAATTACCTTTAATTACCTTTCCTAGCTCCTAGCACCACCCCCCCCCCCCCGATTTTTCCTACTAGAACAATTTTAACCTCCTACTGCTCCCCCAGATTCCCGCACCCAACACAAATCCCCTCCTACCCCAATGTCCTTGTGGCAGCCCCTCCCCATTTCACATAGTGCCTGGGGCATATATCCCTCCTGCCCACCCCTTGTCCCAGCCCTAGGTATGCCTGACCCTTCCATACACCTCAGTTTCCACCAATTTCAGGCATGAAGGTTCCCGACACACTGCTGGTGTTTCCCAAAGATAAGTCTGAGCCAGGGGCGGACTGACCATTCGGGCTCTCGGGCACTGCCCGAGGGACCCATGCCACTAAGGTTGCCAGCCTCAATAAAACCAGGGACAGCATGTAAAAATTGGTGTTATTTATTTTTAAATCCCAAGATTATAGTTGCCCCGCCTCTCCAGTACCTTTTCAGTGTGTGTATGTGTATTCTGTGTGTGTATATTGTGTGTGTGTGTATACTGTGTGACTGTGTGTGTATACTGTGTGTGTGTGTGTGTGTGTGTATTGTGTGTGTATACTGTGTGTGTGTGTGTGTGTGTATACTGTGTGTGTATACTGTGTGTGTGTGTGTGTGTGTGTATACTGTGTGTGTATACTGTGTGTGTGTGTGTGTGTGTGTATATTGTGTGTCTGTGTGTGTATACTGTGTGTGTGTATACTGTGCGTGTATACTGTGTGTGTGTGTGTGTGTATTGTGTGTGTATACTGTGTGTGTGTGTGTGTGTGTATACTGTGTGTGTGTGTGTGTGTGTGTGTGTGTATACTGTGTGTGTGTGTGTATACTGTGTGTGTATACTGTGTGTGTGTGTGTGTGTGTGTATATTGTGTGTCTGTGTGTGTATACTGTGTGGCCCCATAATCTATTGCCTGGGGGCCCCATAATCTCCTATTGCCCGGGGGCCCCATGACTTGTCAGTCCGCCCCTGGTCTGAGCGGTTCTATCTGAAGGATAAACATGAATGTCAGGCTGACACAGTTTTCTTTGGTGGTGATTGTATACACAAAAGGTTTGGAGGTAAGGGACTTCTACGGTACCAAGAGATCAAAAACAAAAAACAATATAATAAAAAATATAAATTTATTGAACAATTACCAAACTTTCACAAACATGTAAAACCTGACACTTATTACAATTCCTTATGGTCTATAACAGAAACCTAATATAAAGGAACAGGTGACATTCTATTAGGAACCAACATAATCTCCATCCCAATATGTTCAACATGTTTCGCCTTAATCGGCTTCCTCAGGAACAAGGGACTAGGAGTATCCAATCCACAGGGAAACAATGTGTTACTCTCTAAATATACATAAAAAAAAGAAACAAAGTGAAAAAATAAATAACAATATCATACATATGTCATTGTAATTCAGTAACATAAAAATAGACACATAAAATATAAACATAGTATTCCAGATCAAAGATTGCAAATGTGTGGGAAAAACAAAACAAAAAAAAAACTGGCAGATCTCCCAACCACTGTCTAAAGGTAGGCCAACTTTAGACTTGACCACGAGGTAAAACCACGTCTCCAAATGCTCTCATATATACATTTGAACTTTCCTTGTTGTACTTTCCTGCTGGGGTGTCACTATTCGTGGGCCCTCTTTGTCACCTACGGGTGCAAATTCTTTCGAAGTGCCACCCAGATTCAGTAGCTCTTCAGCAGACTGTAGCTGCCAGTGGTGGAGATAATTACACCGCTAACATGGAAGGTTCTGTGGTGACACCCAACAAGTGGGCAGGCAGACGGTGGGGTGACACGGGGGGTTCCAGGTGGGTGGTTGGAGGATCACAGGCAGCAGGGAGAAAACCAAAACTGAGGCAGGCTAAGTTTGGGGTTTTCAGGCAGGTGTGAGTGCAGCGTACAAAACACACGTTCTACAGATTGGAGGAAACAGACCAGAGTCATGGCACGGGGATTGACTTGAAAACTGCCTCAAATCAATAGAGGACTGGATGACCACCAACTCCCTCCAGCTGAACCAATCAAAGACAGAGCTTCTTATCTTACACCCAAATCATAAGCCCGCAACCAAAACCTCCTGGTCTCCACCAACCGTCTTTGGGCAGACTATCTCCCCAAAGACCAAAGCCAAGAGTCTCGGGGTTATTTTAGACGCACAAATGTCAATGGATGCGCAAATAGGATCTGTAGTCAGTGGATCTCACCATCTTCTGCGCATGCTTCGCAGACTCATCCCTTTTATCCCAAAGAATGACAAAGCAGTGGTAGTTGGAACAATCATTAATTCACGACTGGACTACGCAAACTCGCTTTACATAGGATTACCACAATATCAACTTGTGTGATTACAACTAATCCAAAACACGGCGGCAAGGCTGATAACAGGAAAAAAACCCTGGGAATCCATCTCTCCTTCACTGAGGAGCTTACATTGGCTAACCGTAAAAAATCGGATCACGTTCAAGACCCTTTGCCTCACCCACAAATGCGTGCATAGAGAAGCTCCGCAATACCTAATGGAGAAAATAAATCATTACACACCAAACCGCAGTCTTCCATCAGCCAACAAAAACCTCCTCCTCGTGCCCAAAGCCCGGTATAAATCCAAGGGGGATCGGAGATTCGCTGTCCAAGGGCCTCGGCTATGGAATGCTCTACCAATCAACATCCGCCTGGAAGAAAATCACCTGGCTTTTAGGAAAAAACTCAAGACCTTCCTCTTTTAGCAGATGATCAAAGCTCGCCACAGCGCCTAGAGGCGATTCAGTTCGCATTGTGCGCTATATAAGTATTTCATTCATCCATTCATTCATTGAAGTTCTGACCACACTTTAAAGAATGCTAATGAGCGCAGGTGGAGAACTGACAGCGTGGCTCTGCTGCAGTGCAGAAGAAGTCCAGTAGATGGCGGTGAAGGTTCTCTGCAATCTCTAAAATGTGAACGACTTCTTTACAAACATATTTATGAATGTTTGATCTGATATGGGTGGACTTTATCTCGTGCTCTCTTCTTTACACACATTATATTCCCCAAAGAGGCAAATAGTCCACCAAGTCCAATTTCCACGCCCTGAGCCCACCCTTTTGTGACCTGTGTTGGTTTTTCCCTTGTTTTGGCCACTTCTGACTCTAATCACGTGCTTTTAAAAAACAAAACAAAAAAACAATTGGAATCTATGCGTACAGTGCCCTGCATGTAGATTATGGGGCCGGACGCATGGATTGGGGGGGGGGCGCCCGTGCGCCCTGTATGGACGGGCCGCCACTGATGGCATTCCAGTCTTCAATATGGAGTTGGCCCACCCTTTGCAGCTCTTCTGGGAAGGCCGTCCACAAGGTTTAGGAGGGTGTCTATGGGAATGTCTGACCATTCTTCCAGAAGCGCATTTGTGAGGTCAGGCACTGATGTTGGATGAGAAGGCCTGGCTCACAGTCCCCACTCTAATTTATCCCAAAGGTGTTCTATCGGGTTGAAGTCAGGACTCTATGCAGGCCAGTCAAGTTCCTCCACCCCAAACTTGCTCATCCATGACTGTATGGACCTTGCTTTGTGCATTTGGTTGAGGGGGGCTTATGGTGTGGGGGGAGGGGGGATTATGGTGGGGGGGTTGTTTTTCAGGGGTTAGACTTGGCCCCTTAGTTCCAGTGAAAGGAACTTTTAAGGCGTCAGCATACCAAGACATTTTGGACAATTTCATGTTCCCAACTTTTATGGGAACAGTTTGGGGGACGGCCCCTTCCTGTTCCAACATGACTGCCCACCAGTGCACAAAGCAAGGTCCATAAAGACACGGAGGAGCGAGTTTGGGGTGGAGGAACTTGACTTTACTGTCCGAAAAATTGAAGCTGTTATAGCTGCAAAAGGCGGAGCCAACTCAATATTGAACCCTACGGACTAAGACTGGGATGCCATTAACGTTCATGTGCGTGTAAAGGCGTCCCAATACTTTTGGTAACATTAGCCACTTTTTGTTTCTCTTGTGATACGCCACCTTGCAGCTTATTGGTTTGGGAGCAGCCTCACTAAAGTCATTGCACTTTTGAAATGCTAAATCTGCAGTCTATACGCCAGGAGAATTAGAGGGATCCTCAAACTTAAAATACAGAACTGCCCCTCCTCCCTACAATGACTTTCTTGTATTCAGCCTAAGTTCAGATAGTAGCAGGGCCGTTTTTAAGGCAGGGCAAAAGGGGCAGCTGCCCTGGGCCCTGTCAATGTTGTGGGGCCCAAAGCAGCTGCCTCATACTTGCCAACTATCCCGGTTTAAATTTCCTTGTCTCTTGCTGTGTCCCGATATCTCAGTGTGAAGTGTTGCTACTGATGCTGCCCAGCTCTGCCCTATTGTTGTGTACAGATGACTCACCTGCAGACCCTGTGTTTACATGTAAATAACCAGCATTCATATGTAAATAGCTGCATAGATATGTAAATAAAGGCGGCATCCATATGTATAGCATGACCCCTGGAGTGAGGAGATGATGTGCTGTAACCTGATGTAAGCAATGAATCAGTGAGCAGTATTACTGTACTGTAATCTCAACAAGCAGAAATCATGTGCTGTAACCTGTAGCAACTAATCAGTGAGCTGTAATGTGTGCTGTAACCTCTAGCAACCAGTCAGTGAGCGGTAATGATACACTGTAACCTCTGGCAACCAATCGCAATAGCAGCCTGATCTGATTCAGTAAACTGATTTTGGGTCTAGCTGCTATTTATTGTATGTCTCAGAGAAGGTGGAGAGTAAAACTGCATGGGGGGGGGCCCAAGAAAAGTTTTGCCCAGGGTCCAATCAATATTAAAGACGGCCCTGGATAGTAGACTGACGGGGAGGTTGGGGGGGTTCTATCCAGAGGAGCAGTGGATGAAGCCCATTGGCAGATCGTAGATGGAAGTTTGTTGATCTTCAGCCAGTTGGAATGAAGGGCTCCGAGTGAAGATTATTTATTCTGTGTTGTTACATTGTGTTTATTTTCACCACCAGTGACCATGACCCTACCGGAGCATTGCACAATTGAGAAAACAATGGAGAAAAACAACATTCAATTCGCAAAAGGGAGCCAATCGGATGAAGATCTGCCCAGTACATGATTTCAGGTCCCTCCATATCGCTTCCCTCCAGCACATATATTATCAGAGGTGATGATTGATCAGCGAGTTAAAGCTGCATTCACATCAAGGCATATTGAGAATCGGTGATGGCTGGTGTCTTTTTTTTTTTTTTTTTGGGGGGGGGAGGGGGCGGCATCAACCCGATCCCTCCCCCCCAGGCCATCAGTGGAACTTACCCCATCACCGGCAGCTTCCCCTGCTCGGCGGCCTCCCGCTCTTCTGCTCTCCTGCGGCCTCTCGTTCTCCAGGTCATCATGGCGGCTTCCGTTTACTCCCTCCTCCTTGGCGGCCATCTGGGAGTCTTCTCTTTTCGGCCAATCAGGAAACGGGTCTCACACCCGCTTCTGATTGGCTGGATTGAGGATCAGTGTTTAAACAGCGAATGTTCATTTGCTGTTGTAGCACACCTGGGTGGGTTTGGAGTGCATCCTCTGCGTCCCGAGCCCACCCGATTTTGAAGCCTTTTAGAGCCTTTGGCTCTAATCAGGTGCTTAAAAAAAAAAAAAACTCTGCCGCTGTAATTCATGCACCCGGGGCCGAACGCATGAGTAGGGGGTGGCCACAGCTGCCGTGGATCGATCCATGCTATGCATGAGTCTATCCATTACCATATAGGGGGGTGGAGTGGAGAGAGGGGGCGGCGCCCGGGCGCCCCTAATGGATGGGCCGCCGCTCTTGAGAATGCACGCGAAATCACGCCACATTTGTGCAGTTTCTTGTGCTATGCGCATAGGGCCGCCCATTCATTTTAACGAGCTGTTCTATGCACAGCAAACACTCCAAAGTAGCCTTATGTAGCTTTTTGCATGTAGAGATGGGTACCGAACGATCCCTTGTTCAGTTCGGGGCAGAACTTTCGATCATCACGACAGTTCGGAACCAAGTAACAAACCTGGACCCGAACTGGAAAAATCAAAAGTGACTATTTTGAAGGCTTATATGCAAGTAATTGAGCATACAATGGTTATGGGGGTCCAGGTACTACCCTGGGGGGGGGGGGGGGGGGACATGTATCAATGAAAAAAAAGTTTGTAACAAACATCATTTTTTAAATGAGCAGTGATTCAAAATATAGTGCCTGGGGGGTCCCCTTAGTCTGCCTGTGAAGTGGTACATCTGTACCCTGTATAGAACCTGCTGCAGCAATAATGACATTTATAAAGCTAAACAAGATTTTATTTTCCCTGCAAGCTTTCTTTATTGTATAATCAGGGGCTTGGGGAGCCAGTCTGTATGATGGGGCCACAATGTAGTGCACTGGGGACAAGATTGGCAGCTCAATTGCATACTGGGCAAGTTCTGGCCAGTGGTCTATTCTGACCCAGTAACCCAGTGGATCGTCAACTGGAAAGCTCTCTATATCTGTTTTTGCCCCTAGATAATCTCCTGCCATATGATGAAGACCCTGCCTATGAGGACTAAAAATTTTGAAAGGCATCACTGAGGCGGCCCCCTTCTCCACCGCTACTCCCTTGACCAACAGAAGCCTCAGAATTACGTTTTCCACCAGACTGTAACCTACCAGAGTCAGGAAAGGCATTACATAAACTCCTCTTTAAGGTGTCCTCAAGGGATTTCATCTTCTGCTCTCTCGGTGGGGAGGAGATGAGTTCCGAGACTTTCCCCTTGTAACAGTGGTCAAGGAGGGTTGCCAACCAATAGTGATCCTTCTTAATGCCATGTTTTCTCAGGTCCTTTGGCAGGCTTTGTAGAATGAGGGAGCCCATGCATCGCAAGTTTGTGGAGGCATGAGAAGCAAACTCCCCGGGGGTCACTGAGGATTACAGTATCTGGAACTGCCTCCTCCCAGCCAAGGGTTCCAGGGATGGAAAACCCTCTGTTAAGGGTTGAAGTATGTCTTGCTCTGCTTCAGTGCCTCCAAAGCAGCCAAGATCCTCCTCCTCCTCCTCCTCTCACTCCTCTTGTGTGTTCTGTGGTGTAGGAAGAATGGTGTCTGCATAAAGTGGGCCTTGAGAGGAAAGGAAGTCCTCCTGTTCCTCCCGCCGCTCTGCCTCAAGTGCCCTGTCCATAATGCCATGTAAAGTCTGCACCAGTAGGAACACAACAGGGATTGGGTCACTGATGCATGCATTGTCACGGCTCACCATCCTTGTGGCCTCCTCATATGGTGACAGTACAGTGCATGCATCCTTTATCAGCAGCCATTGCAGTGGGGAAAAAAGTAAAGTTCCACCTGGTGGGCATGTCACAAATCAGGCGGTTTACAGGCAGGTGGATTCCCGCTGACTTTTAGCCAACCGAGCACTGGCTGTGTATGACCACTTGAAATGGCTACTGACTCTTCTGGTCTACATCAGCAGATCTTCCATCCCTGGGTACCTATTTAAAAAATGCTGCACCACCAAATTGAGGACAACTGTGTTAACTTTCCCTGTCTCAGGGCAGACAAGAGGTTTGTGCCATTATCACACACCAACATTCCTGTCTCCAGCTGGCATGACGTGAACTACCTCTGGGCCTGCCCCTATACAGATGCCAGAATCTCTGCTTCGTTGTGGCTCCTGTTCCCTAGACAGACCAGCTGAAGCACTGCATGGCACCTTTCAGACTGACTCATTGAAAAGCCCATTGAAGGCTTAGGGGGTACTTGTAGTTCATGGGACAATTCAGCAGAGGAGGGCATGGAGGGGGAGGAGGAGGAGTGGATGGAGTTGGCAAATCCCGCATCATCACCACTAGCTGTATGGAGACGTGGCGGCACAACAAGCTGCTGCACTAAGCCCTGTCGTGTATCCTTCCGAGTTGCAAGCAGAGTTACCCAGTGTGCTCTGAACGTAATATATCATCCCTGACCATGCTTGTTGGACTACGTGCCAGCAGTAATATGGACCTGATAGCTGACTGCCTTGCCCAACGATGCCACAACATTGCCTTCCACCTGATGGTACAGAGCTGGAATGCCCTTACGTGAAAAGAAATAGCGACTGGGAACCTGCCATTGTGGTACAGCACATTCTGCAAATTCACGGAAAGGGCAGAATCCACCCGACAGAAAGGCAGGAGTTTTAAAACCAGCACTTTCACAAGCTTGAATTTAGATGCTGGGCATGTGGGTGGTAGTGACTGTATTTTTTTTTTTTGCTGCAGCAGATGGGGCAGAGACATTTGCCGGCTATAGTCTGCAGCTGGTGGTGTGCTACTGGCAGATGTGCTGCAAGGATCTGGGACACCCTGCGCTATACTATCATCCCTGTGAGCGGAGGCTGCTGAGAGGTCATAACGGCATAACGTGGTTAAACCGGGAAGGGGAGGAGTGAGGAGGAGCAGAATTCCATCCGTTTTGTGTGGCTTTTCGGTGCTCTTGCCAACGGGCTGATTGGTGGGAGGTTAAATGACTTGTCAAGCATGTGGTACCCAAATGGCTGGTATTTTTGCCATGCTTGAAAGTTTGCAAATTGCGATTTGGCTGCATATGTGTTAAAAAAAAGGCCCAGACAGCTGAGCTGTGGGAAGTGGGCCGGGAGATGACAGCTCCACAATGTGATGGAATAGGGTGGCTGCTCTCTACTCTTCCATGATGGCTGCCTCGTTGGGGTTGTGCCTCACCCTCACTTTCCTCCTCTGCTTTATCTGGCACCCAAGTCACGTCAGTGACCTCATCATCATCATCTCCTCCATCCTCGTTACCACCGGAGACAACTTGGCAATACACTACAGCTGGGGGAACATGAATTCCAATTTATTTTCTAGTGTTCTCCCCTCTCTCTAGGCTCACGTTCCTGCCTTCCTCAACCACAGAACCAACATCTGAATTGAGTAATGGCTGTGCACCCTCAAGGGGCAAATGGGTGACTCTTTGTTCAAACAACTCCTCTGACTCCTCCATGCCGGATGCTGGGGTAATGGCAGGGGTAGCTGTGGACAAGGAGGCAGGTTTTGCCACTCTGGTAGCTGCAGTGGACTGCACACTAGTCTCTGCTTGGGTGACGGGGGATGAGGAGGATGAGGAGGATGAGGAAGGTTTGGTAAGCCAGTCCACCACTTCCTCTGCATGCAGTGGCTGGATAGTATGGGCAAAATCACTAAACAGAGGAAATTATACCCTGCCTGAGGACTGACCACGTCCAACTTTGCCTGTGGATACAAACGCTACTGGCCCCTTCATAGTGGCATGGGAATGCCTGCCTCTCCTTACTGTCATCCCAGACATGATTGGGGGGGGGGGGGAGGATGGGGGGGTAGGGTGCTTATTAACAATATGTAATATAGATGTGGAAATGTGGATGTGGATGACCTTTAATCAATGGAAAGTGGTGTTTGGTGCACTTTAACCTGAGTACTCACTACACAGACACACTCCACTGATACACTATGATATACTGCAGTAAAACTGGACTGACGCACTGCAATATACTGTGTTAAATGTACAGTAATGCACTGATTTATATTGCATTAAAGAGGAAGTAAAGGCAGTTTAAAAAAAAAAATGCAACCTGCAAGGCAAAGGCATAATGAGCTAGTATGCATAGCATACTAGCTCATTATGAATAACTTACCTGAGAACGAAGCCCCCCAAAGCGGTCCTCTGTGTTCATGTTCGCCGCTGCCATGTATCCCGGTGTGACTTCCGGGTCTCGCTGCTCCGGCGCTGTGATTCGCCGGAGCCGCAATGACGTCACTCCCGCGCATGGGAGCCGAGACGAGCAGCATACCGCCGCGATTTGCGGCCTGCCCAGTGCGCCTGCGGGCTGCTGTCTATGGCGCATGTGCCGTAGACAGCGGTGCCTGTCTTTTTGTAAATATCTCCTAAACCGTATAGGTTTAGGAGATATTTCTTGAACCTACAGGTAAGCCTTAATCTAGGCTTACCTGTAGGTCAAAGTGGTTTGTAAGGGTTTACATGTACAGTAACGCACTGATTTATACTGCATTAAATGCACGGTAACACACTGATTTATATTGCATTAAAAGTGCAGTAACGCACTGCACTGCGGTAAACATACAGTAGCACACTTTTTACAATTTACATTAAACGTACAGTAATGCACTGATATATACTGCCCTAAATGAGCAGTAACGCTCTCAAATATACTGCAGTAAATCTGCCCTAACAAATTAAACTGACACTTATGTAAAGATGAATAGTTGCACTACACTCACACTGAACTGTCACTACATTCACATTAAACTGATGTTCTACACCAACAATAGAATCAGTATAGCACACTAACTGTCTAGTAGCACTGAACAGAGCCCTGTTCTATCTCTCTCCATGGCGCTCTCACACTACAAATTGCCGCTATGCGGAGAATACTATTATAGTGGGGTCGGGACTAAGAGCAATCGTGATTGGATACAGTCACCATTACTTCCTCTAGTCATGTCTCTGACAGTGCTCTATGCCCTGATTGGGCAAAGCTTTAATTGCTTCAGCCAATCAGGGCTAGAGTGCCTGATCATGTGCCCACAGTGGTCATGTGATTGAGAGCCCCGCCCACCAGCTCCTGTTTGCTATTGTTCTTGGCAGCTGTCAGTGGCTGAAAGCTGTACACTCCCAGGACGCTGACACCTCTCTCTTCCTATCAGCATGTCTCTTGTTAGCACATGGGCACTGCATCAAACTGATTGGCTCCTTGTGCTGTTTTCCCTTCCCTATTCTGAGCTCTGCTGTACAGGGACAGTAAGAGGCTGAAACCAGTTCAGATTGAACTGCTTACACTATTTAAAAATAGATTTTTTTTTTTTTTAATGAACACATAGAGTATCTGTGATTTTTTTTTTCCTTAATCTACCCAGGTTTCAACTTTACGATTCTACATTTTACAATGATGTCATCTCCCCCAACATATAGATTGCCTCCTGAAACCTTCATTTATTTGTACATTTGTTTTATTCAGAATCCATTCCTTCATTTATTTATTTATTATTCCTTTACTTATTTAATTAATAATATTAATAAATTTTTTATTTATTAATTTTTTATGATTTATTTATTCATTTAACATGTATTATTCATTCCTTCTTTCTTTCTTTCTCTCTTTCTTTCTTTCTTTCTTTCTTTCTTTCTTTCTTTCTTTCTTTCTTTCTTTCTCTCATTCATTAATTTATTTCATTATTATGATTTATTTATTTATTTTATGTATTATTCATTCTTTCTTTCTCATTCATCTATTTATTTCATTATTATGATTTATTTATTCATTCATTTATTTATTTAATTAATAATATTAATTCATTTTTTATTTATTAATTTATTATGATTTATTTATTTATTTAACATGTATTATTTATTCCTTCTTTTTTTCTTTCTTTTTTTCTTTCTTTCTTTCTTTCTTTCTTTCTTTCTCATTCATTCACTTATTTAATTATTATGATTGATTTATTTATTTTATTTATTATTCATTCTTTCTCATTTATTTATTTATTTAATTATTATGAATTTTTTTTTAATTCAATAATTTATTATCTATTCCTTTATGTATTACTAATATTTATAATTTATTTATTATTATTATTATTATTGCTTATTCCTTTATTTATTTTTCTTTTCTTTTTTATTATTTCATTTGTTTAATATTTATTGCTTTATTTATACTTAATATTTATTTATTTGTTCATTCTTTTCTTTTCTGTCTTTCTTTTTTTCATTTTTTTTTTTTTTCATCTGACTTCTGTTCTCCGTTTACAAAAAATGATCTTATTCTAGTGTGTTGACATTTCTGCTACATTGTAGCAAGGGCAAAATGAGGAGTGAGACTGCAGATGGGGGGGGGGGGGGGGCAGGAATTATTATTATGATTATTGCTTATTCCTTATTTATTTTTCTTTTCTTTCTTTTTTTATTATTTCATTTGTTTATTATTTATTGCTTTATTTATAATTAATATTTATTTATTTGTTCATTCTTTTGTTTTCTATCTTTCTTTTTTTCATTTTTTATTTTCTTTTCATCTGTCTTCTGTTCTCTGGTCCTTTTACAAAAAAGGATCTTATTCTAGTGTATTGACATTTCTGCTACATTGTAGCAAGCGCAACATGAGGAGTGAGACTGCAGATGGGGGGGGGGGGGGTCAGGAATTATTATTATTTTTATTATTATTATTATTATTGCTTATTCCTTTATTTATTTTTCTTTTCTTTTCTTTCTTTTTTTATTATTTCATTTGTTTATTATTTATTGCTTTATTTATAATTACTATTTATTTATTTGTTCATTCTTTTCTATCTTTCTTTTTTTCATTATTTTTTTTTTTCCATCTGTCTTCTGTTCTCTGGTCCTTTTATAAAAAAGGATCTTATTCTAGTGTGTTGACATTTCTGCTACATTGTAGCAAGGGCAAAATGAGGAGTGAGACTGCAGATGGGGGGGGGGGGGGGGGCAGGAATTATTATTATTATTATTATTGCTTATTCCTTTATTTATTTTTCTTTTCTTTTTTTTCTTTTTTATTATTTCATTTGTTTATTATTGATTGCTTTATTTATAATTAATATTTATTTATTTGTTCATTCTTTTCTATCTTTCTTTTTTTCATTATTTTTTTTTTTTTCCATCTGTCTTCAGTTCTCTGGTCCTTTTACAAAAAAGGATCTTATTCTAGTGTGTTGACTTTACATTTCTGCTACATTGTAGCAAGCGCAACATGAGGAGTGAGACTGCAGATGGGGGGGGGGGTCAGGAATTATTATTATTTTTATTATTATTATTATTATTATTGCTTATTCCTTTATTTATTTTTCTTTTCTTTTCTTTCTTTTTTATTATTTCATTTGTTTATTATTTATTGCTTTATTTATAATTACTATTTATTTATTTGTTCATTCTTTTCTATCTTTCTTTTTTTCATTTTTTATTTTCTTTCCATCTGTCTTCTGTTCTCTGGTCCTTTTATAAAAAAGGATCTTATTCTAGTGTGTTTACATTTCTGCTACATTGTAGCAAGCGCAACATGAGGAGTGAGACTGCAGATGGGGGGGGGGGGGGTCAGGAATTATTATTATTTTTATTATTATTATTATTATTGCTTATTCCTTTATTTATTTTTCTTTTCTTTTCTTTCTTTTTTTATTATTTCATTTGTTTATTATTTATTGCTTTATTTATAATTACTATTTATTTATTTGTTCATTCTTTTCTATCTTTCTTTTTTTCATTATTTTTTTTTTTCCATCTGTCTTCTGTTCTCTGGTCCTTTTATAAAAAAGGATCTTATTCTAGTGTGTTGACATTTCTGCTACATTGTAGCAAGGGCAAAATGAGGAGTGAGACTGCAGATGGGGGGGGGGGGGGGCAGGAATTATTATTATTATTATTATTGCTTATTCCTTTATTTATTTTTCTTTTCTTTTTTTTCTTTTTTATTATTTCATTTGTTTATTATTGATTGCTTTATTTATAATTAATATTTATTTATTTGTTCATTCTTTTCTATCTTTCTTTTTTTCATTATTTTTTTTTTTTTCCATCTGTCTTCAGTTCTCTGGTCCTTTTACAAAAAAGGATCTTATTCTAGTGTGTTGACTTTACATTTCTGCTACATTGTAGCAAGCGCAACATGAGGAGTGAGACTGCAGATGGGGGGGGGGTCAGGAATTATTATTATTTTTATTATTATTATTATTATTATTGCTTATTCCTTTATTTATTTTTCTTTTCTTTTCTTTCTTTTTTATTATTTCATTTGTTTATTATTTATTGCTTTATTTATAATTACTATTTATTTATTTGTTCATTCTTTTCTATCTTTCTTTTTTTCATTTTTTATTTTCTTTCCATCTGTCTTCTGTTCTCTGGTCCTTTTATAAAAAAGGATCTTATTCTAGTGTGTTTACATTTCTGCTACATTGTAGCAAGCGCAACATGAGGAGTGAGACTGCAGATGGGGGGGGGGGGGGTTTCAGGAATTTCAGTGAGTTTATAAAAGATAAAGGAACAAACACTTTGGCATTCCACTTATAAGTGAGATCTCTCAGTGGCTTTGATGGAAGCAGCAATTCACGCCCCCACCACCCACCCCCATACCAGGACCAGCATGAGCCGGTTCCCAGCCCCAGAACTGGTAGGTGGGTAATGTCGGCTTCCATCGCTGCCTAATCACACATAAGGGGTTTAGAGTCCTGTTTACCGGAATCGATCGGCGTCTCTGGGAAAGCAGATTTGGTTCCACGTGACTCCATAATCCTTTTTTTTTCAAAAACAAATGTTTGACATTCCTGTTTGTTCCCCCCCCCCCACCGCCCCCGGGCGTGGGGGGGGGGGGGGGGTTACTTATTAATCGGAGAGACTCTTCTGCGGATCAGATTCCCCCGATCGCAGCCGGACGATGGGCAGCTCTGGGCGCAGGCCATGGATTCTGGCGCTGGCGATCTGCGCCATTCTTGGAGCGCGTCCCGGTGATGGGACTACGGTGAGTGACTTCCTATACAACCTGGGGATCGATCGATTCTGTCCGACGGCGGGGCAGCGCTGATCGAGGATCGAGAAGATGGGCCGTGGGACCTTTATGATAACACTGGGAGCATGCTGGCGGTTTTGGGAAGTGCCCGCGGTTAATTGCTAGCGATCACCTATGCGCGCCGGTGCTTATAGGAGCGAACGATCGCGGAAATATGGTGCGCGGTGCGATCACAAGCAATTCATCGCTTTTATTGTTCCCATTGGGGAAGAATCAGGAGATTTGAAAGACATTTTTTTTTTCAAGCAAATGTATCGATTTCACCATTACATCCCCTCCCCCCCACCGCAGCCCCCTTAAGACTTAAACCGCACCCCTCCCCCTTCCTCCGGTCCCCTCTTCAGTCTTGGACAGGTGTACCGGCGCCTCTCCTGGACTGAAACGACTTTCTCTGATTTCCCCGCACACTGTGAGCTTCTCGCCATGTGCATTAGAAGCTGCAGCAAGTCAGATAGAGCCCCGCCCCATTTCCTGGCTGGAGCTCCTCCTCCCCGCCTGACTGCCCCTGGCCTCGCCCATTCCATTCACTGGATTCCAGTTCTTCCAATCATGGTGGCTCAGCATCACATGTGGGCGTTGCCTATGCAGATACAGCCTGCCTGGGAACGCCCACTCCTCCAGACTGACCCCCGCCCATCGAGGCATTTTGGTATTTGCATAACTCCTCCCACTGCTTGTATCAGGACTGAGAGCTCCTGAGAGGAGTACTGAGGCGGGGGCTGGGATGTTTTTAGGAAGGAGTTTACCGCCCCCTGTTGGCTCCTCCCACCAGCCATGATCTGCCTGCATTGCATAGAGAAGCACAGAGACCCGGTGATGACATCATTGGGTCAACATAAGGGAAAATGGAAAGTTTTTATTTAAACATTTCCTTATCAATCATCTTTTTGTGAATTTTTTTTCCTAATTTTGACATGAAATTTCGATTTAGTTTTAGTAATTTTTTAGTCATCTGAATTGTTTTCATCGTATTTTAGTCATCTGAATTATTTTAGTTTTATTTGTATTTTATTCATCTGAATTGTTTTAGTCATATTTTAGTCATCTGATAGGCGACACCGTTGGGCACTGAAATCAGCACTGACTGGCATTTCTGAAGGGCACGGAGTGACATCACCACTGACAGTAATACAGTGATCAGTGATATTACTATATACTGTCACTGTACTAATGACACTGGCTGGGAGGGGTTAACATCTCGGGGTCATCACTAGCTATGAGTAAAATGTGCTGCTTTTTTAATAAAAAAATCTCTTGGTTCCTTCTCCCTGCACCGGGAAGAGACCAGCGACGTGCAGGTACGGGGCTGTGCCCGTAGGAGGTGGCGTCCGCGGGATACAATGCGGGTGGGCGGGCCTAAGGAGGTCAATAAAAAGGATTTGTTTTATGTAACGGCACCAAAGTCTTCCAACGTATCCAATCAGCATTGTGTGTTCCCCAGAACATGGACATCCACAGCATGCGCATGGAGACCCGGGTGACGTCGCGTTTTGCCAGGACTCTTATAACTACGGAGGTCCGAAACCCGTCCAACTCCTCCCAGGAGGCAATCTTCGACATCGAGCTCCCGAAGACCGCCTTCATCACCAACTTCATCATGTGAGTTGCCAAAACAACGTTCAGTAAAATACAAAGGGTGCAAATCTCCGGAAAACACTTTATAATGATGATCATCGTCACCCGAAACTGGAGAGCCAAATCCGGAGAATAAAAAGCTCCATCAATATTCATCCATCCAACATTCCCGAGACCTTCCTTTCCTGGTACAGCCGATGAACAATGTATCTTTATTTCTCTGCATTGTCCAATAGGCACCAGAGTCTGTCCGCCGTACCCCTAATCATAGCCCTACCCCTAATTATAGCCCTACCCCTAATCATAGCCCTACCCCTAACCATAGTCCTACCCCTAACCATAGTCCTACCCCTAATCATAGTCCTACCCCTAACCATAGCCCTACCCCTAACCATAGCCCTACCCCTAACCATAGTCCTATCCCAAACCATAGCCCTACCCCTAATCATAGCCCTACCCCTAATTATAGCCCTACCCCTAATCATAGCCCTATCCCTAATCATAGTCCTACCCCTAACCATAGCCCTACCCCTAACCATAGTCCTATCCCAAACCATAGCCCTACCCCTAATCATAGCCCTACCCCTAATTATAGCCCTACCCCTAATCATATCCCTACCCCTAATCATAGCCCTACCCCTAACCATAGTCCTACCCCTAACCATAGTCCTACCCCTAACCATAGCCCTACCCCTAACCATAGCCCTAACCCTAACCATAGCCCTAACCCTAACCATAGTCCTATCCCTAACCATAGTCCTACCCCGCCCTAACCATAGTCCTATCCCTAACCATAGTCCTACCCCTAACCATAGTCCTACCCCGCCCTAACCATAGCCCTTCCCCTAACCATAGTCCTACCTCTAACCATAGTCCTATACCTAACCATAGCCCTACCCCTAACCATAGTCCTACCCCTAACCATAGTCCTACCCCTAACCATAGTCCTATCCTTAATTCAAGCTCTATCCATAATCATAACCCTATCCCTAATCATAGCCAGGCATGTACTGGCCATTGGGACTACAGGGAGTTTCCCGGTGGGCCGATGGCTCGGTGGGCCGGTTTCAATGACAGTAATTAAAAGTAATGGCTGCTCGGCTTGCCTTCAACTTCACGCAGTGATGTGAGAAAGATGAGAAAAATACAGAGGAGAATAAGTGAAAAAGAGGTTAGTGAGGACCTACTTATGTTTTTTTTGCACAATTACGTATAGTTTTATATACTGTTTTTGTGCTTGTTTGCAAAATTAAAGTGGGCCGGTCTAACCATAGTCCTATCCTTAATTCAAGCTCTATCCATAATCATAACCATACCCCTAATCATAGCCCGATCCCTAACCATAACCCCAACCCTAACCAAAACCCTATCCCTAACCATAGCCCTATCCCTAATCATAGTAATATCCCTAACCATAGCCCTATCCCTAACCATAGTAATATCCCTAACCATAGCCCTAACCCTAACCAAAGCCCTATCCCTAATCATAGCCCTATCCCTAACTCTATCACTAACCCCACCCTTATTTCTAACCCTATCCTAACCCCACCTCTCTCTCTAACCCTACCTCTACCCCTATCCCTAACTTTACCCCTATTCCCAAGCCTATCCCTAATTCTACCTCTATCCCTAACACTATCCTGAACCCTACCCTTATCTCAAACCTTACCCTTAGCCCGACCCCTATCCCTAACACTATCCTGAACCCTACTCATATCTCTAACCTTGTTCCCAACTCTACCCCTATCCATAACCCTACCCCTATTCTCCCCCCTAACCCTACCTTGAACCCTATTACTAACCCTACCCCTATCCTTACCCCTAACTTTACCCTTTCCTTACCCCCACCCTAACCCTACCCCTAACTCTACCCCTTTTTCCTACCCCTACCCCTTTCCCTACCCCAGGCCCTATCCCTACCCCACCCTGACCCTACTACCCCTTTCCCTACTCCTATCCTTACCCCTTATCCCCAACTCCACCCCTATCCATAACCCTACCCCTATTCTTCCCCCTAACCCTACTCTGAACCCTATTACTAATCCTATCCCTACCCCTAACCCTAACCCTATGGCCCCTTTCACACATACAGACTGTTCAGGTCCACCTGTCAGTTTTTCCTGAATGGACGCTCCATGCAGAACCCTATTTTCGGATCGGATAGGATGAAAATGGACAGGCGGTGTCTGTCAAAACTGACATATATGTGTGAAAGAGCCCTTTCCCTACCCCTTTGCCTACCCCAACCCTATCTCTACCCCTTTGCCTACCCTTAACCCTATCCCTACCCCTTTGCCTACCCCTACCCCTTTGCCTACCCCTAACCCTATCCCTACCCCTTTCCTTATCCCTTTGCCTACCCCTTTCCATACCTCTATCCCTAACTATATCCTTACCCCTAACTTTACCCTTTCCTTACCCCCACCCTAACCCTACCCCTTTCCATAACCCTACCCCTACCCTTACCCTTAACTCTACCCTAACCCACTTCCACCCTGACCCTACCCCTTTCCCTACCCCTACACTTACCCCTAACCCTACCATATCCTTACCCCTAACCCTACCCTATCCTTACCCCTAACCCTACCCTATCCTCACCTCTAACCCTTCCCTATTCTTACCCCTAACCCTACCCTATTCTTACCCCTAACCCTACACCTTGCCCTATCCCTAACCCTATCTTTACCCCTATCCTTTCCCCTATCCCTACCCCTATTCTTACCCCTATCCCTACCCCCATCCCAATCTTTACCCCTACCCTACCTCTATCTTTAACCCTATCCCTACCCCTATCCTTACCCCCATCCCTACCCCTATCCTTACCCCTATCCCTACCCTCATCCCAATCTTTACCCCTACCCTACCTCTATCCTTAACCCTTAACAAATCCCCCTGACCCCCTTGTCAGTGGTGACCATATCGCCCTCAGTAAACAAAGCCATGTGGTTTTTCTTTTAAAAAAAACACATTTCATTCCGGCCGCCCTGATGGAGGAATCGGAGGCTGTGATATTTTGGCAAATGCAAAAATCTGTAATTTTCATATGAAATTAATCTGAATGTGAATCCTTCGGCTCCTCATTACAATGATAACAATTACATCTTCTTATAGGACCGTTGACAACGTCACCACTGTGGGAACAGTTAAAGAAAAGGCGGAAGCCAAGAAGACGTATCAGAAGGCCGTGTCCAGGGGGCAGAGCGCCGGTTTGGTCCAGTAGGTATCAATAGCTTTATATTTGCATAACTCCTCCCACTGCTGTGGGGAGGAGCTCTGAGGCCGGGTGCTGCGATGGTCTCAGAAAGCAATGTACAGCCTCCTGCTGGCCCCTCCCACCAGCCATGATCCGCCTGCATTGCATAGAGAAGCACAGAGACCCGGTGATGACATCACCAGGGACTAAACTAAAATTTGCAATGATAATGGGAAGGTTTGATTTAAAATGTAATTTTCACGTTAATGGGGGGGGGAGGGGATGGAAAATATAAGCAGATTAAACTTCATCTTCAAACTTTTTCCATCAACAAGTGATACTTTGTATTTTAAACCCCGCCCACAGATCTACAGGAAGGAAAATGGAACATTTCAAAATCTCGGTGAATGTCGGCGCTCTGGCGAAGGCGACATTTAGACTGACTTACGAAGAATTATTAAAACGCCAACTTGGGAATTATGAGCTGTACCTGAGAGTAAAGCCGCGAGGATTGGTGGAGAACTTCCAGGTGAGCAGAAGAAACGTTCCACAACATCCGTCATCTCTCCATTATATTTGTATCCCCTTCCAGTATCTTCTTACCATCCCGCACTGCGGATTGGGGGGGTGGAAGGACTCCAGATCAGGGGGATGGAGGGACTCAGGATGGGGGGATGGAAGGACTCTGGATGGGGGATGGAGGGACTCTGGATGGGGGATGGAAGGACTCTGGATGGGGGGATGGAAGGAGTCTGGATGGGTGGATTGAGGGATTCTGGATGGGGATGGAGGGACTCTGGATGGGGGATGGAAGGACTCTGGATGGGGGGATGGAGGGACTCTGGATGGATGGATGGAGGGATTCTGGATGGGGGGATGGAGGGACTCTGGATGGGGGATGGAAAGACTCTGGATGGGGGGATGGAAGGACTCTAGATGGGTGGATTGAGGAATTCTGGATGGGGGGATGGAACAACTCTGGATGGGTGGATGGAGGGATTCTGGATGGGGGATGGAGGGACTCTGGATGGGGGAATGGAAGGACTCTGGATGGGGGGATGGAGGGACTCTGGGTGGGGGATGGAGGGACTCTGGATGGGGGAATGGAAGGACTCTGGATGGGGGGATGGAGGGACTCTGGGTGGGGGATGGAGGGACCCTGGATGGGGGGATGGAAGAACTCTGGATGGGGGGATGGAAGGACTCTGGATGGGGGGGATGGAGGGATTCTGGATGGGGGGATGGAAGGACTCTGGATGGGGGGATGGAGGGACTCTGGGTGGGGGATGGAGGGACCCTGGATGGGGGGATGGAAGAACTCTGGATGGGGGGATGATTCTGGATGGGGGATGGAGGGACTCTGGATGGGGGGATGGAAGGACTCTGGATGGGGGGATGGAAGGACTCTGGATGGGGGGATGGAAGGACTCTGGATGGGGGGATGGAGGGACTCTGGGTGGGGGATGGAGGGACCCTGGATGGGGGGATGGAAGAACTCTGGATGGGGGGATGATTCTGGATGGGGGATGGAGGGACTCTGGATGGGGGGATGGAAGGACTCTGGATGGGGGATGAAAGGACTCTGGATGGGGGGATGGAAGGACTCTGGATGGGGGGATGGAAGGACTCTGGATGGGGGGGGGATGGAAGAACTCTGGATGGGGGGATGATTCTGGATGGGGGATGGAGGGACTCTGGATGGGGGGATGGAAGGACTCTGGATGGGGGATGAAAGGACTCTGGATGGGGGGATGGAAGGGCTCTGGATAGGGGGTGGGGGGGGGGGGGTGGAAGGATTTGGGGTTATAACCTTCTGTGATGACTTTCAGATCGATGTGGAGATTGTGGAGCCGCAGGGGATCAGCTTCCTGAACGCTGTCGGGACTTTTATCTCCAATGAACTGACAGATATTGTTCAGATAAATCGCACAGAGACCCAGGTAATGCGTTCTCCTTCCTCCTGATCAGAACTTCCCTAGAAGGTAAAGCGGAACTCCGCTCTCCACCAACATTGATTGTTATGGATCCTCCATCCTTACTAGAGATACTCTCCAATACCGGGCACTCCCCTCCCCCTTCCTGCCCAGGCCAATCCTCAGCTTTCAGCGCTCTCACACTTTGAATGACAATCACGCGGTCATGTAACACTGTACACGTGTGGAACTTTTAGCCTTTCTTTCCCACAAATAGAGCTTTCTTGTGGTGCTGTGTAATCAGGGCTGGGTTTTACATTTTTTGCTAAACAAAAAATAAACTAACATTAAAAAAACAAAACAATTTTCTTAGTTTGTGTTTTAAAATTTAGCAAATAAGTAATTTTTCTCCTTCAGTGATGGGCACTGATAAGGCTGCACTGGTATGCAGCACTAATGGCCACTTATAGGTGGCACTGGTATGCAGCACTGATGGGCACTAATGGGCACTGATAGGCGACACTGTTGGGGCAGCACTGATGGGCACTGATGTGCAGTCACTAATAGGCGGCACTGATGAGGCGGCACTAACGATCAATGCCCTCATTATCAGTGTACATGTCCCCGGTCTCACTTGCCGGTCGCCGGCTCTCCTCTCCTCACACAGTGACAGCGTATGAGGAAAGGAGTGCCGATAACCGGCTAGTCAGTTTACATGTGATCAGCTGTGATTGGCCCGTCACCGCGATCCGTGATCAGTTGTGTTCGAAGGACCCTGCGATCGCAGTGCGCGCCGGATGCGCACTCCAGGGGGTGTGTCTCTGGGAGGACCTTCATGGGCGCCCTCCCAGAACTAGAGAGCCTCGCCGTAGCCGTCTCTTGGCTCTAGCGTGGGTTTGAGGAGGTCAAACTTATTTTTACATTTCTTCCATTACTTCCTGGTTTCTAGCCTAGGCCGATGATGTCATACATCCCAGGAGTCTTCAGGAGGGTAGGAGGCGTTTTCTCAGTGAAGCCACGTCCTCCTGCCTCCATAGAAGTCTATGACAATGGTCACTTACAGCACCTGCAGCTTTTAGGAGGCTTTTATTCAGCGTTAGCTTTGCTTTGTTTTGGAGGTATTACACACATGAGATATCCCAGGATGCACTGGGAAACCAACAAGCGGACCAGAAAGACGTCATCATCAGTCACTTCCGGATCATGTGTATGTATTCTGGGAGCGTCTGGTGCAGACGGCACATCTGGGGTGCAGAGAGGAGCAGCAGGAAGGTGAGCGAGGTCAGGATTGGAGAGGAGCAACTAGCAGACGACACACGTGCTGCGCAACATGGGAGCACTATAGCAGAAGGTGAGCGGGGACCGGAGAGAAAGGACTGAGCTGCAATGGATCAGCAGAGCTGGGGGAAGCAGGAGAAACTTAGAATGTCACACGTAGTGCGCAGCGCGGGATCAATATAGCAGGAGGTAAGCAGGGACCAGGGAAAGGGTAGGAGCAACAAACCAGAGGATCAGCAGAGCTGGGGGTTACTAAAGAGAGGGGGATATGCAGAGTTAGGGGTTCCTACTGAATGGGGGATAAGCAGAACAGGGGGGTACTACTGAGTGAGCAGAGTCGGGGGTTACTTCTGAGTGATGGATCAGCAGAGCTGGGGTTACAACTGAGCAGGGGATCTGCTGAGTTTGGGGTACTATTGAACAGGGGATCTGCTGAGTTTGGGGTACTACTGAGCAGGGGATCTGCTGAGTTTGGGGTACTACTGAGCAGGGTATTTGCTGAGTTTGGGGTACTACTGAGCAGGGGGTTTGCTGAGTTGGGGGTACTACTGAGCAGGGGATCTGCTGAGTTTGGGGTACTACTGAGCAGGGGGTTTGCTGAGTTTGGGGTACTACTGAGCAGGGGGTTTGCTGAGTTGGGGGTACTACTGAGCAGGAGATCTACTGAGTGGGGGGTACTACTGAGCAGGAGATCTACTGAGTGGGGGGTACTACTGAGCAGGGGATCTGCTGAGTGAGGTACTACTGACCTAAGGTTCTACCAGGCACCTTTAAAACAAATCAAAAATCAACACACACACACAGGGCATTTGCGAAGCTTCATTAAAGCTTTAAGAAAGCATCACTGAAGCATTAAAAACACATCAGAAAAGCACGTTGAAGTGGTAGGCGCTTTAATGTGTGTTAAAGTTGAAGCAAAGTGTAAATGAGCCCCTGTGTCTCCAATCGTCTCCGAGGGGTCTCTGAGCATCTCTGAATGTCTCAGAGCGTTTCCAGGCATCTCCGAGCGGCACTGAGTGTATCCGAGCGTCACCGGCTCCCCCAGCTCCTCTGGCCAAATGCGGTATTGCAAACCCCCCAGCGGCTTGAATCCTTCTCGTTTTGCGAGACAACAGAGTCAGGATTTAAAAAAATAAATAAAAACATCTCGTATTGCGAAACGCTCGTAAACTGCGTTACTCGCAACCCGAGGCTCCACTGTAATTATATTGTATTTATGACGCACAATCTCATATTCCATTCTCAGGCTCACATAGGATTCAAGCCAACAATCAGTCAGCAGAGAACTTGTCCAAACTGCGTGGAAACTCTTCTGGACGGAGATCTGATGATCAAATACGATGTGAAGCGGGAAAATTCCGCAGGGAAGTTGCAGGTAAGTGTCCGTGACTTCATTGGTTCGTACTCTCAGCTCTGCATTGATGTGACGGTGGGCAGCTATCATTGTGGGCGGGGCCTTCCAAGGAAGTATTTGGAGGAATGGAGTGCGTTGCATCGTTAATTCAAAAATTAGTAAATTTGTAAATTGGAAAATTGGAAAATGAGAAATTCGTATATTCAGAAATTTGTAAATTAGAAAATTCATAAATTTCGAAAAATTTGAAATGAGAAAATCCGAAAAAAAACAGATAAAATCGAAAATCTGAAATAATAACTAACTAATAATAACTTAACTATTACTAACTATTAAATTATAGACCAAGAAAAGTTTTAAGTCCGACTACTGGTGGAAGACCCATAAAGTTGGCGCCTCATCCCAAATAATAAGATAAATGGAGTAGAGGGAAAGGCGATTTTTTTGCGGTGTTTATAGATAAGAAAGAAGTTCATATAAGAAAAAATATAACAAATTTTAATAGAGTTCGCAATTAAAAAGCTCACAAATTCAATTGCAACATAGAAAATCATAGGCTAGATGGTCATAGATGAACATAGATCTGGCTGTCGATTTAGTTGAAGATTACCTGACATGTTTCGCGTATTTGCTTCATCAGGGGATATATACGAATAGGATAAAGACTTCACGATATTATACAGAACGTAAAGAAACACACATTAACCACTTTCAGTCCCCGGACCATTTTGCTGGCTTAAGACCAGACCACTTTTTGCGATTCGGCGCTGCGTCGCTTTAACTGACAATTGCGCGGTCGTGCGAGGTGGCTCCCAAACAAAATTGGCGTCCTTTTTTCCCCACAAATAGAGCTTTCTTTTGGTGGTATTTGATCACCTCTGCGGTTTTTATTTTTTGCGCTATAAACAAAAATAGAGCGACAATTTTGAAAAAAACGCATTATTTTTTTACTTTTTGTTATAATAAATATCCCCCAAAAATATATAAAAAACATTTTTTTCCCTCAGTTTAGTCCGATACGTATTCTTCTACATATTTTTGGTAAAAAAAAATCGCAATAAGCGATTATTGATTGGATTGCACAAAAGTTATAGCGTTTACAAAATAGGGGATAGTTTTATGGCATTTTTATTAACAATTTATTTTTTTACTAGTAATGGCGGCGATCAGCGATTTTTATTGTGACTGCGACATTACGGCGGACACATCGGACATTTTTGACACATTTTTGGGACCATTGTCATTTATACAGCAATCAGTGCTATACAAATGCAGTGATTCCTGTGTAAATGACACTGGCAGTGAAGGGGTTAACCAGTGGGTTGCAGTGTAGGGGTTAAGTGTTCCTAGGGGTGTGTTACTAACTGTGGGGGGGGCTGGGCTTTGTGTTAGTGAACACTGATCTCTGCTCCAATCACACGGAGCAGAGATCAGTGTCACTTGTTGCTAGGCAGAACGGGGAGATGCTGTTTACAACGGCATCTCCCCGTTCAGCCGCCCCGTGAGACGATCGCGGGTATCCCAGCGGCGCTCGAGTCCACGGGACCCGCGACCGGACTCACGGGGGTCCCAACCGGCACGCGATGGCAGGGCGGCATATAGAAATGGGCGTACCTGTACGCCAATATGCCTGCCCGTGCCATTCTGCCGACGTACATCGGTGTGCGCCAGTCGGGAAGTGGTTAAGCAACAAGTAAGGAACAAAAGCAAAAAATTACACATATAAAGCAACATTATTAAAATATCGAGGAGCAAAGTGTCGCTGTCGCCACGTTTGTCCCTAACAGAGGAGGTGAAACTTACCAAACCAGAGAAGCTCCAATGAACAAACCACTGCCTAAAAGATGGGGTGAGCACTGAACCAACCAAAAGAGGGGGTTTAGCGTGGCCACAGAGGACACACAGTGACCTGACCGAAAAATAACCAAAAAGAATAGAAAAAAATGATATTAAATTATAGGTATTGGAATTTCCTATGAAATTTGGCTATTAGTGAATGTAACGAATACGAATTTATCCGAAGTTTTGAATTATCCAAAATAATGAATGCCGTATATAAACAAATGGAACGTAACTAATTAATAATAATAAATATAAATAATAATAAATAATAAATAACAATAATAATAATAAATAACTTTTTATTATTATTTATTATTAATTTGTTACGTTTCATTTGTTTATATATACATTCATTATTTTGGATAATTCAAAACTTCGGATAAATTCGTATTCGTTACGTTCACTAACAGCCAAATTTGAAAGGAAATTCCAATACCTGTCATTTAATAGTTTGTTATTATTAGTTCCTTCGGTTAGGTACTCTTTTGAATTTTCGGATTTTCTTTCTTATCTTAGTTTTTTCGAAATTTACGAATTTATGAATTTTCGAAATTTACAAATTGCGATCATAACGAATGACTCAAAAAACGAAAAAAAAAAAAAAAACAAATGAAACCAAAACACAAATTTTTCATCAGTGCACATGTCTAATCGTGATGCTGTTTGTTTGATTGACATGTAGGCAGGTGCAGTCTGCTGTCTCCGCTGCAGGTGGCGCACAACCGCAGCGGGAGAGGAAGTCATTGGGAACATGGTTCCTCGATGGTTTCCTGAGTCACTGGGGCAGAGATCCAATTGGATGCTGGCCACCCATGTGACTCTGGTGGCCATCTTAGGTGTGGTAGAGTCTATTTAGGACCCTGGCCCCTGGGTTTGGCGCACTTTATGCGAGTGGGTAAAGTAGGGACAGGTATCCTGTCTGGTAGGGAAAGCGTAGGGTGGCATCTCTCTGGATACCTTCCTGATTTGGGCATGAGATGGGCGGGCCGCATTCTCTCCCGTCTCAGCAGACACTGACGGGTTCGGCTGGAACCTTCTTCTTCGTGTCATTGGACGCTGTGAGTGTCCCGGAAACGGGTGGCCCTCCCACCAGGTCTATTATGAACTATCGCTGCATTACCTCAATACATGTTTTCCATTGCACCCGACCGTGTGAGTTCTTGCCTCCACACCACGTTGCACCCCACCTACAGGCAGCCCAACACACCTCACCGCCTCTCCCCAGCCAACCATCTGTGCGTTGTAGAGCAGTGAGCTGACATGAGAAAGGGTTTTGTTCAAGTCATGGTTGTCATGGACCGGGGGGCCCTTATCCATCGTGAGAAGGGCAGTGCAGATGCAGGAGTGTACCTGAGGGGAGGAGGGGCAGCTGAGGTACTGAGGGGTACAAGGGCAGAGTGTGCCAGAGACTGCATGAAGATACCAATGTCCCGTTCCTGGAGGGCACAGGATGTTTTGGGGGGGTCACTGAATGACTCAGGATACTCAGGGGGTCACAAGAGACACAATGCACAGACGTCAAGGGAATAAGAGGCACCCAATGGGGGGTCACCAGGTAACAATGAATGCTTGGAGGTCCCTGGAGGATGCGGAATGCTCAGAGGTCACTGGAGTGACAAGGGCACACTGGGGTCACTGGGGCAAATGAATAACACAGAATGCTCAGAGTCGCTGGGGTCACAAGGGCACACTGGGGTCACTGGGGCAAATGAATAACACAGAATGCTCAGAGTCGCTGGGGTCACAAGGGCACACTGGGGTCACTGGGGCAAATGAATAACACAGAATGCTCAGAGTTACTGGGGTCACAAGGCCACACTGGGGTCACTGGGTCGACTGAATAACACAGAATCCTCATAGACACTGGGGTCACAAGGGCACACTGGGGTCACAAGGGAAAATGAATAACACAGAATGCTGGGAGTCACTGGGGTCACAAGGGCACACTGGGGTCACAAGGGAAAATGAATAACACAGAATGCTGGGAGTCACTGGGGTCACAAGGGCACACGGGGGTCACTGGGGCAAATGAATAACACAGAATGCTGGGAGTCACTGGGGTCACAAGGGCACACTGGGGTCACTGGGGCAAATGAATAACACAGAATGCTGGGAGTCACTGGAGTCACAAGGGCACACTGGGGTCACTGGGGCAAATTAATAACACAGAATGCTGGGAGTCACTGGGGTCACAAGGGCACACGGGGGTCACTGGGGCAAATGAATAACACAGAATGCTGGGAGTCACTGGGGTCACAAGGGCACACTGGGGTCACTGGGGCAAATGAATAACACAGAATGCTGGGAGTCACTGGAGTCACAAGGGCACACTGGGGTCACTGGGGCAAATGAATAACACAGAATGCTGGGAGTCACTGGGGTCACAAGGGCACACTGGGGTCACTAGGGCAAATTAATAATACAGAATGCTCGGAGTCACAAGGGCACACTGGGGTCACTGGGGCAAATGAATAACACAGAATGCTGGGAGTCACTTGGGTCACAAGGGCACACTGGGGTCACTGGGGCAAATGAATAACACAAAATGCTCAGAGATCAATGGGACCAGAGGGGCACACTGGGGGTCACCAGATGACAAGGTATGTTCATGGTTCAATGGAATCACAAGGCCAAACTGGGGGTCACCAGATGGCCCAGGATTTTCAGAGGTCAATAGGATTAGAGGGGCACATTGACATAAGATGCTCAGAGGTCACTGGTGGTCACCAGATGACACAGAATGCTCAGAGGTCAATGGAATTAGAGGGGCCCACTGGGGGTCACCAGATGGCATAGCTCAGAGGTCACTGAAGTCACAGCAGGGCACTGGGGGCCACACAATAGCACAGAATGCTCAGAGGTCAATGATATCAGAGCACACTGGGGGTGACCGGGTGACACAGGATGCACAGGGGTCAGTGGGGTTTCCAAATTGCACAGAATGCTAAAAGGCCAATGGAATCAGAGAAGCCCCTTGAAAATATTCTTTCAAATTGGTAATTCCACAGCAATAATTGACATCCTCATGCAGATGGTCTCTTCACACTGCAGGCAAACCCCTTGACCCAGGTCAACATTGGAACCACAGCCTGCCCCTTGATCCCTCGTTGATGGACAGCTCAGCCAGGTGTTCTCATCTTTACAGTCACAAGAGGTCCGGGGGGGGGGGGGGTGTTTTACTGCAAATATACCCCCATAAACCAAAGGCAAAGTTGGAACACGTCTTGACCTCCTGCTGTAAACACACTGCTGTGTAATCCCGTATTCAGTTGCATCAATGTCTTTTTGATCGCAAAATAGTTGAAAAATGCTGAAAAGTCCAACACTATTGTAGACTTCAGCCTTCACCATGAGCTGGTCATTACTCAGAACTGCAGGTAAGCGCTCAGCGGTGCACACCTGCCATAATCAGGAGTGCTTAAGTAGACTGCTAGACATCCAGCTTGTATCTTATCATAGTCTATATTTGATAGAAGCAGGTCTGACATTTGGCTGCTTATGTCCGGGATTATTTTTGCACATTATTTGGACATTTTGTGTTAGTCCTGATCACGGGGTGTCTACCATTATCAGTCGTTACTCTGTGTAACAGTCTGGAATACAGACCCTGTTTAGTTATATTGTTGTGCCTATATCTGATATTACCATTAGTCTGTGGACTTGGCCAGTAAGTGCTCTAACATTTGTCCTGTCAGTTAGTGGGGCCCTTACTGACACAGGGGCCTCGCCGAAGTCTGTGATCGGTATGTTTTTATTCTTCAACAATTCTCCTCCTGTTATGTAATCCGCAGGTCATCAATGGGTATTTCGTACATTACTTCGCTCCTCCCAGCCTCCAGCGGATCCCCAAGAACGTTGTGTTTGTAATTGACCGCAGCGGATCCATGCACGGAAATAAGATTAAACAGGTAAACCTACAATTCCCCGAGGAGAATTAGAATTAGTATATTTTCATATTGAGTCTTTACGTCTGGTATGGATTTTAAGGGAGGGGCGTGAGGTCCCACTAAAAGTCTATAACAGACCCTTATTCTGGGCATGCAGCCAGGAAAAGGGGGGAACCATACCAGGCCACATGCCCTCAACAAGGGGGGGATGTCCCCTGGCAAAGGACCTTTGTCACCATGTTGATGAAGACAAGGGCCTCTTCATCACAACCCTTGCCTGGTGGTTGTTGGGGTCTGTGGGCGGGGGGGGGGGGGGGTTGCTGGAATTTCTATGCCCCCTTTAATAAAAAGGTTGCTCCCAGATACTGCCCCTCCATACCAGGCCACCTGCCCTCAACATGGGGGTGAATGGCGCCTGGTAAAGCACCTTGTCCCCATGTTAATGAGGAGAAGGGCCTCTTCACCACAACTGTTGCCCGGTGGTTGTGGGGGTCTGGCTGCTGGAATCTCTAAGCCCCCTTTAATAACAAGGTGACTCCAAAATAATGCCCCCCCCATATCAGGCCACATGCCTTCAATATGGGGGGAATTCCCCCTGGCAAAGCACTTTGTCCTCATGTTGATGAGGACAAGGGCCTCTTCACCACAACCCTTGTCTGGTGGTTGTGGGGGTCTGTGGGCTTGGGGAGGGTTATTGGAATCTGGAACCCCCTTTAATAATAAGGTGGCACTCAGATACTTGCTTCTCCCCATACCAGGCCACATGCCCTCAATATGGGGGGGGGGAATGCCCCCTGGCAAAGCCCCTTGTCCCCATGTTGATGAGAACAAGGGCCTCTTCACCACAACCCTTGCAGGGGGTTGTGGGGGGCTGCGGGTGGGGTGTTATTGGAATTTTGGAAGCCTCCTTTAAGGTGGCTCTCAGATACTGGCCTCTCTCCCTTACCAGGCCAGATGCCCTCAGCATGGGGAGGGGTACCCCCTGGCAAAGAACCTTGTCCCCATGTTGATGAGGACAAGGGCCTCTTCAACATGGGGACAAGGCGTCCAGCAGCAGACATAGCAGGTAGGGATCAAGCAGAAGCGTAGTCAGTAGCAAGCCAACAGTCAGTAACAAGCGCTTGTGAGTTGGGATCAAGTGAAAGCGTATTTGAGGAACATACCAAGGTAGTGAAGATTCAGATGGCAGCAGGAATGACAAGACCAGGATATTGGATGGAGAAGAGCACAATAACCCGGCAAACAGGAAGACAAAGGCATGGCTTAAATATTAAGTTCATGGGAGGAGAAAAGAGTTCAAGATCCACCAGAGACAAGACACAAGGCAAGATTGTCCAAAGGATCAGACAGGGAGCTGTCCATCATCCCAGGCGGCTCAACAAAAACAGCTACTGCCGGACGTAGCGAAGGTTATGGGTTCATATCCTGGTCCTGAATGTGTATTTACTATCATCTTTACAAGGAAATCTTTTTGTAACATTTTTATTTTATCATCAGAGTGGATTCAACAATATATTTCCTGAAGCATTAAATAGTTACATGTGAATGTCTGTCGGTGACTTTCCTTATATCTAATGCTGCACTTTCATTGTCACGCAGACATACGAAGCCTTCCTCAAGATCCTGGAGGACGTACCCAATGAAGATTACTTTGCTATTTTAAAATTTGATGATAAGGTGGAGAAGTGGAAGAAGCAGCTGGTTCCGGCCGTACCGGGGAATATTAGAAAGGCCAAGGAGTTTGTATCACAAATCAGCGCAAGAGGAGGTAACACGCCATCACCGGGTGCAACCTATACCTGAGCTGAGACTTCCAAGAGCTCTACCTGACCTACCTGACCTACCTGACCCACACTGACCTACACTGACCCACACTGACCCACCTGTCCCACACTGACCTACACTGACCCACCTGACCCACACTGACCCACCTGTCCCACACTGACCTACCTGACCCACACTGACCTACACTGACCCACCTGACCCACCTGACCCACACTGACCCACCTGACCCACACTGACCTACCTGACCCACACTGACCTACCTGTCCCACACTGACCTACCTGACCCACACTGATCCACCTGACACACACTGACCCACCTGACACACACTGACCCACCTGACCCACACTGATCCACCTGACACACACTGATCCACCTGACACACACTGACCCACCTGACCCACACTGACCCACCTGACCCACACTGACCTACCTGACCTACACTGATCCACCTGACCCACACTGACCCACCTGACACACACTGACCTACCTGACCCACACTGATCCACCTGACCCACACTGATCCACCTGACCCACCTGACCCACACTGACCTACACTGACCCACACTGACCTACACTGACCTACACTGACCTACCTGACCTACACTGATCCACCTGACCCACACTGACCCACACTGATCCACCTGACACACACTGACCCACACTGACCTACACTGACCCACACTGACCCACCTGACCCACACTGACCTACACTGACCTACCTGACCTACACTGATCCACCTGACCCACACTGACCCACCTGACCCACACTGATCCACCTGACCCACACTGATCCACCTGACCCACACTGATCCACCTGACCCACACTGACCTACACTGACCCACCTGACCCACACTGACCCACCTGACCCACACTGACCTACCTGACCCACACTGATCCACCTGACCCACACTGATCCACCTGACCCACACTGACCCACCTGACCCACACTGACCTACACTGACCTACCTGACCCACACTGATCCACCTGACCCACACTGACCCACCTGACCCACACTGACCCAACTGACCCACACTGACCTACACTGACCCACCTGACCCACACTGATCCACCTGACCCACACTGACCCACTTGACCCACACTAACCTACACTGACCCACACTGACCTACACTGACCCACCTGACCCACACTGACCCACCTGACACACACTGATCTACCGGACACACAATGACCTACCTAATACAAAGACCTAACTGACACACACTGGCCATTACACTGACCTACCTGACCCACACTGACCTACACTGACCCACCTGACCCACACTGACCTACACTGACCCACACTGACCCACACTGACCCACCTGACACACACTGACCTACCTGACCCACACTGATCCACCTGACCCACACTGATCCACCTGACCCACACTGATCCACCTGACCCACACTGACCTACACTGACCCACCTGACCCACACTGACCTACCTGACCCACACTGATCCACCTGACCCACACTGATCCACCTGACCCACACTGACCCACCTGACCCACACTGACCCACCTGACCCACACTGACCTACACTGACCTACCTGACCCACACTGATCCACCTGACCCACACTGACCCACCTGACCCACACTGACCCAACTGACCCACACTGACCTACACTGACCCACCTGACCCACACTGACCCACCTGTCCCACACTGACCTACCTGACCCACACTGACCTACACTGACCCACCTGACCCACCTGACCCACACTGACCCACCTGACCCACACTGACCTACCTGACCCACACTGACCCACCTGACACCCACTGACCTACCTGTCCCACACTGACCTACCTGACCCACACTGATCCACCTGACACACACTGACCCACCTGACACACACTGACCCACCTGACCCACACTGATCCACCTGACACACACTGATCCACCTGACACACACTGACCCACCTGACCCACACTGACCCACCTGACCCACACTGACCTACCTGACCTACACTGATCCACCTGACCCACACTGACCCACCTGACACACACTGACCTACCTGACCCACACTGATCCACCTGACCCACACTGATCCACCTGACCCACCTGACCCACACTGACCTACACTGACCCACACTGACCTACACTGACCTACACTGACCTACCTGACCTACACTGATCCACCTGACCCACACTGACCCACACTGATCCACCTGACACACACTGACCCACACTGACCTACACTGACCCACACTGACCCACCTGACCCACACTGACCTACACTGACCTACCTGACCTACACTGATCCACCTGACCCACACTGACCCACCTGACCCACACTGATCCACCTGACCCACACTGATCCACCTGACCCACACTGACCTACACTGACCCACCTGACCCACACTGACCCACCTGACCCACACTGACCTACCTGACCCACACTGATCCACCTGACCCACACTGATCCACCTGACCCACACTGACCCACCTGACCCACACTGACCCACCTGACCCACACTGACCTACACTGACCTACCTGACCCACACTGATCCACCTGACCCACACTGACCCACCTGACCCACACTGACCCAACTGACCCACACTGACCTACACTGACCCACCTGACCCACACTGATCCACCTGACCCACACTGACCCACTTGACCCACACTAACCTACACTGACCCACACTGACCTACACTGACCCACCTGACCCACACTGACCCACCTGACACACACTGATCTACCGGACACACAATGACCTACCTAATACAAAGACCTAACTGACACACACTGGCCATTACACTGACCTACCTGACCCACACTGACCTACACTGACCCACCTGACCCACACTGACCTACACTGACCCACACTGACCCACACTGACCCACCTGACACACACTGACCTACCTGACCCACACTGATCCACCTGACCCACACTGATCCACCTGACCCACACTGATCCACCTGACCCACACTGACCTACACTGACCCACCTGACCCACACTGACCCACCTGACCCACACTGACCTACCTGACCCACACTGATCCACCTGACCCACACTGATCCACCTGACCCACACTGACCCACCTGACCCACACTGACCCACCTGACCCACACTGACCTACACTGACCTACCTGACCCACACTGATCCACCTGACCCACACTGACCCACCTGACCCACACTGACCCAACTGACCCACACTGACCTACACTGACCCACCTGACCCACACTGATCCACCTGACCCACACTGACCCACTTGACCCACACTAACCTACACTGACCCCCACTGACCCACCTGACCCACACTGACCCACCTGACACACACTGATCTACCGGACACACAATGACCTACCTAATACAAAGACCTAACTGACACACACTGGCCATTACACTGACCTACCTGACCCACACTGACCCACCTGATCCACACCGACCTACCGGATGCACAATGACCTACCTGATACTCAGACCTACCTGACACACACTGACCATTACACTGATCTACCTGACTCCCACTGATCTAACTGACCCACACTGACCGACCCGACACACACTGACCTACCTGACACACACTGACCTACCTGATACACACTGATCTACCAGACCCACACTGACCTACCTGACCCACACTGACCTACCTGACCATTACACTGTCCTACACTGACCTTCCTGATGCACACTGCCCTTCCTGACGCACACTGACCTACCTGATGTACACTGACCTACCTGATGTACACTGACCTACCTGACGCACACTGACCTACCTGACCCACACTGACCTACCTGACCATTACACTGTCCTACACTGACCTTCCTGATGCACACTGCCCTTCCTGACGCACACTGACCTACCTGACGCACACTGACCTACCTGATACACACTGACAATTACACTGACCTACCTTACCATTACACTGACCTACCTGACCTGCACTAACCTACCTGACACACACTGACCTACCTGAGCCTCACTGACCTACCTGACAATTACACTGACCTACCTGACACACACTGGCATGCACTGAACTACCTGACCATTACACATCAGACTTCGGGTGACCTCCTTCTGCAGCACAGCTGTAGTGTGCGGCGCGCCCATCCCCATAGACAGCAGGCAGGCAGCCAGAGACAGGAGAGGAGCGCCCCCTGCATGAGTGCCGAGCGGGGATCTCATAGTGCTCGATGTGGCTGCATTGTAATTCCCGCCTTCTGGAGCCAGCAGTGCCTATGATGGACGTCACACATCCTGCTGTCCTGGCATTGGACCAGTGGCACGTCCATCATAGGTGCTGCAGGCTCCAGAAGGCGGGACCTGCTATGTCACTCAGCCGAGCTCGGAGTCAAATCGGTCCCCGCTCGGGCTCGGGGCAGATAATAGAATTGTGAATGAGGAGGGGGGGCTTTTTGGGAGGCCCACTCGGGGCTCTAGCCCCCCTCAGCCCCCCCCTCCCGACGTCACTGCCACCCAGCAGTGACTCAGCAGCTCAGCTCCCCCCACTCAGCAGTGACTCATCAGGAGATCAATATATATATTTAAAAAAAAAGACTAGTTAGCAATTTATGGGTTAGTTAGAGGATACGATGTTCATAACCATTAATTCATATTCCTTTCATTGATCTCTTCCTCAGGTACCGACATTAATAAAGCTTTACTGACCGCGGCCAAAATGCTGACGAATGCCACTTTTAATAACCAGTTGCCAGAAGTGAGCGCTTCAATAATAATCTTCCTCTCCGATGGGGAGCCGACCTCTGGTGAGTGAACCCAGGATCGGCGCTGTCACATTGCTGCACAATACAAACTGGAGGCTGAGTTTTGGGCCCCGCCCGGTGCACCAGCGCTACATTACCAATTCATACCATCACCGATGATGAGAAAGATCTGGTGGGCAACAGCAGGCAGAGAGGCAGGCAGGTGGCAGGCAGTGTAGGTCGGTGGTGTGCATGACCAAGCAGCCCATCTGCCCCCCCCCCCCCGGATCCTTGGTAAGGAATGGTGGCTGGTGGGAAAAGGTGCGTTGGGGCGTGGCTTTTCTGCACACACAAGGCATATTCACTATGATGTCACACGTAGGCTCGAGTTGTTGCCAAGCGCACCCTCCTGGACCTGCCCCTCCGCCGCAAGGCCCGACTCAGCCGGAGTAGCATTTGGCCGGCTCCAGAACTGCGCATCCGCAGCCGTTTTTACGTACAGATAAAAATCGACTGATTTTTATATAACTGTCCATAAACTTACAGGCAGTTGGCAACACTGGCGTACCCTGATTTGATTCTAACTGCCAGTTGTGCACAGTACAGATCACAGCAGCTTCAGCTATGGACAATGGAAATTCCATGGGCAGAGTTCATCCGTGATACCAGGAAAAAAACAGAAACAAAAAGAATCCAAATCAGAGAAGGACACAGAAGATGCTTTCCTAAGTAATTTAAAGCATCTTGGGGTATTTATAAAAAAAAGTGCTGTGCAAATGTGTCAGAATTTCACCCCACCATCATGACCAATCCCCTTAGATTGTTTTAATATGTGTATTTCTTATGATCAGCAGCTCCATCTAGTGACCATAATGTGGTATTTTACTGAAATACTGCAAGCGGGAAAACAATGCATCATGACCACTAGGTGGAGCTGATGATCATGGAAAATACACATGATCCCTTAGACAAAACCTTTGAATCCTATACTTAAATTTGAAGTATTAAACTCACTTTAAATATGTAATATATTTAAATAAAATGGGGCGTGCACATGGAGAGCATCTATAATTTATTAAAAAAAAGTAGATGTGTTAAATGATTTCTACTGGCAGATTGCTCCAGCAAAAGATGTAACTTATAATGGGTTCAGGTGACTTCCTGGCCACGTCCACTATGGAGGATCTACTCTCTTTTTGTCCTATTAGTAGACAATAGGCAAATTGACTTGAATTTTATATATATATATATATATATATATATATATATATATATATATATATATATATATATATATTATTATATATATATATATATATAATATATATATATATATATATATATATATATATATATATATATTGACTTGAATTTTATATATAATTCACCACGGCCTCCACAAAGATAACCCTTATATATAATTAGAGTATATATATATATATATATATATATATATATATATACATACTCTAATTATATATAAGGGTTATCTTTGTGGAGGCCGTGGTGAATTCCACAGATTTCCTCTCATATTTGGGTCATAAATAGTTCTTCGTTTTACAGGCACCACCAACCATGACAAGATCATAGACAACGTGAAGCGGGCTCTGGAAGGCCGGGCCTCGCTCTACTGCCTGGGGTTTGGCAATGATGTGGATTATAACTTTCTGGAGAAGTTGGCCTTGCAGAATGGTGGCCTTGCTCGTCGTATTTATGAGGATTCCGACTCTGCTCTACAGTTGCAGGTGAATAACTCATTCTCTATTGTGTTGGGTTCATTTATTTTGAGCTCTGACCCAAGACACCAAGTGTAAGGGTCTGGATCTGAACCTGCAACCTCTGCGGTACCTGGCTCTTCTCACTGTGCCACCTGAGATTCTGGGCAGCTCCCTGACTGATCTCTTTGGACAATCTTGCCTTGTCTCTTGTTTTTGGTGAACCTTGAACTCTTTGCTCCTCCTATGAACGGCCTGATTTAAACCATGTCTCCGGACTCCCTGTTTGCCAGATTATTCTGTAAGGTCATGGGTCAGACTTGGAAATTAGTAGCCATAGCAGTAGAGAGGCTCCCACTGACCAGCAGGATAAGCATACCAGCAGGTCACTCTGGAGGATGATGCAGCCTAACCTGAGGTGAGGGGCGGATTGGGCCAGGGGGCAGGGGGGGAATTGTCTGCCAGGACACTCTGATGCCCCCTAAAAAGGCCGCCCCACTTCCGCTGCATACATGCCTAAAGGCTTCTTGGTAAAGAGCAGTAAAAAGTCTCTGCCAATGTCCTACCCAGATGTGGGATCTGGACAAGGACAGAGCTCAGGCTGCCCCTTCCGCATGGATTGTGTCTAAGCAGAGGCCGGCTCTGTGCCCCATAGGAGGCTCTTCTCCCCCAGGCAGCCCTCAATGAGCTGCTCTGGCTGACCCCTGCAGGCCTCGGGAACCCGTAATCAGTGCAGCAGGCAATGGCCTGCCCGACCAGGGCATGCTGAAGTCATGTCGTGACTTTTCTGGGTTTTGACTGCATGTTGGTAATCATAGCAGAAGTTCAGTGTAAGAAATACATAGGAGAAAATTCATGTTGACAAGGGGAGTGTAGAGGTGGGCGGGAAGTCTACTGACATCACGATTCCAACCACCAAGCTCACAGACAGAGGGGAGACATTTGACAGGTAAGGATACAAGCAGGAGGCATGGATATCCTTACAGATAACCACTATGGCAGGAGCATAGAAAGGATGAGAGGGGGTTTACATCCACTTTAAGAAATATCAGGAGCAAATCTTTGGCTAAATCCATCCAACCTCAACTATAACTGACACATATGACCTTTGGGTTGAGAAACCCTTTAAAGGTACATGACTTTTCTCCCTTCTCTCTTTCAGGGCTTCTATAATGAAGTGGCTTACCCAATGCTTTTGAATGTTCACCTACAATACTTGGACAACTCAGTGGATTATCTCACTCAGAACAACTTCAAACATTACTACCAGGGTTCGGAAATCATTGTCTCTGGATTCATAGCCAACAACAGCCTGGAGATCCTGACAGCGGAGGTGACGGCTCAAGGGGTGAGTAATGTAACCTTTCCATCCTCCAAAATGTGTATCTTCAGATTCCATTCCCTCAGCTAATTCTTAATTCCTTAAAACATGTCAAAAGTCAGTAGCTATGCCCTCACCTCCACCTTTAACCTCTACTCATGGCTGCTAGTACATAACTTCTGCCCTAAAAAATCAGTGATTTGTGACGGGCACAGGAATAACAGAGGTATCGCTGGTTGACACCATCTCCAGATCATGTGATATGCCGCGTACACGCGGTCGGACTTTCTGACGGGAAATGTTGGATGTGAGCTTGTTGTTGGAAAGTCCGACCATGTGTACGCTCCTTCGAACATTTGCTGTTCGGACTTTCCGCCAACAAATGTTTGAGAGCAGGTTCTTAGATTTTCCACCAACAAAACCTTGTTGTCAGAAAGTCCGATCGTGTGTACACAAGTCCGGCACACAAAAGTTCACGCATGCTCAGAATCAAGCAGGAGGAGCCGCACTGGCTATTGAACTTCCTTTTTCTTGGCTCGTCATACGTCTTGGTACGCCACCGAGTTCCCATGTTCAGAATTGTTGGCCAACATTTGTGTGACCCCGTGTGTATGCAAGACAAGTTTGAGCCAACATCCTTCGAACAAAAATCCACGGTTTTGTTGGCGGAAAGTCCGATCGTGTGTACGCGCCATTAGTGTCACCCAATGGGTCTCTGGAGTCAGACTGGAGCAAAAATTTCCATCACTGACAATGCTCAAGAAACTGGATGTTGGACATGCTCAGGAAGCATGGATTGTCCAAGCCTTCTCTGATGTCTGTAGGCATCTTAAAGCCCATTGGATTTCCCGACCGACTTACTAAAAAGGATGCCTACACATGAACTATTAAGGAGTAGCTCTAGTCAAAACTGTTTTTGTTTTAATCAGGATAGGGAAAGGATAGAACCCCAACACAGGTGCAATAGGCAAACGAGGGTCTGGACCTCTCAGGAGGTGATAGTGGAGCGATTGTTGTAATGAACCAGAAGGAACGTTTCACCAGTGATGTGTTTGAAGATGTCATTGATGAAGGAGTTCATGATGTCCTTGGATGATACGTTGGTTTCGGGGTGGCCCTGCTTGAGCACCTTATACATGTAAATGGCATAACTCCACTTCCACTTATTGCCAACCTTCCTCTGGCTCTTGGTCACGGCTTTCTTGGAGCCCATCTTGGGCACTGGTGGCAGTCTTGGCTGGTTCTGGCATGATTGGAGCAACGTCTCTGCTCTGTGCAAGAAATGTCTCCATTTGAGGAGTGTTGGGGTCACCAGGATAAGAAACAAGAAAGGCATTGTGTTAAAAAAAACCTGGAAAAGTTGAAAATGATGTGTTTGTGTTTTGAGAGAATCGTGTTTTCCTCAAAAAAAAAAAAAAAAATCTGGCCTTTTGCTTTTCCGATTATTATTCCGCTCAGCTGTTTTATTTCCACAAAGGTGTCGGAGCCATTTTCAGTAAAACTGGAGACAAATATCAATGAAGAGGAAGAGGTGGAGAAAGAACAGCATTATATATTCGGAAATTTCATAGAGAGGTTGTGGGCGTACCTCACCATCGAGCAGCTACTGACCAGACAGTAAGTGATCCACATTCTGGATGAAGAAAAAAAAAATCCCCAAAAAAAGGTTTCTCCAGGAAAAAACGGTGTCCACTTACAGAACTTGGTGATTTACAGCTCATTAACTCTTGTAGAAGACCAGGGTGCAGTTTGACCTCTGAGCCCGTGGTGTACAATGTAAAAGGTATTCTCAGACCGGACAGTTTCCGATAAGGGCTCAGACTCCACATAGTTATCCTTTTAGTTCTTCTTCTCTTCATAGTTTCATAGTTAATAAGGTTGAATAAAGACACCAGTCCATCCAGTTCAACCTGAGTGAGTGTACAATTGTCCCTATCCCTGCACATTGCACACTCACATCAGGGCCGTTTTTAAGGCAGGGCAAAAGAGGCAGCTGCCCTGGGCCCTGTCATTGTTGTGGGGCCCAAAGCAGCTGCTTCATACTTGCCAACTATCCTGGTTTAAATTTACTCGCCCCTTGAGGTTTTAGTCCTGTGCTGTGTCCCAATATCTCAGTGTGAAGCACTGCTACTAATGCTGCCCAGCTCTGCCCTATTGTTGTGTACAGATGACTCACCTGCAGACCCTGTGTTTACATGTAAATTACCGGCATTCATATGTAAATACTGGAGGCCAGCGCCATATTACCCCCCTTTGTCTTTGCATCGTTCCACCCGTGGGTGGAAATCAATAGAGGCTGCTCTTACCTTTTAACTTTTCTTTTCTTTTCCTTTCTACATTCACTCTTAAGGATCCATAGCGCAACCCACCCCCCAGTTATACAATTCTAATCAGGACTCGAAAGAATGCAAAACATGTACTGAAAACATTATTAGTGCCGTGTGCACAGTGAGGGCATTATGAAATACGTACAAAACAGAATACAATTATATACAGAACTTGCACATTTCCATTACAATCTTGCCCAGATCCTGTTTCTAAATATGCTTGAATCACCCACCACGCCCACTTTAAGGGTTGGTCCTGGCCCAGACCCTACCTTTAAATATGCGCGGATGAGTCACCTGCAGCCCTGACCCCCACAAATCATTCCTTTGGAGTCATTGTGCATGTGCAGTAACTCAGACGGGGTTGATGCTGAGATCCCAGAACAGAGCATATGTGGGATGGATCGGCAAAATGTGGGACTGTGCTGGAAAATCCGGGACAGTTGGCATGTAGAATAGGCATTATTCGCATTATGGCATGTAGGCAGGCGTGCCCATGTTCTATTGAAAACACCCACATTATATTATGGGATGTAGCTGTATGAGCTGCATTATGGGATGTAGGCGGGTCTGCCATGACCTATTGGGAAATACCCACATTGCATTATGGGATGTAGGCGGGTCTGCCATGACCTATTGGGAAATACCCACATTGCATTATGGGATGTAGGCGGGTCTGCCATGACCTATTGGGAAATACCCACATTGCATTATGGGATGTAGGCGGGTCTGCCATGACCTATTGGGAAATACCAACATTACATTATGGGATGTAGGCGGGTCTGCCATGACCTATTGGGAAATACCCACATTACATTATGGGATGTAGGTGGGTCTGCCATGACCTATTGGGAAATACCCACATTGCATTATGGGATGTAGGCGGGTCTGCCATGACCTATTGGGAAATACCCACATTGCATTATGGGATGTAGGCGGGTCTGCCATGACCTATTGGGAAATACCCACATTACATTATGGGATGTAGGCGGGTCTGCCATGACCTATTGGGAAATACCCACATTACATTATGGGATGTAGGTGGGTCTGCCATGACCTATTGGGAAATACCCACATTGCATTATGGGATGTAGGCGGGTCTGCCATGACCTATTGGGAAATACCCACATTGCATTATGGGATGTAGGCGGGTCTGCCATGACCTATTGGGAAATACCCACATTACATTATGGGATGTAGGCGGGTCTGCCATGACCTATTGGGAAATACCCACATTACATTATGGGATGTAGGCGGGTCTGCCATGACCTATTGGGAAATACCCACATTGCATTATGGGATGTAGGCGGGTCTGCCATGACCTATTGGGAAATACCCACATTGCATTATGGGATGTAGGCGGGTCTGCCATGACCTATTGGGAAATACCCACATTGCATTATGGGATGTAGGCGGGTCTGCCATGACCTATTGGGAAATACCCACATTACATTATGGGATGTAGGCGGGTCTGCCATGACCTATTGGGAAATACCAACATTACATTATGGGATATGGGCCACAAGGTAATATAACAAGCCTAAAAGGTAGAATATGATAAACGTTGGTAGGTTACCACCATATTGCTTTGTTACAATCTCAAATAAATGATTTCCTCCGACAGAATATCACTGGAGGGGGAAGAGAAACAGAATATGACAGAAAAAGCCCTCAACCTCTCGCTGAAGTATCATTTTGTCACCCCATTGACCTCCCTGGTGGTGACGAGACCAGAAGAAGAGGAGGCAAACAAGCATTTGGTGGCCAGCAAACCGAAGGAGAATGGTAAGTGACGTGTATGTCATGGACTTAGAAGGACCATTAGAGTGTAAGCTCCTCTGGTCCAGAGACTGATGTGATCTCTGTACAGCACTGCGGTATATGTCAGAGCTATGTAAATGATAACACACCATTATTTTGTTTTCCCGCAGATAAGGATGAAGATGAGTTCGGTATGTCTCCATCTAGCATCTGTTATATTATCTCCCAGAGTGACTCCTCCAAATTGTTTGCCAAAAGGGCCATTACAATTCTCACAAACCCTAAACAAGTCCCAGCAGTTCCTCTCCGCTGATAGGGGGCATTTTAATATTTAACACGTATTTACTCAGATGTGATGGCGGCACCAATATGGAGGACGTCTCTTTTCCCCCATTGTTTGGTATGGCCGATCGGTGTCTATACATTTGTGTGTTTGGCCCTTTCATTGATTCATATTTTGTTTTTCTGTTGGCTTTGTAGATGACATTCCTGATTCTCACAGTAAGTATCTGCAGTTTATCTTATGGGCAATGGTGTTGTATGTTTGTGTCGGATCACATGACATGGAGCACCCCCTGGTGGCTGGGTCTACCCTCACACTGAGCCCCTCTTTTGTTGCTGAATGTATCCCATTGGCAAAACAGGAAGGAAGAGAAAATCTCTCCAAAATGAAGGGAAATTTCCCTTGCAGTAGTTTGTGTCTCTGCCCCTCCCACAATGGTGAGATCTCCTGCAGTAGTTTTTGTCTCTGCCCCTCCCACAATGGTGAGATCTCCTGCAGTATTTTTTGTCTTTGCCCCTCCCACAATGGTGAGATTTCCTGCAGTAGTTTGTGCCTCTGCCCCTCCCACAATGGTGAGATCTCCTGCAGTAGTTTGTGCCTCTGCCCCTCCCACAATGGTGAGATCTCCTGCAGTAGTTTTTGTCTCTGCCCCTCCCACAATGGTGAGATCTCCTGCAGAAGTTTGTGCCTCTGCCCCTCCCACAATGGTGAGATCTCCTGCAGGAGTTTGTGCCTCTGCCCCTCCCACAATGGTGAGATCTCCTGCAGAAGTTTGTGCCTCTGCCCCTCCCACAATGGTGAGATCTCCTGCAGAAGTTTGTGCCTCTGCCCCTCCCACAATGGTGAGATCTCCTGCAGAAGTTTGTGCCTCTGCCCCTCCCACAATGGTGAGATCTCCTGCAGTATTTTGTGTCTCTGCCCCTCTCACAATGGTGAGATTTCCTGGAGTAGTTTGTGTCTCTGCCCCTCCCACAATGGTGAGATTTCCTGCAGTAGTTTGTGTCTCTGCCCCTCCCACAATGGTGAGATTTCCTGCAGTAGTTTGTGTCTCTGCCCCTCCCACAATGGGGGTGTGATGTAGAGAGCAGTTCTGATGTCAGTGTATTGTATTGTTGGAATAATTTTGTCCTTTTTGTGTTTTTTAGCGGTAGCTAAAAGCAACAGTCCGCGTAAGTTTATTTCTCATTTTGATTCTCTAATATTAGAAGGTTGGGAAAAGAGAGAAACTGAGGTTGGGGGGGGGGGGGGTGGCTGCCGCTTAGGCCCCATCCGGATCTGTGAGAACGTGTTTGCATGCACCTGTGTCTGGTAGGACGGCCCACTCATTTCAGTGGGCTGCCCTACGTGGATGAAACGCGTCGAGAGAAGTTCACAACTGTATTTGTGAAATTGCACCACAGCACCATGCAACGTAACAAATGGCACCATGGTTGCTGATGTGTGGGGGTGCCAATAAAAATGAATGGCACCCCCAAGCGGCTGCACATTTCTCTGTGGGTCAGGAATGAATGGGGCTTTTCACCCACACAGATATGAACTTCCACTTCACCCTTTTACAGCCACCACTGTAGAAACCCCCTCAGTAGGAAAGGGGGGGGGGCTTTAAAAAAAAAAGTATTATTATTTATTTAACATTAAATTTTTTATTTTTTTACACTGTCCCTTTAGTAACGCTGTGAAGGTATATCCCCAAAAGTGACAAGCTTCCAGATTCCAGTCCTTAGTTCTTAATGAGAGGTGGGGGGAGGGGCTCACCAGATTGTAGTGACCCTCATTAAAGGGAAGTCAAAACCCAGCGCGTTTCGTCATAAGTGACAGCACCAAAAAACATTACCGCTTTTATATTGATCTACACTATGGAAAGTGCTCCTTTCCTTTCATGGTAACATCACTATATGCAGCTTTATCGCTCAGTATATGTTGTAATACATCGAGGTCCAGAGAGCAGGTCGGAGGTCCTGAGGGGCCGGTACCCAGAATTGCTTTTTTGACTTCTCTTTCCTACTGGGTACTTTTTCCCCCTTCCTGCCCAGGCCAATTTTCAGCTTTCAGCCCTGTCACACTTTGAATGACAATTACGCGGTCACGTGACACTGGACTCACAGGACATTTTATCATTTTTTCACACAGATAGATCTTTCTTTTGGTGGTATTTAATCACTGCTGGGTTTTTTTTTTGCTAAAAAAACTAAAATTTACTGACAATTATTAAGAAAAAAACTGATGGGCACTGATAAGCACTGGTCGGTGGCACTGATAGGTGAAACTAATGAGGAGGCACTGGTGAGCACTGATTGGCAGCACTGATTGGCAGCACTGATGGGCAATGATTGGCAGCACTGATGGACAATGATTGGCAGCACTGATTGGCGACAATGATTGGCAGCACTGATTGGCAGCATAATGAGCACTGATTGGCCGCACTGATGGGCAATGATTGGCAGCACTGGTGGGCACTGATTGGCAGCACTAATTACCACTGATGGGCAATGATTGGCAGCACTAATGAGCACTGATTGGCCGCACTGATGGGCAATGATTGGCAGCACTGGTGGGCACTGATTGGCAGCACTAATTACCACTGATGTGCAATGATTGGCAGCACTAGTGGGAACTGATTGGCAGCACTAATGAGCACTGATTGGCAGCACTGATGGGCAATTATTGGCAGCACTGGTGGGCACTGATTGGCAGCACTAATGAGCACTGATTGGCAGCACTGATGGGCAATGACTGGCAGCACTGATGGGCACTGATTGGCAGCACTAATGGGCACTGATTGGCAGCACTGGTGGGCACTGATTGGCAGCACTAATTAGCACTGATTGGCAGCACTGATGGGCAATGATTGGCAGCACTAGTGAGCACTGATTGGCAGCACTTATGAGCACTGATTGGCAGCACTGGTGGGCAATGATTGCCAGCACTAATGAGCACTGATTGGCAGCACTGATGGGCAATGATTGGCAGCACTAATTAGCACTGATTGGCAGCACTGATAGGCAATGATTAGCAGCACTGGTGGACACTGATTGGGAGCACTAATGAGCACTGATTGGCATCACTGATGGGCAATGATTGGAAGCACTGATGGGCACTGATTGGCAGCACTAATTAGCACTGATTGGCAGCACTAATGAGCACTGATTGGCAGTACTGATGGGCAATGATTGCTCTACCAATCAACATCCGCCTGGAAGAAAATCACCTGGCTTTTAGGAAAAAACTCAAGACCTTCCTCTTTTAGCAGATGATCAAATCTCGCCACAGCGCCTAGAGGCGATTGTGTACAAGTATTTCATTCATTCATTCAATGATTGGCAGCACTAGTGGACACTGATTGGCAGCACTAATTAGCACTGATTGGCAGCACTAATGAGCACTGATTGGCAGTACTGTTGGGCAATGATTGCCAGCACTAGTGGGCACTTATTGGCAGCACTAATGAGCACTGATTGGCAGCACTAATGAGCACTGTTTGGCAGCACTGGTGGGCACTGATTGGCAGCACTGATGGGCACTGATTGGTAGCACTAATGGGCACTGATTGGCAGCACTGATGGGCACTGATTGGTAGCACTAATGGGCATTGATTGGTAGCACTAATGGGCACTGATTGGCAACACTGATGGGCACTGATTGGCAACACTGATGGGCACTGATTGGAAGCACTGGTGGGCACTGATTATCAGTGCTTGATGTCTCTTTAACACAAGCCAGTTATCGGCTCTCTTTTCCCCTCCTCATACTGTCAGCGTGAGGAAAGAAAAAACGATCACCGGCTTGTGTTTATATTGTAATCAGCTGTAAAGGGGCTCTGATTGGCCCTTCACCCCGATGTGTGATAACCTGTGTCTGAAGGACTCGGCGATCACAGAGCGCGCACAGCGCAGCACAATCACGGGAGGACGTCCATGTACACCCCCCCCAAGCAAAGTAAGCCCACACTGTAGCCGTCTTTCGGTTATTGTGTGGGCAGAAACTGGTTAATGAGGGTCACTCCAATCTGGTAAACCCCCCACCTTGCACTGGGGGGTGATTCACATAGTGGTGCTAAGAACTGGAATCTTGAAGCCCGTCTCTTTTGGGATACACCTTCATCATGTCATATATACCGCCATATATACCGCCATATTTATACCGCCATATATACCGCCAGTCACTTGTGATATTCCCTCGTTTCTACCCGGGGACTTTACCTGACGGATCCGCACATGATATTGTTTTATTTGTATTTTTAATACAGACAATGTCTGTGCTCTATATAGTATGTATAGTCTATGGAATCCATTATGCTCTACATTTATGTGCTTATTTATATGTACAGTACGCTTGTATTATGGCAGCAACCTTTTTCCAGTTAAGGGCCGGATTCACCTAATAATATATGAAGATAATAATCTGGACCCCTTTAGATTACACAGCCCCCCGTACCTCTGGACCCCTTTACATTACACAGCCCCCATACCTCTGGACCCCTTTACATTACACAGCCCCTGTACCTCTGGACCCCTTTACATTACACAGCCCCTATACCTCTGGACCCCTTTACATTACACAGCCCCCATACCTCTGGACCCCTTTACATTACACAGCCCCTGTACCTCTGGACCCCTTTGCATTACACAGCCCCCATACCTCTGGCACCTTTACATTACACAGCCCCCGTACCTCTGTGCCTTTACATTACACAGCCTCCGTACCTCTGGACCCCTTTACATTACACAGCCCCCCTACCTCTGGACCCCTTTACATTACACAGCCCCCATACCTCTGGACCACTTTGCATTACACAGCCCCCATACCTCTGGACCACTTTGCATTACACAGCCCCCGTACCTCTGAACCCCTTTACATTACACAGCCCCCATACCTCTGGACCACTTTGCATTACACAGCCCCCGTACCTCTGGACCCCTTTGCATTACACAGCCCCCGTACCTTTGGTGCCTTTACATTACACAGCCCCGTACCTCTAGACCCCTTTACATTACACAGCCTCGTACCTCTGGACCACTTTGCATTACACAGCCCCCGTACCTCTGGACCCCTTTATATTACACAGCCCCTGTACCTCTGGACCCCTTTACATTACACAGCCCCCATATGTCTGGACCCCTTGACCTTAAACAGCCCCTGCATCTCTAGACGCCTTTATGTTACACAGCCCCCATACCTCTGGACCCCTTTACATTACCCCGCCCCTGCACCTCTAGACCTCTTTATGTTACACAGCCCCCGCACCTCTGGACCCCTTTACATTACACAGCCCCCATACCTTTGGCCCCTGGGGTCCTTCAATGCCGATGAAGGACCCCAGAAGAGGAGGATCCCGGCCGCTCTGTGCAAAACCAACTGCACAGAGAAGGTAAGTATGACATGTTTGTTATTTAAAAAAAAAAAAAAAAAAAACCAAAGGATTAGTAACCCTTTAAATTTTCGGTAAACCGGAAGTGATGTCATGACATCTCTTCTGGGTTACCAGACATGAGACCCGACCAAAGCCGCTGGTCACTCGGGCCTCCCAGAGGGACAGGAGAACCCGGGGTGAGCCGCAGAGGACGTCCCCTCCCGGAGGGACAGGAGAACCTGGGGTGAGCCGCAGAGGACGTCCCCTCCCGGAGGGACAGGAGAACCTGGGGTGAGCCGTAGAGGACGTCCCCTCCCAGAGGGACAGGAGAACCCGGGGTGAGCCGCAGAGGACGTCCCCTCCCGGAGGGACAGGAGAACCCGTGGTGAGCCGTAGAGGATGTCCCCTACCGGAGGGACAGGAGAACCCGGGGTGAGCCGTAGAGGACGTCACCTCCCGGATGGACAGGAGAACCCGGGGTGAGCCGCAGAGGACTTCCCCTCCCGGAGGGACAGGAGAGCCCAGGGTGAGCCGCAGAGGACGTCTCCTCCCGGAGGGACAGGAGAACCTGGGGTGAGCCGTAGAGGACGTCCCCTCTCAGAGGGACAGGAGAGCCTGGGGTGAGCTGCAGAGGATGTCCCCTTCCCGGAGGGACAGGAGAACCCAGGGTGAGCCGCAGAGGATGTCGTCCTCTCCCGGAGGGACAGGAGAACCCAGGGTGAGCCGTAGAGGACGTCCCCTCGCGGAGGGACAGGAGAACCCGGGGTGAGCCGTAGAGGACGTCCCCTACCGGAGGGACAGGAGAACCCGGGGTGAGCCGTAGAGGACGTCACCTCCCGGATGGACAGGAGAACCCGGGGTGAGCCGCAGAGGACTTCCCCTCCCGGAGGGACAGGAGAGCCCAGGGTGAGCCGCAGAGGACGTCTCCTCCCGGAGGGACAGGAGAACCCGGGGTGAGCCGTAGAGGACGTCCCCTCTCAGAGGAACAGGAGAACCTGGGGTGAGCTGCAGAGGATGTCCCCTTCCCGGAGGGACAGGAGAACCCAGGGTGAGCCGCAGAGGATGTCGTCCTCTCCCGGAGGGACAGGAGAACCCAGGGTGAGCCGTAGAGGATGTCCCCTCGCGGAGGGACAGGAGAACCCGGGGTGAGCCGCAGAGGACGTCCCCTCCCGGAGGGACAGGAGAACCTGGGGTGAGCCGTAGAGGACGTCTCCTCCCGGAGGGACAGGAGAACCCGGGGTGAGCCGTAGAGAATGTCCCCTCCCGGAGGGACAGGAGAACCCGGGGTGAGCCGCAGAGGACGTCCCCTCCCGGAGGGACAGGAGAACCCGGGGTGAGCCGCAGAGGACGTCCCCTCCCGGAGGGACAGGAGAACCCGGGGTGAGCCGTAGAGAACGTCCCCTCCCGGAGGGACAGGAGAACCTGGGGTGAGCCGCAGAGGACGTCCCCTCCCGGAGGGACAGGAGAACCCGGGGTGAGCCGTAGAGAACGTCCCCTCCCGGAGGGACAGGAGAACGCGGGGTGAGCCGTAGAGGACGTCCCCTCCCGGAGGGACAGGAGAACCTGGGGTGAGCTGCAGAGGACGTCCCCTCCCGGAGGGACAGGAGAACCTGGGGTGAGCCGCAGAGGACGTCCCCTACCGGAGGGACAGGAGAACCTGGGGTGAGCCGCAGAGGACGTCCCCTCCCGGAGGGACAGGAGAACCTGGGGTGAGCCGCAGAGGACGTCCCCTCCCGGAGGGACAGGAGAACCTGGGGTGAGCCGCAGAGGACATCCCCTCCCGGAGGGACAGGAGAACCTGGGGTGAGCCGCAGAGGACGTCCCCTCCCGGTACTTATGATAACAGCCGAGTGGCTTCTTAGTCCCATCAGTTGTTATTCCAAGAAAGCTGACCGAGGTTAAAATGTCCGCGGACCGGGCGAATTCATCACGTGCACTGACGGGCCGGACATTTAGCGGCGGCGGGCCGGGCGAATTCATCACGTGCACTGACGGGCCGGACATTTAGCGGTGGCGGGCCGGGTGAATTCATCACGTGCACTGAGGGGCCGGACATTTAGCGGCGGCGGGCCGGGTGAATTCATCACGTGCACTGACGGGCCGGACATTTAGCGGCGGCGGGCCCCGGGCCATAGGTTGCTGAGCCCTAGATTATGGTAATGTTATAACAGCAGTTATATTTCACATATATTACTTTTTTTCTTTGCATCCAATGTAGCTTTTCACTTTCTTGTTACATTCAATAATCGCCTCTCTTTGTTTCCTCTGCAGAAATTGATTCCCATTACTACGGTAAGTCCAAGATTTTTTTTTTATTTCATTCCTTATCTCTATTGATCCTGACAGAAATCTTATGAGCACTTCCTGTGCTCTCTGTCTGTGCTGCTCTTATATCAGTTAGATTGTTCCCTGTCCTCCCTGAGGACTATAGAACCCCTCCCTCCCCATATGTCCTGGGAGGAGGAGATTTCTGTAGTCCTAACACACATCCTTCACTGGGGTTTGCACCGGTACTGGTACTGATATCGATGCCGATACTAAGCATGTGCATGAGTATCAGTACTCGTCCACATACCTGATACTGATACTTTCTGGTTCGATTCCTTCATCTGTCAGTGGGATTTCCGATGTTTATCAACAACATTGCTCAGCAGCTGAAACACTAAGATAAAAAGAAACATTGTTTCTTTTTATTTATACATCTACAGAATTAAAGGGATGAACTTCCCTCTGTAGATGAAGTCAGTTTAAAGAAGATGTAAAGTCACATGATTTGTATTCTATGCATTTCTTGCCTGAACCCGATCGTTCCAGTGATGAGCATGAGCCCAGTTGCTCCAGCTGCTGTCTCGGGCCCTCATTGGATGGATGGATAGCAGCAGGTGCCATTGGCTTCCGCTGCTGTCAATCAAATCCAGTGATATGGGAGACGGGAGGGGTGGGGGGCCCAGTTGGGGGGGTGGGGGGCGGGGCGGGGGCCCAGTCCTGCTGTCTGTGTCAATGGTCGCAGCAGCAGGACTCAGGAGCGTGCCCGCACAGGTGCCCCCCCTGGAATGCGGCTCTCTGTGGGGGCACCTGATGAAGAGGAGGAGCCAGGAGCACCGCCCGGGGGATCCTGGAAAAGGAGGATCGGGGCCACTCTGTGCAAAACCCTTACACAGAGCAGGTAAGTATGATATGTTTGTTGTTTTTATTTGTTTTAATTTTTTATTGAGTAAAACAAAGCTGTAAAATGACTTTAAAGCATCCTGACAAATAAAAAAATGAAAAAAAATGTATTTTTTTATTCAATTGTTCCTCTGCTTAACCCCTTAATTTACTCTAATCAGCCTTATTCTCCTTCTTCATTTAATTATTATTATCCTGCTGTTAAAAAAAAAAAAAAATATATATATATATATATATATATATATATATATATATATATATATATATATATATATATATATATATATGTATATATTTTTTTATTTTTTTCACTTCTATTTCATAATCTATTATTAATTAAAACTTTTTTTTGTTTGCTTTGTTTGATAATATTTTTACACCTTTAACATATATTTACACGCTTCACATTGAAAAAAGAACAACATTAAAAAAAATAAAAAATGTATTTCATTTGTAAATAACTCTTCAATGCTTTGTACCATTGCTGACATGCATAGGATGTATAGGTATTGGTAATTGGTATCAATAAGTACTTAACAAAAAAAAGTATAGGTACTCACTGTTAAAAAAAAAGTGATATTGACGCACTCTCGGCCAGGAAGTGAGTTACTGGCAGGATCCCCAGGTGAGAGAAAAAATATAAAGTAAAAAAAAAATAATGCAACCACCACATCAAAGACTGGTAAACTGCAATAAGGAATATATTTTTTATATGTGCACTGCCAAAATTATTTTTTTTTTTTTTTTTCGTTTTCCTTTCATAAATTTTTTATTTTTTTCATTTTCCTTTCATTAATTTTATTTTTTCGTTTATCGGATCATTTCTTATGATCAGCATTCATTATTTTGATCATTTTGTAAACTTCGGATGCATTCAAATTCGTTACATTTCATTTGTATAAATGCGGAATTCGTTATTTCGATAATTCGTAACTGCGGATAAATTCGTATTACTTCACTAACAGTTAGCCAAATGTAAAAGGAAATTCCAATGCTTATAATATTAATAGTTTATAACTATTATTATAATTTTTTTTATTATTATTATTTATTATTGATAAATAATAAAAAAAACAAAAAAACATTAATAATGGATAATAATATAATTATGTTGACTGATTTTCATTCTTTCTGAGTTTTGTTGTTTTAAAAAAAAATTTTTTTGAAATTTTTTTTTCGAACAGTCCTTCGTTCCAATTTTTTGTGAAGTGTTCTGTTCGTGAACCGTGGTATCACTGCATATTACATGCCTTTCTTTTTGGGACTATTGTCTTGCGATAATGATTTGATTTAATTTGTCGGATCATTTGTTATGATCAGCATTCGTTATTTTGATCATTTTGTAAACTTCGGATGCATTCAAATTGGTTACATTTCTTTCGTATAAATGCGGAATTCGTTATTTTGGTAATTCGTAACTGCGGATAAATTCGTATTCCTTCACTAACAGTTAGCCAAATTTAAAAGGAAATTCCAATGCCTATAATATTAATAGTTTATAAATATTATTATAATTTTTTTATTATTATTATTTATTATTAATAAATAATAATAATAATAATAATAATAATAATAATAAAAAAAAAACAATAATAATGGATAATAATTTAATCATGTTGACTGATTTTCATTCTTTCTGATTTTTGTTGTTTTAAAAAAATTCGTTTTTGAATTTTTTTTTTCGAACAGTCCTTCGTCCAAAATTTTTGTTAAGTGTTCTGTTCGTGAAACCGCGGTATCACTGCATATTACATGGCTTTCTTTTTGGGACTATTGTCTTGCGATAATGATTTGATTTCATTTGTCGGATCATTTGTTATGATCAGCATTCGTTATTTTGATCATTTTGTAAACTTCGGATGCATTCAAATTGGTTACATTTCATTCGTATAAATGCGGAATTCGTTATTTCGATAATTCGTAACTGCGGATAAATTCGTATTCCTTCACTATCAGTTAGCCAAATTTAAAAGGAAATCCCAATGCCTATAATATTAATAGTTTATAAATATTATTATCATTTTTTTTATTATTATTATTTATTATTGATAAATAATAATAATAATAATAATAATAATAATAAAAAACAATAATAATGGATAATAATTTAATTATGTTGACTGATTTTCATTCTTTCTGATTTTTGTCGTTTTTAAAAAAATTTGTTTTTGAAAAACAATTTTTCGAACAGTCCTTCGTTCAAATTTTTTGTGAAGTGTTCTGTTCGTGAACCGCGGTATCACTGCATATTACATGGCTTTCTTTTTGGGACTATTGTCTTGCGATAATCATTTGTTTTCGCAAACGTAATAAAATGATACAAAAGGCATTTTTTTTTTTTTTTGGAGCAGTGTTAGTTTAAAAATAAACCATGTTACTGCACATAAGAAGCCGGCATTTTATTCTGTAATTTTTCCTTTTTAAAACGGCACAAAAAAATTCAGATTTTGGTACAAAGCATTGCAAAGTTGTTTACAAATGACGTAAAATGTTTTTTTTTTTTTTTAATTTTGCACTTTTCTTCAGTGTTATACATGTAAATAAAAGTAAAAATATAGGTGTAAAAAAATATTAATGAACAAAGTAAGCAAAAACAGAAAAAAAAGTTTAATTATTAGTTAATAAAATAGAAAAAAAAAACCACCAGGAAAATTATAATTGAATGGAGAAGGAGAATAAGGAGTTAATTAAGGCTGATCAGAGTAAACTAAGGGTTAATAAAGGGTTCAGCAGAAGAACATTTAATTTTAAGAAAAAAAGAAAACTTTTACTTGTCAAGTTGTTTTAACTGACTTCATCTGCAGATGGAAGTTCATCCCTTTCATCTGTAGATGAATACACAGAATGATACAAAATGAAACGATGTTTCTTTGTATCTTTCTGAATTGACGGCAGAGCGATGTTGTTGATAAACATTGCTTTTTTTTTTGGAACTTACTTTGTGTACTTGACAATGCAGCTGTGATTAATCAGAACAGGGGGGATCCTGGTAGCAAGGCTGAAGAACTGGACATACAAGACATGCCCTGTGTACAATGATGACATTTTTTGGGGCGTCACTAGCACGCCCAGAGTCTGCAACTGGTTGAGCTATTTTCTCTCCTGAACGAATGTTCTTTTATTATAGGCAGTAGTAAAATTCCCCATTATGGCCACTAGATGGAGCTGAGAAGCATAGGAAATACACACGTCTGTAACAATTGATTCAATGTAACTATTCTCGAGAACACTAGAGGGAATTAGCAAAAGAATGTGGTTATATTTATGTATTTCCTTTGGCCCTTAGCATCATCTAGAGTCCATAATGGATTTTACTCAAGGCCCCCGATAGGGGGCTACCACTGGACCTGCTATAGGGTGCCCGGGCACACATGAGGCCCAGACACACATGAGGCCCGGACAGCAGGGGGATCAGTGCATAAGGACAAGAGGGCAATTACAGAACAATACACTGTGTCTCGCCCTCCAGCAGAAAGCTGGTTTCTCCCCCTCTACCTCCTGCCGGCTTTCAGTTGCTGGAGGGATAAACACAGACACAATGCATCGTTCCTGTAATTGTCCTCCCATCCTGCCACCCCCACTTCCTGTGCTGCCCACATCTAATTCCCTCCTGTGTGCTCGGGCCCCCCTCTCGCACCCCCCCCCCCACAGCGCTGCCAGCTTCCCTCTCCCGACAGCTGCTGCAGGTACACAGGCGGACTTGGAGGAAGGGGCTGGTAAATATGTAATTTACCGGCCCCTTCGTTTTCTGAATTTGACACAGTGAGTAATTGAAACCGATCGCTCCTGTGTCCATTCATAACCGTCCCGCCGACGTGAGTAGCACCCGCAAAGCTCCCATGTTGTCCCCCTTACCCCCTACATCTGTATTCTCTGTAACCTGTAGAACTTTCTTTCTTTCAGTGGATTATGACCAACCCATGCGTGAGTATCGGTTTATTTTTTCTTAACTATCTGTACTTTTTCTAAAGATGAAGCTCAATTGATTAGATGAGAATGACTATTTCTGCTCCTCCCCCAATGATAAGTAATTAAATGGTTCAGTGCCGGGACAAGGTCACCTAGAGCCCCAGGGGGGCGACCGTGCCAACCTGAGACCCCCCCAAGATGTACGAGCAATATGTGTCAGCGAAACCCCCCCCCCCCAAAGATTTAACATGAATCTGCATGCCTACTCCCTAAGCATATACTCCCTTCCTCCCAGGACAAATCCGCCCCCCCCTGCTAAAATCCCGCCAATGCAAATCCCCCCCATTAAAAAATCACCCCTCCTAGCACAAATCTTCAACCCCTCAAAGAATACACATCCTTCCCCCCAACTCTAAATCCCTTCTCCCAGCACAACCCCCCCCCAATTCCCCTCCCTAGCACAAATACCCCCCCTAAAAAATTCCCTTCCTAGTACAAATACTCCCCAATAATCCTTATTAGCACAACCTCTTCCCCCACCAATTCCCCCTCCTAGCACAAATACACCCCCCTAAAAAAATTCCCTTCCTAGTACAAATACTCTCCAATCATCCTTACTAGCACAAATGACCACCCCCACCAATTCCCCCTCCTAGCACAAATACCCCCCCCCCCCCCCAAGTTTTTTTCCCTTCCTAGTACAAATACTCCACCAATCATCCTTACTAGCACAAATCCCCCCCCCCCAATTCCTCTTCCTAGCACAAATACCCCCCCCCAAAAAAATCCCTTTCCTAGTACAAATACTCCCCAATAATCCTTACTAGCACAGCCCCCCCCCCACACCAATTCCCCCTCCTAGCACAAATACCAATACCTCCCCCCCAAAAAAATTCCCTTCCTAGTACAAATACTCTCCAATCATCCTGTGGGGTGTGTGTCTGGGGGGGGGGTGTGGGGGGTGTGTGTGTGTGTGTGGGGGGGGTGGGGGTGTGTGTGTGGGGGTGTGTGTGTGTCGGGGTGTGGGGGTGTGTGTGGGGGGGGTGTGGGGGGTGTGTGTCTGGGTGTGTGTGTGGGGGGAGGGGATCTGTCCGATAGGCTGTATGGAGCCTCGTGATTTGGTTTATGGAAACATCTTATAAAGATTACATTGTATTATTATCACTTCGCTCTTCTTGGGTTATTTACGCTTTTAGTGGTAAAGAGAGGGCGGGGATGACGCCATCGGAGCCCCGCCCCTTCATAAACAAATGACGGCTCCCATGTTGTCCTCCCTGCCCCCCCCCAGATCTGTATTCTCTGTAATCTGTTGAACTTTCTCTCTTTCAGTTCATTATGACGCCTCCATGGGTGAGTATTGTTTTTTTTTCTTATCTTTCTGTCCTTTTCCTAAAGACGCGTGGGGGGGGGGGGGGGGGGAGGGGCACATGGGGAATCTGAGCTAGCTGCACACCCCGTTATCAATCTGGGAGGTCGGGTAAATTCCCTGTGGGGGGGTTTTGTTTTTATCAGCAATGAGAAACAAAATAATTTGCAAAAATTCCTGGATTTTATTATCCAAAACAACATCATTGGGTGCAAAATACGTTTATAATAAGATGTCTGGTGGAGAAGTGCGGAGCGGATTCAGGCGGGGGAGGGAAGGCGCATTCATCATTTACAATTCCTTTTATAAAGTGATTATAATATATTCAAATAGATTTCATAACATTTCATTCATATGATACACACAACACTCCGATGCGTTTCAACCTCGGAGAAAATGATTGTGTTCTTCTTCAGACCCCCTGAAACCGCTCCGCACTTTATACACCATCTTATTATAAACGCATTTTGCACCCAATGATGTTGTTTTGGATAATAAAATCCAGGAATTTTTACTAATTATTTTGTTGCTGCTAAAAACCCCCCCCAGGGAATTTCCCCGACCTTCCTAAAGATGAAACTCAATTGATTAGATGAGAAGGACTATTTCTGCTCCTCCCCCAATGATAAGTAATTAAATGGTTCAGTGCCGGGACAAGGTCACCTAGAGCCCCAGGGGGCGACCATGCCAACCTGAGACCCCCCCCCCCAAGATGTATGAGCAATATGTGTCAGCAAACCCCCCCCCCCCCAAAAGATTTAACATGAATCTGCATGCCATATATTCCCTTCCTCCCAAGACAAATCCACCCCCCTGCTAAAATCCCCCCAAAAATGCCCCCCCATTTAAAAAATCACCCCTCCTAGAACAAATCTTCAACCCCTCAAAGACTACACATCATTCTCCCCAACTCTAAATCCCTTCTCCAAGCATAACCCCCCCAATTCCCCCTCCTAGCACAAATATACCCCCCAAAAAATTCCCTCCCTAGTACAAACACTCCCCAATCATCCTCACTAGCACAGCCCCCCCCTCCCAATTCCCCCTCCTAGCAAAAATAACCCCCCCCCGAAAAAAATTCCCTTCCTAATACAAACACTCTTCAATCATCCTCACTAGCACAGCCCCCCAATTCCCCCTCCTAGCACAAATAACCCCCCCCCCCGAAAAAAAATTCCCTTCCTAATACAAACACTCTTCAATCATCCTCACTAGCACAGCCCCCCAATTCCCCCTCCTAGCACAAATATACCCCCCAAAAATTCCCTCCCTAGTACAAACACTCCCCAATCATCCTCACTAGCACAGCCCCCCCCCCCCAATTCCCCCTCCTAGCACAAATAACCCCCCCCCCCCGAAAAAAAATTCCCTTCCTAATACAAACACTATTCAATCATCCTCACTAGCACAGCCCCCCAATTCCCCCTCCTAGCACAAATAACCTCCCCCGAAAAAAAATTCCCTTCCTAATACAAACACTCTTCAATCATCCTCACCAGCACAGCCCCCCAATTCCCCCTCCTAGCACAAATAACCCCCCCCCCCCGAAAAAAAATTCCCTTCCTAATACAAACACTCTTCAATCATCCTCACTAGCACAGCCCCCCAATTCCCCCTCCTAGCACAAATAACCCCCCCCCAAAAAAAATTCCCTTCCTAGTACAAACACTCCCCAATCATCCTTACTAGCACAACCCCCCCACCAATTCCCCCATCTAGCACAAATTACCCCCCCCCCAAAAAAAAATTCCCTTCCTAGCACAAATACCCCTCAATCATTCTTACTAGCACAGATTTTTTTTCCTATAAGGCTACTGTCACACCGGAGGCATTTTTTCAGGCGCTAAAGGGCTAAAAATAGAACCTGTAAAGTGACCTGAGAAATGCCTCCCCTGCCACCCCAGTGTGACATCCCAAGTGCCTCCACACCGGGGCGCTGTGCTAGCAGGACGGGAAAAAAAAGTCCCACAAGCAGCATCTTTCGGGCAGTCTAGGAGCGGTTATACATCTCTGCTAAACCTCCCCAGCCAGTGAAATCAATGACCAGCGCTGCCGAGTCGCCTGCTAGGGGGGGGGGGGGGTTTAAAGCGTCCCGATGGTGGCCAGAAAGATCAGCTAAAACGACGGTAAAGCGCCGCCGCACCTTGCCCAGCGTGAAAGTAGTGTAAAAATAACAAACATATTATACTCACCTCCTCTGTGTAATGGTTTTGCACAGAGCAGCCCCCGATCCTCTTCTCGAGTCCGTCACCGGCGCTACCGGCCGCCTCCCTCTTGCCGAGTTCCCCCCACAGCAAGTAGCTTGCTAAAGGGGCACCTGAGCCGCAGCTCTCTGTGTCCGTTCAAAGCCCGCCTCCTCTCCCTCTCCTCATTGGCTCACTGACTTTGATTGACAGCATTGGGAGCCAATGGTGCCGCGCTGCTGTCTCAGCCAATCAGGAGGGGAGTCCTGGACAGCCAAGCCTCTCCCTGGATAGAGAGGGGGCTCAGGTAAGTATTAGGGGGGGCTGCTGCACACAGAAGGGGGTTTATCCTGATGCATAGAACGCACCTTCTGCCTTTATAATCACTGTAAGAAAATATGTATAATATTTGGGGGGCTCAAAGTCATTTTATAGATTTTTACTTGTAAGAATTGTCAGAATTGTCCGGTATTGAGGGGGGTTATCCGCCCGCCTTTTGTCACCGAGGTTCCCCCGTGGTGTGGAGCTCGGCAAAATTCGGCTCCATCACCGGTCAGCTCCGCCATGGCGCAACCCCCCAACCCCCCCAACCCCCGCCAAGTTTTTATTTCTTTAAACATTGAGCTGTATGGGAATGGATCTGTTCTCAGGATAACTTTGTAACTTTGTAACTTTGTTTCTTTCAGAGGATCTGAGTGGTATGTATAATATTTGTCTTTCCATGAAAATAAAGGTAAATCAGGCGATACGGAAATAAATAACCCGGATCTGGGGGGAGGGGAAACCCATCTCAATTTGTTAGTTATTTGGAGAGGGTAAGATTCGAAATTTCTGTCAAATTTTATTACCAAATTGGGGACAATATTAGAAGAAAATGAAAGCGGTTGCAAACCTCAGACATGAAATCTGAACAAAGCATTTCCTTCCATAGCGTGTGCTTGTCTCAGTCCAGAGCAGCTGGAGGGGGGTGGGGGAGGGGAGATTTCATAAATCTGGTGCAGCTCTGCATGGGAGCCAATCAGCTTCCAGCCCAACTGGGAATTGACATCATGACTTTGACATTAAATGTCGGGGTTATGGATGCAGCTAGATGCCATGACCCCGGTAATTTATTCTCTCTTAGGCGGCCGGCTTTCAGATAAAAGTGGTCCCCGTGGCAGATTTCCCGTGGGATCACTTTTAGAAGTGGCGGGAGAGGTACCCCCCCTCCCCCTTTCCTCCTGGCTCTTCCCGGTGGTTCCCGGGCTTACATTACCGATCGCTGAGCTCGGGAACCACCCAGGGCCGTTTTTAAGGCAGGGCAAAAGGGACAGCTGCCCTGGGCCCTGTCATTGTTGTGGGGCCCAAAGCAGCTGCCTCATACTTGCCAACTATCCTGGTTTAAATTCCCTCGTCCCTTAAGGTTTTAGTCCCGTGCTGTGTCCCAATATCTCAGTGTGAAGTTCTGCTACTAATGCTGCCCAGCTCTGCCCTATTGTTGTGTGCAGATGACTCACCTGCAGACTCTGTTTTTACATGTAAATTACTGCCATTCATATGTAAATGGCAGTGGCATTCCTATGTAAATAAAGGTGGCATTTATACATAAATAGCAGCGGCCAGCGGCATTGATATGTATATCATGCCCCCCTGAGGTCATATTCACAGTAATCTCTAGCAACCAGTCAACAAGAAGAAATCATGTGCTGTAACCTCTAGCAACTAATCAGTGAGCGGTAATGATACACTGTAAGCTCTGGCAACCAATCAGTAAGCAGCAATGATGTACAATAACCTATAGCAACCAATCAATGAGCAGTATTGATGTACAGTAGTCTCTAGCAACCAATTAACAAGCAGAAATGATGTGCTGTAACCTCTAGCAACCAGTCATTGAGCGGTAATGATACACTGTAAGCTCTGGCAACCAATCGCAATAGCTGCCTGATCTGATTCGGTAAACTGATTTTGAGTCTAGCTGCTATTTATTGTATGTCTCAGAGCAGGTGGAGAGCGAAACTGCATGGGGGTTAGGGGGGCCCCCAAGAAAAATTTTGCCCGGGGTCCAATCAGTATTAAAGACGGCCATGGAACCACCCGGCGCTGGCGGTGCCTTCCCATACAGATAAATAATCTTTCTTCGTACATTTAGGTCAAAATGTTTTCTGCTCCATTTCTTTAGTGAAAATACCCCAAATCAGTGCATATTATTTAGTCTGTAGGAGAGTTATAGAGTCCCCAAACTACGGGAAACAAGGCATTTCCCCGTTCTGCCTTGTGACATGACAGAGATCACTGCTACCAGCGATCGCTGTTATGTGAGTGGTAGCCCACACCCTAGGACACACTTAACCCCTTGATCGCCCCCTAGTGGTTACCTCCTTCCCTGTCAGTGTCATTTACACAGTAATCGGTGCATTTTTATAGCTCTGATCGCTGTATAAATGACAATGGTCCCAAAATAGTGTCAAAAGTGTCCGATGTGTCCACCATAATGTCGCAGTCACCATAAAAATCGCAGATCGCCGCCATTACTAATAAAAAAAAAAATTATAATAAAAAAATTGCATAAAACTATCCCTTATTTTGTAGACGATATAACTTCTGCGCAAACCAATCACTAAGCGCTTATTGAGATTTTTTTTTTTTTTTTTTACCAAACATATGTAGAAGAATACGTATCGGCCTAAATTGAAGAAAAAATTAGTTTTTTTAAATATTTTTGGGAGATATTTATTATAGCAAAAAGTAAAAAATAATGCGTTTTTTTTTTTTCAAATTTGTCGCTCTTTTTTTGTTTATAGCGCAAAAAATAAAAACCGCAGAGGCGATCAAATGCCACCAAAAGAAAGCTCTGTTTGTGGGGAAAAAAGGACGTCAATTTTGTTTGGGTACAACGCCGCACGACCGCGCAATTGTTAAAGCGATGCAGCGCCGAATCGCAACAAGTGCTCTGGTCAGGAAGGGGGTAAATCCTTCTGGGGGTGAAGTAGTTAAAGTCTTTTTTTTTTTTTTTTCTATAAGGTTACTGTCACACCGGAGGCGTTTTTCCAGGCGCTAAAGGGCTAAAAATAGAACCTGTAAAGCGCCTGGGAAAAGCCTCCCCTGCCACCCCAGTGTGATATCCCGAGTGCCTCCACAGCGGGGCGCTGTGCTAGCAGGACGAACAAAAGTGGGGCAAGCATCATCTTTGGGGCGGTGGAGGAGCGGTGTATACTGCGCTCCTAAAACACCCCTGCCATTGAAATCAATGGTCAGCGCTGCCGAATCCCCCGCTAGCGGAGGGGTTAAAAGCGCCCCGCTAGTGGACGAAAAACACAGCTAAAATTATGGTAAATTGCCACTAGAAATAGCGGCGCTTTACTGCCGACACCCCCCCCCCCTGCCCCAGTGTGAAAATAGCGTAAAAATAATAAACATATTATACTTACCTCCTCTGTGTAATGGTTTTGCACAGAGCAGCCCCCGATTCTCTTCTCGAGTCCCTCGCCGGCTCTACCGGCCGCCACCCTCTTGCCGAGTTCCCCCCACAGCTAGCAGCTTGCTAAAGAGGCACCTGAGCCGCAGCTCTCTGTGTCCGTTCAAAGCCCGCCTCCTCTCCCTCTCCTCATTGGCTCACTGACTTTGATTGACAGCATTGGGAGCCAATGGTGCCGCGCTGCTGTCTCAGCCAATCAGGAGGGGAGTCCTGGACAGCCAAGCCTCTCCCTGGATAGAGAGGGGGCTCAGGTAAGTATTAGGGGGCCGGCTGCACACAGAAGGGGGTTTATCCTGATGCATAGAACGCACCTTCTGCCTTTATAATCACTGTAAGAAAATATGTATAATATTTGGGGGGCTCAAAGTCATTTTATAGATGTTTACTTGTAAGAATTGTCAGAATTGTCCGGTATTGAGGGGGGTTATCCGCCCGCCTTTTGTCACCGAGGTTCCCCCGTGATGTGGAGCTCGGCAAAAGTCGGCTCCATCACCGGTCAGCTCCGCCATGGCGCAACCCCCCCCAAGCCCCGCCAAGTTTTTATTTCTTTAAACGTTGAGCTCTATGGGAATGGATCTGTTCTCAGGATAACTTTGTAACTTTGTAACTTTGTTTCTTTCAGTCAATCAATTTGGAGAGGGTAAGATTCAAAATTTCTGTCAAATTTTATTACCAAATTGGGGACAATATTAGAAGAAAATGAAAGCCTCAGACATGAAATCTGAACAAAGCATTTCCTTCCATAGCGTGTGCTTGTCTCAGTCCAGAGCGCCTGGGGGGGGGGGGGGGGGGGTGGAGGGGCTGAGATTTCATAAATCTGGTGCAGCTCTACATGGGAGCCAATCAGCTTCCAGCCCAGTACATCGGGATTCATTGATTTTCAGATATACAGTATCCCACAAAAGTAAGTACACCCCTCACCTTTTTATAAATCTTTTATTGAGGCCTGAAAATGCAGGGAGAATACAAATACCCCCAAAATCACCCCTTTTTTTTTTTTTAAAGCAGACAGTTTAATGTATTTAGTAAGAGGCATGGTGCTTTTTTTTTTTTTTTTTGTTTGAAGTTGTAATTTTTTGGTCAGAATTTTTTGAAAAATTAAGAAACAAAAAAAAAAAGAATAATAATAATTCACTTTTTTTTAATTGGATTTTTTTTACACACCGTCACCGGTGCAGTGCATCGTCATCATATAGCGGGCGTGGCGGTGACCGATGACAGTACAGCCTCATTTGCTCCCCATATTTGATCTTCAGGTTGGCGAGTCATTTTTACAACAACTTGAAAAGCTCATTAGAAATGCAAGACACTGCGTTGCGTCTCAAGAGTTTGCTATGTTGGTAAAATGCGGGTGTATAAAGGGCGCCGTAATAACGCTCCTTTTCTCTTTTACAGCAAGGCCGATCTATCCCATTTACGAAGAATCAGGTAAGACCAGCATACAGACTGGGGTCCCATCCGGTGGGTAGTAGGTGGGAGGATCATGGCATTCGGGGGAATTATCGGTCTGATTTGATGTTAGAAGTAGAGCTGTGCGATTTTCTAAAAAAAAATAAAAAAAAAATATGCGATTTTTTAAAATAAAAACTCGATTCACGATTCGAAACAAGTTTTTTTTTTTTTCCAGTCCTGAGGAGCTGGAGTTTTTAGGCGGGGGCCGCGGTTTCGGCCTAGTCCCCGCGGCGTCCGGCCTCACGGACTAGGCCGAAGCCTAAAAACTCACCCAAAAAAATAAATAAAAAAAGGGTGATTTGGGGGGGGGGGGGGGGGTATTTGTACTTTCCTGGCGTTTTCAGGCCTCGAGAAGTGAGATTGGCCGTCAGCACATCGGGATTCATTGATTTTCAGATAAAGAAAAAACTTGGAGAAACAGAATTCTCCAAAAGAAGTCACAATGGAACATATACGTAAATGCAAAAAAAAAAAATATTTTATTTTAATTATAACAAAACCACCAATTATTCAAATTAGTACAAACACAGACTCGTTAAAAAATATGACAACGTTGTCACACCTATTAAAAACAAAGAAAACAAAGATTTTTAGATACACAAAAGTATGTACACCCCTCATATTTTTGGAAATCTTTTCTTCTCTCTTTTCATGTGACAACACTGAAGAAATGACACTTGTCTACAATGTAAAGTAGTGAGTGTACAGCTTGTATAACAGTGTGTGTCATCGCCGGTCCTGGGGAGCTGCGTGCGGGAGTTTTTAGACAGGCCGGGGCTTCGGCCTAGTCATTGGCGTCTGACCTCGTGGACTAGGCCAAAGCCGCGGGCTCGCCTAAAATCTCACGCCCACAGCTCCTCAGGACCGGCGCGGTGTTTTATATATATATATATATATATATATATATATACACACAGGTGTGAGGGGGGGCTGACATATACAGGTGTGTGTGTGTGTGGGGGCTGACATATATACAGGGGTGAGGGGGGCTGACATATATACAGGTGTGTGTGTGTGTGTGGGAGGGGGGGGATGGGCTATCATAATTTCAGGTGTGTGGAGGGGTAACATATATACTGGTGTGTGGGGGGCTGACATATGTACAGGGGTGTGTGTGGGGGGGGGGCTAGCATATATACAGGTGTGGGGGGGCTGACATATATACAGGTGTGAGGGGGGCTGACATATATACAAGTGTGAGGGGGGTTGACATATATACAGGTGTGACGGAGGCTGACATATACACAGGTGTGAGGGGGGCTGACATATATACAAGTGTGAGGGGGGTTGACATATATACAGGTGTGAAGGAGGCTGACATATATACAGGTGTGAGGGGGGCTGACATATATACAAGTGTGAGGGGGGTTGACATATATACAGGTGTGAGGGAGGCTGACATATACACAGGTGTGAGGGGGGCTGACATATATACAAGTGTGAGGGGGGTTGACATATATACAGGTGTGAAGGAGGCTGACATATATACAGGTGTGAGGGAGGCTGACATATATACAGGTGTGAAGGAGGCTGACATATATACAGGTGTGAGGGGGGCTGACATATATACAGGTGTGAGGGGGGCTGACATATATACAGGTGTGAAGGAGGCTGACATATATGCAGGTGTGAGGGAGGCTGACATATATACAGGTGTGAGGGAGGCTGACATATATACAGGTGTGAAGGAGGCTGACATATATACAGGAGTGTGAGGGGGGCTGACATATCTACAGGTGTGAGGGAGGCTGACATATATACAGGTGTGAGGGAGGCTGACATATATACAGGGGTGAGGGAGGCTGACATATATACAGGTGTGAGGGAGGCTGACATATATACAGGGGTGAGGGAGGCTGACATATATACAGGGGTGAGGGAGGCTGACATATATACAGGAGTGTGAGGGAGGCTGACATATATACAGGGGTGAGGGAGGCTGACATATATACAGGTGTGAAGGAGGCTGACATATATACAGGAGTGTGAGGGAGGCTGACATATATACAGGAGTGTGAGGGGGGCTGACATATATACAGGTGTGAGGGGGGCTGACATATATACAGGTGTGAGGGAGGCTGATATATATACAGGTGTGAGGGAGGCTGACATATATACAGGTGTGAGGGAGGCTGACATATATACAGGAGTGTGAGGGAGGCTGACATATATACAGGTGTGAGGGAGGCTGACATATATACAGGTGTGAGGGAGGCTGATATATATACAGGTGTGAGGGAGGCTGACATATATACAGGTGTGAGGGAGGCTGATATATATACAGGTGTGAGGGAGGCTGACATATATACAGGTGTGAGGGAGGCTGACATATATACAGGAGTGTGAGGGAGGCTGACATATATACAGGTGTGAGGGGGGCTGACATATATACAGGTGTGAGGGAGGCTGACATATATACAGGTGTGAGGGAGGCTGACATATATACACGAGTGTGAGGGAGGCTGACATATATACAGGTGTGAGGGAGGCTGACATATATACAGGTGTGAGGGGGGCTGACATATATACAGGTGTGAGGGAGGCTGACATATATACAGGTGTGAGGGGGGCTGACATATATACAGGTGTGAGGCGGGCTGACATATATACAGGTGTGAGGGAGGCTGACATATATACAGGTGTGAGGGGGGCTGACATATATACAGGTGTGAGGGAAGCTGACATATATACAGGTGTGAGGGAGGCTGACATATATACAGGTGTGGGGGGGCTGACATATATACAGGTGTGAGGGGGCTGACATATATACAGGTGTGAGGGGGCTGACATATATACAGGTGTGGGGGGGGGGGCTGACATATATACAGGAGTGTGAGGGGGGTTGACATATATACAGGTGTGAGGGGGGCTGACATATATACAGGTGTGAGGGGGCTGACATATATACAGGTGTGAGGGAGGCTGACATATATACAGGTGTGAGGGGGCTGACATATATACAGGTGTGTGAGGGGGCTGACATATATACAGGTGTGAGGGAGGCTGACATATATACAGGAGTGTGAGGGGGGTTGACATATATACAAGTGTGAGGGGGGTTGACATATACACAGGTGTGAGGCGGGCTGACATATATACAGGTGTGAGGCGGGCTGACATATATACAGGTGTGAGGGAGGCTGACATATATACAGGTGTGAGGGGGCTGACATATATACAGGTGTGTGAGGGAGGCTGACATATATACAGGTGTGAGGGGGGCTGACATATATACAGGTGTGGGGGGGCTGACATATATACAGGTGTGTGAGGGAGGCTGACATATATACAGGTGTGAGGGAGGCTGACATATATACAGGTGTGAGGGAGGCTGACATATATACAGGTGTGAGGGGGCTGACATATATACAGGTGTGTGAGGGGGCTGACATATATACAGGTGTGAGGGAGGCTGACATATATACAGGTGTGAGGGGGGCTGACATATATACAGGTGTGTGAGGGAGGCTGACATATATACAGGTGTGAGGGGGGCTGACATATATACAGGTGTGGGGGGGCTGACATATATACAGGTGTGTGAGGGAGGCTGACATATATACAGGTGTGAGGGAGGCTGACATATATACAGGTGTGAGGGGGGCTGACATATATACAGGTGTGGGGGGGCTGACATATATACAGGTGTGTGAGGGAGGCTGACATATATACAGGTGTGAGGGGGGCTGACATATATACAGGTGTGAGGGGGGCTGACATATATACAGGTGTGTGAGGGGGCTGACATATATACAGGTGTGGGGGGGCTGACATATATACAGGTGTGTGAGGGAGGCTGACATATATACAGGTGTGAGGGAGGCTGACATATATACAGGTGTGGGGGGGCTGACATATATACAGGAGTGTGAGGGAGGCTGACATATATACAGGGTTGAGGGGGGCTGACATATATACAGGAGTGTGAGGGAGGCTGACATATATACAGGTGTGTGAGGGAGGCTGACATATATACAGGTGTGTGAGGGAGGCTGACATATATACAGGAGTGTGAGGGAGGCTGACATATATACAGGTGTGTGAGGGAGGCTGACATATATACAGGTGTGAGGGAGGCTGACATATATACAGGTGTGGGGGGGCTGACATATATACAGGAGTGTGAGGGAGGCTGACATATATACAGGGTTGAGGGGGGCTGACATATATACAGGAGTGTGAGGGAGGCTGACATATATACAGGTGTGTGAGGGAGGCTGACATATATACAGGTGTGTGAGGGGGGCTGACATATATACAGGGTTGAGGGGGGCTGACATATATACAGGAGTGTGAGGGAGGCTGACATATATACAGGTGTGTGAGGGGGGCTGACATATATACAGGGTTGAGGGGGGCTGACATATATACAGGAGTGTGAGGGAGGCTGACATATATACAGGTGTGTGAGGGAGGCTGACATATATACGGGTCTTTGTGGGGGGCTAGCATATATACAAGTGTATGTGGGGGGCTGGGCTAAAGCTTTGTAAGGGGCTCAAAAATGTCTGATGGCTGCCCTGCCTATACATATCAATGCTCCTACCCCTACTGCTGACCGCTGGCATTCAAGGGCCACATAACAAGTACCAAGGGCCACATATTGGGCACCAGGGCTCTAATGTATCTTATATTACAAGAAACTTGAAGTAGAAATGATTTTTAATGTATAATTTGATCTCAAAAATGTTTTCCAGAAATTTTGGCTCCTGCCCTACCAACGCTGATAACGGCTTCAACGAAAGGTACGCTCCCGTGTTCCACACAGACACGTCTGGGACGTTTGTACACGCAAGGCTTTGGTTACCTTGGTTGGTTAGGTGTTCACTTTTCATGGGATTGGGCTTGTGATTGCAATGAACCTTCATTGACTGGTCCCACGCCAGCAAGGTGTGCAAGTTGCTTCTCAGTGTCCCTGTCACTGCGGGTGAAATGAGATGTTGGGATGTTGGTGGATGAATATTTTTGGTGCAAGATTGCTTGCTATTGGGGCAAAGATTTCCAGTGCACAAGGTAGATATGCAGAGAAAACCAAAAAACAATACCGTGCTTGTGCAAAGGTGACAAAATCAATCAAATAAATGAAATAAAATAAGCGGCGACGATGTATTGTGAGATATGACGCCACAGATACATGGAAAGATGGGAAAAAGTTGCGCTAGATATACATTAATAAGTGAACATCATCCGACACGTGATCTGAATGATCCATTAAGATCAACAATGAGTGTTGATTCAAAATTTCAAAAAAATGTGTGGAATCCAATGATACCAAGTGACGTCACTAACGTTTAGTCAAGATGTACCCTTACCCCACAAGGCTGACCCTCTATTTATGGAAGGTGGAACTCACTCAGGATGTATCTGCCGATAAGGCCACCAAAGGGTGGATATGCATCAGGACATGAGTTAGGGATTGGGGCTTAGTTTAATAGAACAATATTGGAGCTACAGTATTGAGCAGAGCTAGAAAATATTTGGGGGTGCTTAAAAAAGCATCACCGACAGGAGGTCCCGTTTCCCCTATATAGATCTTTATATGACTAAAGGGGTCACCAGCGGGAAGAAGGAGGTCCTGATTCCTCTATATAGATCTTTATATCACTAGAGGGGTCACCGGCAGGAGGAAGGAGGTCCTGATTCCTCTATATAGATCTTTATATCACTAGAGGGGTCACCGGCAGGAGGAAGGAGGTCCTGATTCCTCTATATAGATCTTTATATCACTAGAGGGGTCACCGGCAGGAGGAAGGAGGTCCTGATTCCTCTATATAGATCTTTATATCACTAGAGGGGTCACCAGTAGTGATGGACGAACTTCCGACGGGACGTTTCGCGAAAGCGAAATGCGAACGGACCCAAACGTTCGCGAAACCGAACGTTCGCCGCGGGCCCCATTGACTTCAATGGGAGGCGAACTTTGCAAACCTTCATGTCGAATTTGCGGCCACGTGGTAATTATTAGGGGGTAAAACGTAGTCCCACCATCTGGACAATGACATAATACATGTATGAGGTGAATTTGGGATCGATAACTACAAGCATTTTTATTTTATTTGGGAAATTGTTCTAACAATTCAGGACTATGGAGCTAATGAAGGCAATGGAGGAGAGGGAAGGTCAGGGACCAGGGTAGGCAAAGAAGAGGGTGCAGGAGATGATCACCAGCAGCGTGACATACCGGAATGACACATGCACCGTGATAGAGGCATCTGACAGCAGCACCGTAATACAGAGCACTGACAGCAGCACCGTGACATACAGCGCTGACAGCAGCACCGTGACATACAGCGCTGACAGCAGCACCGTGACATACAGCGCTGACAGCAGCACCGTGACATACAGCGCTGACAGCAGCACCGTGACATACAGCGCTGACAGCAGCACCGTGACATACAGCGCTGACAGCAGCACCGTGACATACAGCGCTGACAGCAGCACCGTGACATACAGCGCTGACAGCAGCACCGTGACATACAGCGCTGACAGCAGCACCGTGACATACAGCGCTGACAGCAGCACCGTGACATACAGCACTGACAGCAGCACCGTAAGCAGCCCCAGGAGGAAGTCAGCACAGCACAGGGATGGTGTGATCCCCTCATAATAAGAACCCCCAGGAGGAAGTCAGCACAGCACAGGGATAGTGTGATCCCTTCATAATAAGAACCCCCAGGAGGAAGTCAGCACAGCACAGGGATATCATAAGCAGCCCCAGTAGAAATATGACACCGCTCAACCTCTTCAAAGAGGAGGGTAGGGGCATATAGTACGGTGTGCTTTTTTGGGTCAAGGAAGTGAGCCAAATGAATTAAGAAGGTCTGTGTGCTTGATTAAAAAAATAGTTTATAGACATATACATGGTCTACTGGTCACATGTGTTGAATTCCTCCGAGATCCATGCCTCATTCATTTTTAGAAATGTGAGGTAGTTAACACTGTGGTGAGCTAGGCGAGTACGCTTATCGGTCACAATCCCCCCTGCTGCGCTGAACGTCCTTTCGGACAGGACACTGGATGAGGGGCAAGCCAACAGTTCGATTGCAAATTGGGCAAGCTCTGGCCAGAGGTCAAGCCTGCCCACCCAGTAGTCTAGGGGTTCATCACTCCTCAGAGCGTCCACATCGGCCGTTAACCCAATGTAGTCGGACACCTGACGGTCTAGGCGTTCCCTGATGCTGGATCCGGATGACACCTGTCGATGGGTCGGCTGAAAGAATGACCTCATATCCGAAGTCACCAACACATCTTCAAACCGGCCTCTTCTTGCAGGCGCTGTTGGATTGGTACCCGCAAATCCTTCTCTGGGAGTGGGAATTGCTCCTCTGCCAGCGCACGCAAAAGCAGAATGCAGCATTTCTCGAAGCAAGGCCTGGAAGTGCTGCATTCTGACAGCCCTCTGCGACGGCGGTAACATTTCCGCCATTTTGTGTTTGTACCGGGGGTCTAAGTACGTTGCCACCCAGTACTGGTCCTTGACCCTCATGCTTTTTATACGGGGGTCCCTATTAAAACACTGGAGCATGAAGGCCCCCATTTGCACTAAAGTGGAAGCGGTGTGGTGGCCTGGCTCCTGCTCATCATCCAGGATAATGTCGTCCTCTTCATTCTCCTCTCCCCATCCTCGCACAACAGGGATCCCAGAAAGGTTTAAAGCATGCTCTTCTTGCTCCTGCTCATCCGCCCCGGCACCATCCTCCTCTGACTCCTCATCAGACTCCTGTTGTTGACTTGTCTCAGATAGAGTAGCCCCCCCTGGGAATTCATCCAGCATTGCGACTTCCTCATCTTCCCGCTCCTGCTCCTCCACAGCCTGATCAATGACACGACGCAATGCACGCTCCAGAAAGAAGGCATAAGGTACCATGTCACTGATGGCGCCATGGCTGCGACTGACCAGTTTGGTGATCTCCTCAAATGGCCGCAGAAGTCTGCATGTGTCGCGCATGAGCAGCCACTGGCGCGGTGAAAAAAAACCCAGCTCCCCAGAACCGTTTCTTTCGCAGAGTTCATACAGGTAGACGTTAACTGCACGTTTCTGCTGGAGCAGCCTATCAAGCATATAGAAGGTTGAGTTCCATCGCGTCGGGCAATCGCAAATAAGACGTCTGACCGGCAGATGGTGTCGCCGCTGAATGTCAGCAAGGCGAGCCATGGCCGTGTAAGATCTTCTGAAATGGGCCGAGATTTTCCTTGCCTGCCGCAAGATGTCCTGGACCCCAGGGTATTTGACAAGGAATCGCTGCACGACCAAGTTTAAGACGTGTGCCATGCACGGCACGTGCGTGATTTTGCCCTGTTTCAATGCGCTAAGCAGATTGGCACCGTTGTCACACACCACTTTACCAACTGTCAAATTGAGCGGTGTTAGCCACTCATCTGCCTGTGAACGCAAAGCTGAAAGGAGTGCCGGGCCAGTGTGGCTCTTTGCTTCCAGGCACAACAGACGCAGCACGGCATGGCAACGTCTCACCTGGCATGTGGAATAGGTTCTGGGGAGCTTGGGCGGTGCAGTGGAAGAGACGCTAGCAGCGGAAAAGGAGGAGGCAGCTGAGGAGGAGAGGGAGGAGGATGGAGTAGGAGGAGGAGAAGAAGAGTCAGGCCTGCATGCAATCCGTGGCGGTAAAACCAAATCTACACGGGTGCCACGGGTTACATGCTTGACGGCCGTCAGAAGGTTCACCCAGTGGGCAGTAAAACTGATATACCTTCCCTGCCCGTGTTTGCTAGACCACGTGTCTGTGGTCAGATGTATCTTGGCACCGACACTGTGTGCCAGAGATACATTCACTTGCCGCTGAACATGGCCATATAGCTCTGGGATGCCCTTCTCTGAGAAATACTTCCTTCCTGGGACCTTCCATTGTGGTGTTCCAATGGCCACAAATTTGCGAAAGGCCTCCGAGTCCACCAGTTTATATGGCAGTAGTTGGCGGGCTATGAGTTCTGACAAGCCAGCCGCCAACCGTTGGGCAAGAGGGTTATCCGGCGTCATCATTTTTTTACGCTCAAACATTAGGCCCACGGAAGCCTGCCTTTTTGCAGAAAAATGTGAGCTTGGCGTGATGGAAGGTGGAGTGGAGGACAATTGTGAGGAGAGAGGAGAAGGAGAAGTAGAAGACGAGGCTGGACGGTGAGAGCCTGCAGTGTGGCTTTGTGTGTTCCGTTGCTCCCACTGGGCTCGGTGATGGCTGCTCATGTGCCTTCTTAAGGCGGTCGTCCCTAGGTGAGTATTGGGCTTACCGCGACTAACGCGTTGACTGCAAAGATTGCAGATGGCAACGCTATTGTCAGCAGCGGACACGTTAAAAAAAGCCCACACTGCGGAGCCATGTGCCGGTGTCCTGGGAGCGCCAGATGTGACCGTACATGGTCGATGACTCGCTCCTGATACATTTGCAGTCTGCTTTGTCCCTGCTGTGCAATGTAAGTCATTGCTGCTTCTCCTCCCTATCTGCTGGTCCATATCTCCCTCTGAACTCCCCTCCTCTTCCTCTCTTGTGGGCACCCACGTGACATCACTAGACACGTCATCATCAACGTCACCTTCCCCACCGCTATAAGTAGAGATCTCGGAGTAGGCAGCAACACCGGGGACCAACCTCCTCCTTGGGCTGATCTGGGTACTGGCGTCAGACTGCTGAGTAGCGCTTGTTGCTACCTCCTCTTCCTGATCCAATACCAAGAGTGGCTGCGCATCAGAAATGTCCTCTTGATATGGATCGGAAAATAATTCCAGTGACTCAAGCGGAAGGTATGTGGTGGTGGTGGTGGTGGTCGTGTTGTTGGTGGTAGTGTCTTTGGGGGTGCACATAGCAGAGAGTGAAGAAGAGGGTGCAGATCGAGAGGATGAGGAGGGTGCAGAAGAGTAAGGCTGAGCGAGCCACTCAACCAAGTCTGGTGCATCCTTTAAAGTAATTGAACGCACCTTCTGCAACTTCCCACTTTGGCTCAAGCCTGTTGCTCCTGCCCTACCCCTACCACCCCTGCGGAAGGGCCTGCCTCTTCCTCTGCCTGTCATTTTTTAAATGACCCTGTGACAAAACTCTTAGTCCCTATACCGATGAAGGACTGCTGCAGTATAGGGCAGCGGTCAGCAGTGGTGCACGTCAACCCTATCTATTGTGGACCGATAGCGGTCCTTACAGAACAGCAGACTGTACCGCACTCAAGCCTATGTACCGTAGCACCCTATACCAAGTTACCAGTCCTTATAAGAACTTTTGTGGAACAAGCAGGTTGTGTGTTAGTGATTAGCAGACTGTACGTCAGTCCCTATACCGCTGAAGGACTGCTGCAGTATAGGGCAGCGGTCAGCAGTGGTGCACATCAACCCTATCTATTGTGGACCGATAGCGGTCCTTACAGAACAGCAGACTGTACCGCACTCAAGCCTATGTACCGTAGCACCCTATACCAAGTTACCAGTCCTTATAAGAACTTTTGTGGAACAAGCAGGTTGTGTGTTAGTGATTAGCAGACTGTACGTCAGTCCCTATACCGCTGAAGGACTGCTGCAGTATAGGTGAGCGGTCAGCAGTGGTGCACGTCAACCCTATCTATTGTGGACCTATAGCGGTCCTTACAGAACAGCAGACTGTACCGCACTCAAGCCTATGTACCGTAGCACCCTATACCAAGTTACCAGTCCTTATAAGAACTTTTGTGGACCAAGCAGGTTGTGTATTAGTGTTTAGCAGACTGTACGTCAGTCCCTATACCGCTGAAGGACTGCTGCAGTATAGGGCAGCGGTCAGCAGTGGTGCACGTCAACCCTATCTATTGTGGACCGATAGCGGTCCTTACAGAACAGCAGACTGTACCGCACTCAAGCCTATGTACCGTAGCACCCTATACCAAGTTACCAGTCCTTATAAGAACTTTTGTGGAACAAGCAGGTTGTGTGTTAGTGATTAGCAGACTGTACGTCAGTCCCTATACCGCTGAAGGACTGCTGCAGTATAGGTGAGCGGTCAGCAGTGGTGCACGTCAACCCTATCTATTGTGGACCGATAGCGGTCCTTACAGAACAGCAGACTGTACCGCACTCAAGCCTATGTACCGTAGCACCCTATACCAAGTTACCAGTCCTTATAAGAACTTTTGTGGAACAAGCAGGTTGTGTGTTAGTGATTAGCAGACTGTACGTCAGTCCCTATACCGCTGAAGGACTGCTGCAGTATAGGTGAGCGGTCAGCAGTGGTGCACGTCAACCCTATCTATTGTGGACCTATAGCGGTCCTTACAGAACAGCAGACTGTACCGCACTCAAGCCTATGTACCGTAGCACCCTATACCAAGTTACCAGTCCTTATAAGAACTTTTGTGGACCAAGCAGGTTGTGTATTAGTGTTTAGCAGACTGTACGTCAGTCCCTATACCGCTGAAGGACTGCTGCAGTATAGGGCAGCGGTCAGCAGTGGTGCACGTCAACCCTATCTATTGTGGACCGATAGCGGTCCTTACAGAACAGCAGACTGTACCGCACTCAAGCCTATGTACCGTAGCACCCTATACCAAGTTACCAGTCCTTATAAGAACTTTTGTGGAACAAGCAGGTTGTGTGTTAGTGATTAGCAGACTGTACGTCAGTCCCTATACCGCTGAAGGACTGCTGCAGTATAGGGCAGCGGTCAGCAGTGGTGCACGTCAACCCTATCTATTGTGGACCGATAGCGGTCCTTACAGAACAGCAGACTGTACCGCACTCAAGCCTATGTACCGTAGCACCCTATACCAAGTTACCAGTCCTTATAAGAACTTTTGTGGAACAAGTGAGTTGTGAATGTTTAGCAGACTGCAGCAGAAGGGCAGCAGTCAAGTATAATATCCTTTCTATATTTGGAAGAAAGAATATTATACATGTACAAGCCTATTACTGTACCACTGATACCAGTCCTGAAAAGAACCTTTGTGGAACTAATAATAACAGCAAGTCTTTAAAATTACCCTCACTGCCTGACAACACTGCTTCCTTCCTGTCCCTATACAAATTGGCAAAAAAAGAGAACGATTAGTGGTTACTGGAACAGCTCTTTTGTGGACCTTGATAGTAACAGCTAATGATGATGATGATGATGATGATGATGATGAAAGACTAATCTGGCTGTCCCTGTAGCATACACCGTCCTTTCCCTTTCTCTAAACTAACAAAAGACACTCAGGCTGCTGCAAGAATCAGCAGCACAGCAAACCTATCAACACCTAACACCTATACCAGTCCTGAAAAGAACTTTTGTGTACCAAATAGCTAGTGGTTTATCTCTCCCTACTCCACACAGGAACCTGTCCCTATCGTAACAGAAGAAAGAATGTAAAATGGCCACCGGATCGGGTGTATTTATAGGTTAGGGGGAATGTCCAAGTGTCCATGTGCTGTCATGTCTCAATTGGCTGTCCTGTATCACATGATAAACGTGTCACCAAAGGTTAAAGTTCTTGTATACATTAAACACGTAAGTCCGCCGCGGCGAACGACGGAAAAAGGCGTTCGAACGTGCGGACCGCGAATGTCGGAAATTCGCCGCGAAACGACCGCCGGGCGAAACGTTCGTCCATCACTAGTCACCAGCAGGAAGAAGGAGGTCCTGATTCCTCTATATAGATCTTTATATCACTAGAGGGGTCACCAGCAGGAGGAAGGAGGTCCTGATTCCTCTATATAGATCTTTATATCACTAGAGGGATCACCAGCGGGAGGAAGGAGGTCCTGATTCCTCTATATAGATCTTTATATCTCTAGAGGGGTCACCAGCAGGAGGAAGGAGGTCCTGATTCCTCTATATAGATCTTTATATCACTAGAGGGGTCACCAGCAGGAAGAAGGAGGTCCTGATTCCTCTATATAGATCTTTATATCACTAGAGGGGTCACCAGCAGGAGGAAGGAGGTCCTGATTCCTCTATATAGATCTTTATATCACTAGAGGGATCACCAGCGGGAGGAAGGAGGTCCTGATTCCTCTATATAGATCTTTATATCTCTAGAGGGGTCACCAGCAGGAGGAAGGAGGTCCTGATTCTTCTATATAGATCTTTATATCACTAGAGGGGTCACCAGCGGGAGGAAGGAGGTCCTGATTCCTCTATATAGATCTTTATATCACTAGAGGGATCACCAGCAGGAGGAAGGAGGTCCTGATTCCTCTATATAGATCTTTATATCACTAGAGGGGTCACCAGCGGGAGGAAGGAGGTCCTGATTCCTCTATATAGATCTTTATATCACTAGAGGGATCACCAGCAGGAGGAAGGAGGTCCTGATTCCTCTATATAGATCTTTATATCACTAGAGGGGTCACCAGTGGGAGGAAGGAGGTCCTGATTACTCTATATAGATCTTTATATCATTAGAGGGGTCACCAGTGTGAGGAAAGAGGTCCTGATTACTCTATATAGATCTTTATATCACTAGAGGGGTCACCAGTGGGAGGAAAGAGGTCCTGATTACTCTATATAGATCTTTATATCACTAGAGGGGTCACTGGCAGGAGGAAGGAGGTCCCGATTTCTCTATATAGATCTTTATATCACTAGAGGGATCACCAGCAGGAGGAAGGAGGTCCTGATTCTTCTATATAAATCTTTATATCACTAGTGGGATCACCAGCAGGAGGAAGGAGGTCCTGATTCCTCTATATAGATCTTTATATCACTAGAGGGGTCACCAGTGGGAGGAAGGAGGTCCTGATTCCTCTATATAGATCTTTATATCATTAGAGGGGTCACCAGTGGGAGGAAAGAGGTCCTGATTCCTCTATATAGATCTTTATATCACTAGAGGGGTCACTGGCAGGAGGAAGGAGGTCCTGATTCCTCTATATAGATCTTTATATCACTAGAGGGATCACCAGTGGGAGGAAAGAGGTCCTGATTACTCTATATAGATCTTTATATCACTAGAGGGGTCACTGGCAGGAGGAAGGAGGTCCTGATTACTCTATATAGATCTTTATATCACTAGAGGGATCACCAGCAGGAGGAAGGAGGTCCTGATTCTTCTATATAAATCTTTATATCACTAGAGGGATCACCAGTGGGAGGAAAGAGGTCCTGATTACTCTATATAGATCTTTATATCACTAGAGGGGTCACTGGCAGGAGGAAGGAGGTCCTGATTACTCTATATAGATCTTTATATCACTAGAGGGGTCACTGGCAGGAGGAAGGAGGTCCTGATTCCTCTATATAGATCTTTATATCACTAGAGGGGTCACCAGCAGGAGGAAGGAGGTCCTGATTCTTCTATATAGATCTTTATATCACTAGAGGGGTCACCAGCGGGAGGAAGGAGGTCCTGATTCTTCTATATAGATCTTTATATCACTAGAGGGATCACCAGTGGGAGGAAGGAGGTCCTGATTCCTCTATATAGATCTTTATATCACTAGAGGGGTCACCAGCAGGAGGAAGGAGGTCCTGATTCTTCTATATAGATCTTTATATCACTAGAGGGATCACTGGCAGGAGGAAGGAGGTCCTGATTCCTCTATATAGATCTTTATATCACTAGAGGGGTCACCAGCAGGAGGAAGGAGGTCCTGATTCCTCTATATAGATCTTTATATCACTAGAGGGATCACCAGTGGGAGGAAAGAGGTCCTGATTACTCTATATAGATCTTTATATCACTAGAGGGGTCACTGGCAGGAGGAAGGAGGTCCTGATTACTCTATATAGATCTTTATATCACTAGAGGGGTCACTGGCAGGAGGAAGGAGGTCCTGATTCCTCTATATAGATCTTTATATCACTAGAGGGGTCACCAGCAGGAGGAAGGAGGTCCTGATTCTTCTATATAGATCTTTATATCACTAGAGGGGTCACCAGCGGGAGGAAGGAGGTCCTGATTCCTCTATATAGATCTTTATATCACTAGAGGGATCACCAGCAGGAGGAAGGAGGTCCTGATTCCTCTATATAGATCTTTATATCACTAGAGGGGTCACCAGCGGGAGGAAGGAGGTCCTGATTCCTCTATATAGATCTTTATATCACTAGAGGGATCACCGGCAGGAGGAAGGAGGTCCTGATTCCTCTATATAGATCTTTATATCACTAGAGGGGTCACCAGGAGGAGGAAGGAGGTCCTGATTCTTCTATATAGATCTTTATATCACTAGAGGGATCACCGGCAGGAGGAAGGAGGTCCTGATTCCTCTATATAGATCTTTATATCACTAGAGGGGTCACCAGCAGGAGGAAGGAGGTCCTGATTCTTCTATAGAGATCTTTATATCACTAGAGGGATCACCGGCAGGAGGAAGGAGGTCCTGATTCCTCTATATAGATCTTTATATCACTAGAGGGGTCACCAGCGGGAGGAAGGAGGTCCTGATTCCTCTATATAGATCTTTATATCACTAGAGGGGTCACCAGCAGGAGGAAGGAGGTCCTGATTCCTCTATATAGATCTTTATATCACTAGAGGGGTCACCAGCGGGAGGAAGGAGGTCCTGATTCCTCTATATAGATCTTTATATCACTAGAGGGATCACCGGCAGGAGGAAGGAGGTCCTGATTCCTCTATATAGATCTTTATATCACTAGAGGGGTCACCAGCAGGAGGAAGGAGGTCCTGATTCTTCTATGTAGATCTTTATATCACTAGAGGGATCACCGGCAGGAGGAAGGAGGTCCTGATTCCTCTATATAGATCTTTATATCACTAGAGGGGTCACCAGCAGGAGGAAGGAGGTCCTGATTCTTCTATATAGATCTTTATATCACTAGAGGGGTCACCAGCGGGAGGAAGGAGGTCCTGATTCCTCTATATAGATCTTTATATCACTAGAGGGGTCACCAGCAGGAAGAAGGAGGTCCTGATTCCTCTATATAGATCTCTATATCTCTAGAGGGATCACCAGCAGGAAGAAGGAGGTCCTGATTCCTTGTCTTTTAATTGTCTGATATCTAAAGTAGATATTTTCTTATTGCCAGATGATTGTGAAGTCTTCCACGTTCTTGTTAAACAGCCCAAAGCCCGTGAGCACGTTTGCATTCAAGTCTCTGGGGCAGATGACGTTTATATGACATTAATACATGACACCACCTCAGGTGAGTTGTTCCCCTCCCCCCATAGTTAGGGGTGGGAGTGGTATGCACTGGATGGGCTTGTGTCCTGGTAGGACTCCTGTTGGGCTCTTCTGAGAAATAAAGACTGACCAGGAGGGATGAATGAAACTGGTTTATGTTTCACCCATTTTTTTTTTTTACCTATAATTAGCACTGATATGGTGATCTCATTGGTTTTGTTGATCAATAAATTCATACCAGTAACGCGCAGAAGTGGGATTAGGAAGCCCGGGGGTTCCCTAATGTGTCTGGAGGTCCTGGCTGTGTTGCATGTTTTGGTTTAGAGGAATGTATAGAACTCCTGAAACATTGTATCAAATATATACAATTATTAGGCAAGTTGCATTTTTGAGAATTCATTTCATTATTGAACATCTACAGTTCTTTCGGTCAATCCAAAATGTTATTAAACATCAAACCTGAATATTTAAGAAAGTAAAAGTGAGGTTTTGGCTTTCTTAGAAGAATATCAACATGTGCAGAATTATTATGCAACTAAATGCAAAATGAAAATTTTCCCATCTCCCATGAAAATATTAACCAAACAACTCAAAATTTCCAAATAAAAATTTCTGACATTTAAAAAAAATAAATAAATCAGTGACCAATGTAGCCACCAACCACAAGGCTTCCATTCATGGAGTTTGTCTGTTTCTAGATCTGTTGATGATCAACTTTTTTGGGCAGCAGCAACCACAGCCTCCCAGCAACAGTACAGAGCGGTGTACTGTTTTCCTTCACCATAAATCTCCTGGTTAAAGAGGGATTTCACTGTAAAAAAAATATTAAAAGCCAGCAGCTACAAATACTGCAGCTGCTGACTTTTAATAAATGGACACTCACCTGTCCCATGATCCAGTGATGTCGGCAGCCGAGGCCGATCGATCGCTCGGCTCTCGGCTGCTGCCACCGCCATTCTAGGTGAGGGAATCAGGAAGTGAAGCATTGTGGCTTCACTTCCCGGTTCCCTACTGCACATGCGCGAGTCGCGCAACGCAATAGGAATGGTCCGCACTGTCTCTGGGACCCGTGTGTGTCCCAGCAGACCACGCACCAGGACAGGAAGAGGCATAGACTCCCGTGGGAGTCTATGCCCGGAAGTGGGTGCAAATACCTGTCTTAAACGGGTATCTGCACCCCGCTCCCCCCTGAAAGGTGCCAACTGTGACACCAGCGGGGGGGAGGGTTCCGATGAGCGGAAGTTCCACTTTAGGGTGGAACTCCGCTTTAAAAAAGGGCCCACAAGTTCTTGTCATTATTCTTTCATCTTTAAGGCTTTACTGGCTGGCCACACAGTGGAGCACTTGGATGCATGCGATGGAGCATTGTCCTGCATAAATATCATGGTCTTCATGGAAGATGCAGACTTTTTCCTGTACCACTGCTTGAAGAAAGTGTCTTCTAAAAACCGGTAGTAGCTTTGGGAGTCTACCTTTAACCTGAAAAAATCCAACTAGCTTATCTTTAATAATACCAGTAACCCACTTCCACCTTGCCGCCATCTGAGTGGAAGTGCCCATTACTGATCCAGCCGCAGGACCTTCCACCTGGTCCGTCAAGAGTCATTCTCATCACATGAGTCCATAAAACCTTTGAAGAATCTGTCTTCAGATATTTCTTGGCCCAGTCTTGACGTTTCAACGTATGTATCTTGTTCAGTGTTGCCGGCTTGTCAGGGAATTGTTAGACCAGACTGTGTGGACTGCACAGAGGAAACCCAGAACGAATGTGAATGAAAATAACAAGTGTTTATTATAAAAGAAAGTGAAAACATACAGTGCACAACCAACCACAACAGCAAGAAATATATATACAATAAATGGGAACTACCGGAGACGTCAATGAAAGCCAGGCCGAGGTCATATACCGGGGAATCAGTCAATGGGTAAGGACGGATGGATCGGCTGCAGAGCAGGGATCTAGGTAGCAGGAGGGACAACAGGTCCAGGATGGGCTCAGGATAGGAAAGGGACAGATCAGGTAGATACAGGGTACAGGGTTCAGGGTTCAGGGTTCAGGGTTCAGGGTTCAGGGTTCAGGGTTCAGGGTTCAGGTTCAGGTTCAGGTTCAGGTTCAGGTTCAGGTTCAGGTTCAGGTTCAGGTTCCAGCGGTCAGGGCACTTGCAGAGAGAGATACCAAGGCAAAGCATATTAGTGCTTGCCGGGTATATATAAGACTGATGATTAATCTCACGTGACAGCTGATCGGAGCAGATGCTGTCTGCTCCACACTGCCGGAGTACACCCGCTGGTGAGCGCCGGTACTACAGTCCAAAAGATAAACAGCGCCACCAACGGGTGGACCTTTTCATGACAGTACCCCCCCTCAAAGGAGCGGCCTCCGGACGCTCCAACTAGGTGTAATTGTCCCAGGTTAATGGCCTCAAACCACACCATGGATGAGGGCACGTCAAGCTGGGTACCGGGCACGTCAGGGCAGACAGCGGGCACGTCAGGGCAGACAGTGGGCACGTCAGGGCAGACAGCGGGCACGTCAGGGCAGACAGCGGGCACATCAGACTGGGAGGCAGAGACATCAGGCTGGCAAGCAGAGACATCAGGCTGGCAAGCAGAGACATCAGGCTGGCAAGCAGAGACATCAAGCTGGCAAGCTGGAACATCAGGCTGGCAAGCAAGGACAACAGATTGACAAGCAGGGGCACCAGGCTGACAAGCAGGGGCACCAGGCTGGAAAGCTGGAACGTCAGACCGGAAAGCTGGAACGTCAGGCCGGAAAGCTGGAACGTCAGGCCGGAAAGCTGGAACGTCAGGCCGGAAAGCTGGAACGTCAGGCCGGAAAGCTGGAACGTCAGGCCGGAAAGCTGGGGCATCAATTTGGCAAGCCGGCACATCAGACTGGCAAGCTGGCACATCGGGCTGGAAGGCAGGCAGCGACACATCAGGCTGGAAGGCGGGCAGCGGCACGTCAGGCTGGAAGGCGGGCACTGGGATGTCAGGCTGGTAGGCAGGCACATCAGGCTGGACAGTAGGCACATCAGACTGGAAGGCAACGGACTGGTAGGCCGGGGCATCAGACTGGAAGACATCAGACTGGAAGGCCGGGGCATCAGACTGGAAGGCATCAGACTGGAAGGCCGGGGCATCAGACTGGAAGGCATCAGACTGGAAGGCCGGGGCATCAGACTGGAAGGCATCAGACTGGAAGGCCGGGTCATCAGACTGGAAGGCATCAGACTGGAAGGCCGGGTCATCAGACTGGAAGGCCGGGGCATCAGACTGGAAGGCATCAGACTGAAAGGCCGGGGCATCAGACTGGAAGGCATCAGACTGGAAGGCCGGGGCATCAGACTGGAAGGCATCAGACTGGAAGGCCGGGGCATCAGACTGGAAGGCATCAGACTGGAAGGCCGGGGCATCAGACTGGAAGGCGTCTGGCTGGAAGGCCGGGACATCAGGCTGGAAGGCGTCTGGCTGGAAGGCCGGGACATCAGGCTGGAAGGCGTCTGGCTGGAAGGCCGGGACATCAGGCTGGAAGGCGTCTGGCTGGAAGGCCGGGACATCAGGCTGGAAGGCGTCTGGCTGGAAGGCCGGGACATCAGGCTGGAAGGCGTCTGGCTGGAAGGCCGGGACATCAGGCTGGAAGGCGTCTGGCTGGAAGGCGGGACATCAGGCTGGAAGGCGTCTGGCTGGAAGGCCGGGACATCAGGCTGGAAGGCGTCTGGCTGGAAGGCCGGGACATCAGGCTGGAAGGCGTCTGGCTGGAAGGCCGGGACATCAGGCTGGAAGGCGTCTGGCTGGAAGGCCGGGACATCAGGCTGGAAGGCGTCTGGCTGGAAGGCCGGGACATCAGGCTGGAAGGCGTCTGGCTGGAAGGCCGGGACATCAGGCTGGAAGGCGTCTGGCTGGAGGGCCGGGACATCAGGCTGGAAGGCGTCTGGCTGGAGGGCCGGGACATCAGGCTGGAAGGCGTCTGGCTGGAAGGCCGGGACATCAGGCTGGAAGGCGTCTGGCTGGAAGGCCGGGACATCAGGCTGGAAGGCTTCTGGCTGGAAGGCCGGGACATCAGGCTGGAAGGCGTCTGGCTGGAAGGCCGGGACATCAGGCTGGAAGGCGTCTGGCTGGAAGGCCGGGACATCAGGCTGGAAGGCGTCTGGCTGGAAGGCCGGGACATCAGGCTGGAAGGCGTCTGGCTGGAAGGCCGGGACATCAGGCTGGAAGGCGTCTGGCTGGAAGGCCGGGACATCAGGCTGGAAGGCAGGTGGCACGACATCAGACTGGAAGGCAGGTGGCACGACATCAGACTGGAAGGCAGGTGGCACGACATCAGACTGGAAGGCAGGTGGCACGACATCAGACTGGAAGGCAGGTGGCACGACATCAGACTGGAAGGCAGGTGGCACGACATCAGACTGGAAGGCAGGTGGCACGACATCAGACTGGAAGGCAGGTGGCACGACATCAGACTGGAAGGCAGGTGGCACGACATCAGACTGGAAGGCAGGTGGCACGACATCAGACTGGAAGGCAGGTGGCACGACATCAGACTGGAAGGCAGGTGGCACGACATCAGACTGGAAGGCAGGTGGCGCGACTTCAGACTGGAAGGCAGGTGGCGCGACATCAGACTGGAAGGCAGGTGGCACAACATCAGACTGGAAGGCAGGTGGCACAACATCAGACTGGAAGGCAGGTGGCACAACATCAGACTGGAAGGCAGGCGGCACAACATCAGACTGGAAGGCAGGTGGCACGACATCAGACTGGAAGGCAGGCGGCACGACATCAGACTGGAAGGCAGGTGGCACGACATCAGACTGGAAGGCAGGTGGCACAACATCAGACTGGAAGGCTGTCACGTTGGACTGGAAGGTAGGCAGCAGGACATCAGGCTGGGTAGCAGAAACTGGGACGTCAGGCTGGGTAGCAGAGACTGGGACGTCAGGCTGGGTGGCTGGGACTGGGTTGGTTGGTGCGGAGGCAGGTTGAGTTACTGGCAGGATTGTGCGGGTCGGAAAGAACTTTCGTTTCTTTTTTGACTTAGCCACTGCAGCTTTGTAGGTAGGTGCAGGGCTGTAAGAAAAGAAAGTATCTGGGCAAAAGGAAGACCAAGGAACAGTGGCAGGAGGAGGGTTCTGTGGGACTGTTACAGGTGGAGGAGAAGAGGCGGGTGGATTGAAGGCAGGATAGGTGCAACACTTGGTGACAGGATAATAGTATTTGGTAGGAAGTGGAGTAGACTGGGCTGTAGCTGAGGTTGCCATAGGCAATGGGGAGATAGACACTTGGGAAGGAAGGTGGTTAATGACAGGGCTGGAGTGTTGTGGCTTGGCTAAACGCAGGAGATCTGACCATGCTTGTAGTACAGGTTGAACAAACACTGATTCGCACACAGCCTGGCTAACCAGAGATTGCACTGAATGGATGCAATCAGACAACACCTGCCGTGGACAAGAGGAATAACATTCCATGAAATAGGCTGGATCATCCTCTAACAACCATACCAGAGATTCAACTTGGCCCAAATTGAAGGGGGGAGAAAAATCATCACTTCCTTCGGGATAACATGACAGGGCTGGCTTTGCACATAACTGGATCAAGGGCTGCACATCCTCAAATGACATGTAGCCCTGATCCACCAGGGAATGAGCTGATCGGATGGTTTCCATCAGCTGGTCACTAGTCCATCCTTTTAGAAGCTGGCGACAATATTCACCATCCTCTTCGGCCAGCAGAGAATAATACAAGATTTCATTGAAATCCATATTGGCCGACTTCACAGGTCGGGATGGTTCCTCAATGCAGCCACGTCTGGTCAGGGATGGCCTTGGTATACTGTCAGGGAATTGTTAGACCAGACTGTGTGGACTGCACAGAGGAAACCCAGAACGAATGTGAATGAAAATAACAAGTGTTTATTATAAAAGAAAGTGAAAACATACAGTGCACAACCAACCACAACAGCAAGAAATATATATACAATAAATGGGAACTACCGGAGACGTCAATGAAAGCCAGGCCGAGGTCATATACCGGGGAATCAGTCAATGGGTAAGGACGGATGGATCGGCTGCAGAGCAGGGATCTAGGTAGCAGGAGGGACAACAGGTCCAGGATGGGCTCAGGATAGGAAAGGGACAGATCAGGTAGATACAGGGTACAGGGTTCAGGGTTCAGGGTTCAGGGTTCAGGGTTCAGGGTTCAGGGTTCAGGGTTCAGGTTCAGGTTCAGGTTCAGGTTCAGGTTCAGGTTCAGGTTCAGGTTCAGGTTCCAGCGGTCAGGGCACTTGCAGAGAGAGATACCAAGGCAAAGCATATTAGTGCTTGCCGGGTATATATAAGACTGATGATTAATCTCACGTGACAGCTGATCGGAGCAGATGCTGTCTGCTCCACACTGCCGGAGTACACCCGCTGGTGAGCGCCGGTACTACAGTCCAAAAGATAAACAGCGCCACCAACGGGTGGACCTTTTCATGACACGGCTCTTCTTACTACTCTTGTTCAGTGTTGCCGGCTCTTCTTACTACTCTTGTTCAGTGTTGCCGGCTCTTCTTACTACTCTTGTTCAGTGTTGCCGGATCTTCTTACTACTCTTGTTCAGTGTTGCCGGCTCTTCTTACTACTCTTGTTCAGTGTTGCCGGATCTTCTTACTACTCTTGTTCAGTGGTGGTCGGGTTTCAGCCCCACTTACCTTGGCCATGTCTCTGAACACCTTGTACTTCTGGGCACTCCAGGTAGGCTGCAGTTCTCGAATTTGAAAGCACTGGAGAATTTTGGGCTCCTTGAAGCCTCATGTTAGATTCTTCTCAAACCTTTGTTAGTGAATGAAGGTTTTTTTTCTCAACACGTTTCTTGCAGCCCCTGTTGTCTATGTGCAACAAAACGTTTGCTGGCTCCATGATCGTGCCCCAATATCTTAGCAATTTCAGGAGTGCTGAATCCCTCTAATGCTGCGTACACACGGTCGGAATTTCCGACAGAAAAAGTCAAATGGGAGCCTTTGGTTGGAAATTCCGACCGTGTGTATGCCCCATCGGACTTTTTTTGTCGGAATTTCCAACGGACTTAGATAGAGATTAGAGAACATGTTCTAAATTTTTCAGTTGGAAATGCCGACAGAGGTTATCCTGTTGGCAAGTCCGACCGTGTGTACGCAGCATAACAGAAACCAATCAGCTTCCAGGTTTTATTGTCAAAACTTAAAACGGAACTTCAGTCATTTTTTCATCCTTCCATCTATTAAATCTTCTGCCCTTGTTGTTATAACTTTGGATTGTAAATATTTTTTTTTTTCTGCAAGTAAATACCTTCCTGTTTCTTGTCTGGTCATTAGCCTAGTCTTATGACATCATGCACAGCTCTCTCTCTCTCACTCTCATGAGTGTTTGCCAGGAAGGGAGGGAGGATGAGTCATAAGAGGGCCAATGAGAGCTGCAGGGATGCAGAGCTGGAGGTGTGCCTCTGTGTGTCTGTGTAAATCCAGGAAGTAAACAGGCAGCAGCTTCAGCTGTCCACAGTTAAAATGGCTGCAGCCAGACTCATTAGAGGGAGATTTCTGCAGCATATTTGGCAAGTACAGAATCGCAGTATATATAAAATAATATGCAAAGTGGTTGGAGGGAAGCTTCAGAATGGCAAAGATGTTTTTCTTACAAATTATGTGAGCGGACTGCAGTTCCTCTGTAAAGGCAGAAGGTGCATTCTATGCATTAAGATAAAAAACCTTCTGTGTGCCCCTCCCCTCTCAGCCCCCCACTTATACTTACCTGAGCCCCATCTCGATCCAGCGATGTTGCATAAGAGCCTTTGGCTGTTCGGGACTTTCCCGCTTGATTGTCTGAAACCCACAGCGGATGCTCTTGGCTCCCGCTGCTCTCAAAGTCAGTGAGCCAATGAGGACTGAATGGGCACACGCAGCAGCGGCTCGGCTCAGGTGCCCCCATAGCAAGCTGCATGCTGTGGGGGGTGCTCGGCAGGAGGGAAGGGCCAGAAGCGCCGGTGAGGGACCCAGGAAGAGGAGGATCGGGGCTGCTCTGTGCAAAACCACTACACAGAGCAGGTAAGTGTGACATGTTTGTTATTTTTAATAACTAATTAATAGCAAAAAACAAAAAAACAAAAAAAGACTTTAGAATCACTTTACGACCCCTTTCACACTGTTTTCAGGTATTTTGGCGCTAGAAATAGCGCCTGAAAACCGCCTCCCATACTCTGCAATGAGTGCTTTCACACAGGGGGCGGTGCGATTGCGGGATGTTCGGAAAAGTCCTTCAAGCAGCATCTGTTGGGCAGGTTAGGAGTGCTGTATACAACGCCCCCAATACGCCCCTACCCATCGCAACGAATGGGCAGTGCTTCCAAAGCACCTGAAGAGGGCGCAGCGACATGGGAGTTTTTAACCCCTTGTTTGGGGTCAAAGCACAAACAAAAAAATCGTTGCAAAAGCGCAGCCTGAACAGCCGTAATGCCCCGCTAAAACGAGTGGCACTTTACCGTGAATGGGGCCTAATAGAACAAGCTGAAGTTAGAAGCTGATTGTTCACACTCTGGTACGCGAATATGCAGGTGCTCGGCGTCAAGGCCCGCCCGCTCGCCCGCCGAGAGTCCGTAGATCTGCGTAGTGCCAGAGAGAAGGAGTTGTCAGAAACCATGAAATCACACCGAGACAGAAGTACAGTTAAATCACACTTGTTTAATAATAAAAGTAAAAAGAACAAACATAGCCAGAGTTCAGGAACCAAAACTGATAGTCAGCCAAGCCAAACGTCAGGGAGCCGGTAGTAAAACAACAAGCAGGATCTGGAGCCAGAAGGGATGTCAGCAAAGCAAGTCTTTTAACAGGAATGCAGGAGATAGTCTCTGTGATGTTGACCAAGGTGAAGGCAGAGATCCTTTGGGCTGGACTGCTTAACCACTTCAGCCCCGGACCAATTGTCAGCCTAAGGACCAGAGGTCTTTTTACAATTTCGCACTGCGCTGCTTTAACTGGCAATTGCGCGGTCATGCAATGTTGTATCCAAACGAAATTTGCGTCCTTTTCTTCCCACAAATAGAGCTTTCTTTTGATGGTATTTGATTGCCTCTGCGATTTTTACTTTTTGCGATATAAATGGAAAAAGACCGAAAATTTTGAGAAAAAAAAGATATTTTCTACTTTTTGTTATAAGAAAAATCGAATAAACTCAATTTTAGTCATACATTTAGGGAAAAATTTATTCAGCCACATGTCTTTAGTAAAAAAAATATCAATAAGCGAATATTTATTGGTTTGCACAAAAGTTATAGCGTCTACAAACTAGAGAACATTTTCTGGAATTTATACAGCTTTTAATTTATGACTGCCTATCTCATTTCTTGAGGTGCTAAAATGGCAGGGCAGTACAACCCCCCCCAAATGACCCCATTTTGGAAAGTAGACACCCCAAGGAAATTGCTGAGGGGCATGTTGAGCCCATTGAATATTTTTTTTTTTTTGTCCCAAGTGATTGAATAATGACACGAAAAAAAAAAAAGTTTACAAAAAGTTGTCACTAAATGATATATTGCTCATGCCATAGTTATATGTGGAATTGCACCCCAAAATATATTCTGCTGCTTCTCCTGAGTACGAGGATACCACATATGTGGGACTTTTTGGGAGTCTAGCGGCACCCCGAAAACCAATCACTGCCTTCAGGATTTCTAAGGGTGCAAATTTTTGATTTCACTCCTCACTACCTATCACAGTTTCGAAGGCCATAAAATGCAAAAATAGCACAAAACTCCCCCAAATGACCCCATTTTGGAAAGTAGACACCCCAAGGAAATTGCTGAGAGGCATGTTAAGCCCATTAAATATTTTATATTTTGCCACAAGTTGCAGGAATATTACATTTCTTTTTTTTTTGCACAAAGTTGTCACTAAATGATATATTGCTCACACATATTATGGGCATAAGTCAAATTACACCCCAAAATAAATTCTGCTGCTTCTCCCGAGTACGGGGATACCACATGTGGGGGACTTTTTGGGAACCTAGCTACATACGGGACCCCGAAATCCAAGCACTGCCTTCCGGATTTAAATCTAAAACGCTACCAAAAAAATCTGTTAGCGATGGCAGGGATCAGGCCTGACTCTGCGATCGCTGCAGTTATGTGTTTAGTGTTTTGTAAGTGACAGTGATCGATCGATACTGCACTTGGGTGGGCTGGGCAGAGGGGCAAAACGCAGGTGCTAGCAGGTATCTGGGCTGATCCCGCTAACAATGCGTTTTTTTGGAACCCTAAACTGCTGGGGACGCTAGTATAGATCTGATCAGATCAGATATTGATCTGTTCAGATTCTATAGCCCTATGGGAGGTGTATGCTTTGCGTGTGGGTGTTAGCGGTACTGGCACTAACCTAGCGCTGCCTGGGGCGACGCAGACCCTGACCCTAAAACCTAATTGATATCACCCGCCGGGTGATCAGGGGGTTAAACCTTTATTGGGTAATAAATGGTGGGTGCCCTGATGCTATAAGAAGCAGACTAACTAACCAGAGTCACCCGTAACACTTATACGGTGATCACTGGTGAAAGGGTTAACTAGGGGCAATCGGGGGTTAAAATCTTTATTAGGTAGTATATGGGGGTCCCTGACGCTATATAAAAACCTGACGGGGAACCTAAATAACTAACTGGCTAACCAGCGTCACCAGTGACACTTATACGGTGATCGCTGGTGAAAGGGTTAACTAGGGGCAATCGAGGGTTAAAACCATTATTGGGTAGTATATGGGGGTACCTAGCGCTATAGATTTGGGGGGTGATCGGAGGGGGGGGGGGTTTTGTGCCTACATGTCAGTGTAGTGTTGGTGCACACTTACTTTCTCTCTTCTCCTCGCAGTCCGGTCAAAAAGACCGCCCCTGAGGAGAATGACATCACTTCCTCCCTGCCTGTGTTTACTATACACAGCAGGGAAAGCTTCTCATTCATCAGGAGCGATCGAGAGGGGATGGCCAGAAACCAATGGCCATCCCCTCATCCCGGATTGCTCCTGCAGCGAAAGGGACTGCCGCAGCCAGCGGGAGGGGGTCCGATCGGACCCTCCACCCGCTGGAAGGCAAGCACGTACATGTACGTGCTTGTGCCTGTCGGTGCCATTGCGCCGACGTACATTGCCATGCGGCGGTCCTTAAGTGGTTAAGTAGGCAGGACTGACGAGCAGGATATCATCAACAACTGAGTAACTGTGGAGAGAGTTGGGAACTGGCAATTACCCAACAGCTGAGTGGCCAGCTCAGAGAAGGAGGGGCTGAGCCCAACCCAGACAGCAATTAGGATAACAATACAATCAAGATAACCCTACAGGTCCTGCACTATCTTTCCACTTTCCTCAGCAGTGATCACATGGCTTTGTTGATAAACAAAGCCATAGTGTGACATGCAGGGTTGGGGGCGGGGGGGGGGGGGGGGCGACAGGCATTTTGATGTTGCGGTTCGCCATAGTGAAATGAAAGTCTAATTTCCATAAATTTAGGAAGAGTTGCTGAACCTTTTTTTTCCGGGCAGTTTTCTTACAATGCATGTCATGGTGCCCCCTGCAGGTGTCACACTGAACGGCAGATTGGCGGGTGACCGGAGTTTCGGGACATTTGGTTTACTCAACGCTAAGCTGGGGCTGAAAGTGGAAATCGGGGAAGACAAGGTGGCGGTCACGCGGGGCTCGGATCTGACGGCCTATAACTGGAATTCTTCTTTTGAACTAGACGGGTAAGAGAATGAGAAGAGGCTCCCCACATGGATGAAGGATCCCTGTGCTGGGAGATAATTGGGGGGGCTCGCCATGTCCACTTCCCTTATCTAACTCTAATCGACCCTAATTAACTCCTTCTTCCCCTTCTCCCTTAGCATTAGGAGAAACAGATTAGTGTCTGCAGGGGCCGTAAGGCCCAAACAAAAAGTGCCCAAAGGGCCACATGTCTCAGGTTGGGCACCAGGACCTAAATCCTTAGCAGGGAAGTCTCATCTTCATCGTGGGAGGTAGGTCTTTCTTCCCCGGCTCCGCTCACCCATTGGGAAGGAGGAGGAGCCAAATACATGATCCAAAACGTAGGTCATCATTCCTGACCGGTTGGGGGGGGGGGCAGAGGCACCCAAATAGCTAATTTTATCTGGAAAAATATGGTTGGGGCCATTCTGGAGGGGGGGGGGGGGGGCATCCAAAGCACCTCTACAGTCCCTGAGTTTATTTTTATGTCTTTCCAGGTTTCTCAAGAAAGATGGTGAAAAAATAACGGTGACCATAAACGATGCAGTGAGTTTCATCGTTTTCAGGGTGGATCGGTCATTCCGCTTGTCTTTGTTGGTAGGAGACCAACATTCACCCACAAACCGCACCAGTGGGGTCATTGGTAGGTCACCCTATTTGTTGAACTTCATTTTTTTTATTAGAATTTATGGGAAAGGGTTAAAGCTGAGCTCCAGGGCATAAAAAAATTATTATAATAATAAGACAAATAATATTTTAATATACGCCTCATAGGCACAACGATTTAAGTCTACTTTGTGTGCATTAAATGTCTTTGCAAACTCAGATATTCATTTGTAACAGTGACATCATCCCCGGGCAGAGAGCAAAGCGGCGGGAGGGGCTCACAATTGGCCACTAGATGGCGCTAAGGATCAGAGAAATTTCCAAGAATACTTAGAGCCCTCTAGTGGCCAAATGTGATATTTTCCATTTTAAGTCAATGGAAAACATTCAATCTGCACAGGAAATAGCCTAAGTACATTTGTCCTTTGCCTCTATTTGCACAGACGAGTGAATCTGCTTTCACTGGATGAATGGCTAAGCAATTTTTTTTTTATAAATAGACCCCTTAGGCCCCATGCACACTGGAGCTCTATGTTATCCTATGTGTCCATGCACACATGGATGTTTTTGGACGTTTATCAGCAGTGGAGTTTATGGGCTGTTTTCTGAACGCCATAAAATTACGTTCAAGAGCAGTCCTGGAAACGCCAGACACTGGTAAAAGGCGCTAAACGAGGGTTAACACTGTAAAAGGAGCATTGAGTCCCCCTTTAATAAAGGGGGCCCCCATATCCCGGCTCCCACCCTATGTGAATGAGTATGGGGTACATCGTACCCCTACCCATTCACCTGGAAAAAAAAAGTGTCAAAAACAAAACACACTACACAGCTCCAGGGGTCTCTTCCGACTTCTCCACTCTCTTCTCCGCGCTCTCCGGTTCTTCTCCCGCTGTCTGGTGCCTTCTGCCTGGTTCTTCTCTTTTGCCTGCTCTCTTGCTAGCTCTTGCCCGGTCTTCACCATCGTCTTCTTCCCTCTTCTTCCGAGGTTGATGCGACGCTCTCTCCCGCTGTAATGCCATGTGCGTGATGCACAACGACTTATATTGGCATAGGGCGTGGTCACGGATGATGTCATCCTGGGGAGCCCGCCCCTTATGATGTCAACGTCCCATCATGCCCCGGGTGGTGCGCAACAACTTATATTGGCATGGGGCGTGGTCACGGGTGATGTCATCCTGGGGACCCTGCCCCTTATGACATCACCATCATGCCCCGGGTGGTGCGCAACGACTAATATTGGCATAGGGCGTGGTCACCGGGGGATGTCATCCCGTGATCCCGCCCCTTATGATGTCACCGTCCCATCATGCCCCAGGTGGTGACATGAAAAGGGGCGAGATTCCCCAGGATGACATCACCCGGTGACCACGCCCCATACCAATTTAAGTCTTTGCGCACCACCCGGGGCATGATGGTGATGTCATAAGGGGCAGGGTCCCCAGGATGACATCACCCGTGACCACGCCCCATGCCAATATAAGTTGTTGCGCACCACCCGGGGCATGATGGGACGTTGACGTCATAAGGGGCGGGCTCCCCAGGATGACATCATCCGTGACCACGCCCCATGCCAATATAAGTTGTTGCGCACCGTGCACACGGCATTACAGCGGGAGAGAGCGTCGCATCAACCTCGCAAGAAGAGAAGAGGGAAGAAGATGACGGAGAAGACCGGGCAAGAGCTAGCAAAAGAGCAGAGGAACCCGGCAGAAGGCACTGGTGCAACTTCTATTCAAATCAATGGACTCCCATAGGAAACCATTGATTTTGAATAGAGGCAGAGAAGCGCAGCTAAAAGCTAGCGCTGTTAAACGTGCATTGACGGCGATGCAAAACGCTGATAAAATCGGGTTTTTAAAGCAGCGTTTTCCTGCCAGCAGTCCGATATTCAGAACGACTTTTTTGACCGCCCTGTGTGCATGAAGCCTTAGTGTTTTGTGCATGTACAGGGAGCTGCGCATGCTCAGCTCGGTACACAATTTCAGCACCTGTTGAGATAAATGAACTCCGGTGCATGTACCCATAAGAAGGCCAGTTGAAGATGTCAGCGGCCGGCGTTGGGCGCTCATGGACACGGCACCGCTGGAGGTGAGTATAGTTCTGCATTAAAATGCATAAAGGCGAGACAGCAAAATAATCTTCTAATTCTCTGTTTTACAGGTCAGTTAGGAAATAGCAAAACTTCATTTCAATCCGACACTTTTGCTGTGGGGGATCAAATATTTCCACTACGGAGGTGAATACCGTGTTCAGTATATTATAATTGTATAGTTAATAAAAAAAAGACAAATCCCTCAGGTGCAAATGTTCCTGGAACGTTAATGGTTTTTGGTACAGAGGATATTAAAACAACCCCGCCCCCGAGGAGTTATGAACAGGAGGCGACACCCACCCCCAAGGAACTGTGACCAATTTCTTATAGGGGATATATTTCCTATTGTGTTAAATATCCTTGCTGTCAGAAACTGTAGACATGTGCACTGCCGAAAAATTCCTTCATTATCGTTTAATTCATTTTTTTTTGTTTTTGTTTTTTTTTAGTTTTTCTGGGTCATTCATTATGATCGAAATTTGTTATTTTGAATAAAGTCGGAACTTCGGAAAAATTTGAATTCCTTATGTTCCATTCGTTTAGATGCGGTATTCTTAAATTTGAAAATTCGGAGATTCAAAAATTTGCAAATGTAAAAATTCGAAAATTTGAAAACCTGAATAAATAACTAATTTCGTTCTGAATTCGTTTTTCAAAAAAATTGGACAAATTTCGTTAATTGGGAAATATTCAAAGTAACGAAAACCTGTTTAATAAATTATTCCGAAAATTCCAAAACTCGAAAATAAGAATGAGAAGCCAAAAATTTCAAGGGAACGAAAATCCGAAAATTAAAACGAAAACCTGAAAATTCGAAAACCCGTAAATTCAAAAATCACAAATAATAGCTAACTATGGTATTGGAATTTCCTTTAAAAATTGGATGTTTATGAAAGTAACGAAAATGCATTTACCCGAACTTAAGCATGCTGCATCTAAATGTTTTTATTATTATTATTATTATTATTTATTATTATTATTATTAATTCATTACGTTCCATTTGTTTAGATGCGGAATTTGCTATTTTGGACAATTTGTAACTTCGGATTAATTCATATTCATTACATTCACTAACAGCCAAATTTGAAAGGAAATTCCAATACCTATAATTTAATAGTTAGTAATATTAGTTAGTTATTATTTTGGGCTTTCAAATTTTCGTTCTTATTTTTGGATTTTCCATCTCTTGAATTTTCAGATTTTCGAATTTACGAATTTTCGAATTTTCAAAATTTTCAGAAAAATTTCTTGAAAGGGTGTTTGTTAATTTGAATATTTCCGAAAATTAACGAGTTTGTCGAATTTTGTCAAAAAACAAACTCGGAACGAAGCGAATTGCACATGTCCAAGAAACTGTATAATACACACCAAATGGAGCTATTTTATTATAGGGAATTATATTGTTAGTATGTTACATTAAAAAGATGTAAACCCCAACTGGATGATATTGAGTTTCAAAAATGTGCATCTTCCCATAAATAATGCTTTCCCTTCTGATCTCCTCCAGCTTATTTCCCAAACTCGCTCATCCATGTCTTTATGGACCTTGCTTTGTGTCCTGGTGGGAAGTCATGTTGGAACAGGAAGGGGCCATCCCCAAACTGTTCCCACAAAGTTGGGAGCATGAAATTGTCCAAAATGTCTTGGTGTGCTGACACCTTAAGCGTTTCCTTCGCTGGAACTAAGGGGCCAAGTCCAACCCCTGAAAAACAACCCCACACCATAATTCCCCCCCCCCCCCTCACCATAATCCCCTGGCTGGAGAGCGTGGGCTTTGATTGGGAGCTCTGTGTTGGACACAGATGAGGCAGCATTGATGGGCACAGGTGAGGCAGCATTGATGGACACAGATGAGGCTGCAATGATGGAATGGACACAGGTAAGTTGCCTTAATGGACACAGGTGAGGCTGCATTGATGGGCACAGATGAGGCTGCATCGATGGACACAGGTAGGTTGCATTAATGGACACAGGTGAGGCTGCATTGATGAGCACAGATGAGGCTGCATTGGTAGGCACAGATAAGCTGCATTGATGGACACAGGTAGACTGCATTAATGGACACAGGTAGGCTGCATTGTTGGACACAGGTAGGCTGCATTGTTGGACACAGGTAGGCTGCATTGATGGACACAGGTAGGCTGCATTGATGGACACAGCTAGGCTGCATTGTTGAACACAGGTAGGTAGTATTGATGGGCACAGGCAGGCTACATTGATGGGCACAGGTAGGCTGCATTGATGGGCACAGGTGAGGCTGCATTGATAGGCCTCAGGTAGGCTGCATTGATGGACACAGGTAGGCTGCATTGTTGGACACAGATAGGCAGTATTGATGAGCACAGGTAGGCTGCATTGTTGGACACAGGTAGGCAGTATTGATGGGCACAGGTAGGTGGCATTGATGGACAAAGTTGAGGCAGCATTGATGGGCACAGGTAGGCAGTATTGATGGGCACAGGCAGACAGCATTGATGGACAAAGGTAGGCGGCATTGATAGACAAAGGTGAGGCAGCATTGATGGGCATAGGTAGGCAGAATTGATGGGCACAGGTAGGCAGCATTGATGGGCACAGGTAGGCTGCATTGATGGACACAAGCAGGCTGCATTGATGAGTACAGGTGAGGCTGCATTGATGAGTACAGGTGAGGCAGCATTGATGAGTACAGGTGAGGTAGCATTGATGAGTACAGGTGAGGAAGCATTGATGAGTACAGATGAGGCTCCATTGATGGACAAAGTCAGACTGCATTGATGAGTACAGGTGAGGTAGCATTGATGAGTACAGGTAGGCTGCATTGATGGGCACAGTTGAATCAGCATTGATGGGCACAGTTAGGCTGCATTGTTGGGCACAGGTGAGGCTGCACTGATAGAGTTTTTAAAGTGGTTGTAAACCCTTACAAACCACTTTGACCTACAGGTAAGCCTAGATTAAGGCTTACCTGTAGGTCCAAGAAATATCTCCTAAACCTATATGGTTTAGGAGATATTTGCCCAAAAACAGGCACCGCTGTCTACGGCGCATGCGCCGTAGACAGCGGCGCACTGAGCGTGGCATTCTCAACGACGGAGCTGCCGCGCGTGTCGGCTCCCGTGCGCATGAGCGGCAGTGACGTCATCGCGGCTTCGCCGAATGACAGCAGCGGAGCTGCGAGACCCCACCAAGAAGATGGATGCGGCGGACTACAGGGGACCGCGGCGACTTCGCTGGCTCCTGTGTCAGGTAAGTAACACATAATGGAGTACTATGCGATGCGATGCGATGCGATGCGATGCGATGCATAGTAGTCCATTATGCTTTGCCTTTGCAGGGAATGAAAGAGGAAGTAAACTCATCAGGGTTTACTTCCTCTTTAATATTTTCTTTAATATTTATTTTTATAACTTAATTTTGCATAAAAAAGTCATATCATGCCATTTCATGATATAATTTATGAGGCTGTGTTTAGGGGCGGAATTAGGGGCGGGGCAGGGTAGGGGTTGGGTGGGGCAACTGGTGTCGGGTAACCCTTGAGGCCTGGCTAGTAGCTCAGGACTTGAAATTTCGAGCCCTGATATACAGGATATATAATAATAATTGTAGACATCTTGTCAGCATGGCAACCCATGTATTTTTACTGTGGGGGATACAAAAGATGAGTATCGCAAATCTAGAGTCCAGCAAAGTTTTATATTCTGACAAGAGGTCAGATGAGGAATCCGGAGTGTTTCGAGGGCCCCATCATCAGGGCTTATATATTGAGAACTGGACCCGTCACTCAACCCAGTGTCCACTATTATCTCCAACAACTACCAACACAGGGGCCCCGATGAAGGGGGGGGGGGGTTAGAAGCCCTTGAAACGTGTTGGATTTCAAGCTTGGTTTCATCCATTCTTGGGTCCAATGTTCCACCAACTCATCCTATGGTTTTTTTAAAAATAAAGAACCCCCCAAACGAAAAACCCCTCCATGGCAGAGATGAGAACAGCTCGGTGTTCCACATACGCCCCCTACGTTCAGTCATGTGATAACACAGGTATTCCGATATGCCATTGCGCTTGGGTAAGCTCCGCCCCCTGGAGTATATACTAAGTCCAGCCCCCCATTTCTCAGTCCAAAGATGTCTACTTTGTTTCAGAACCGCGCGGCATCGTATTGTCAGCGATAGATTTACAGCATTGTTCCTAATTCTCTTTCAGTCATACCGATTGTGATTTCACACCGTACGGAGAAGAAGACCGCAGAGCCTGTCTCTTCATCTTCCTCAAAACAAACGATTTATTCAGTGCAAAAAGTTACATTGTATCAGATATCTTCACAGTGCCATAAAAAGGAGAAAGGCCCTAAGTTGGCCATACACGTGACGACTTCCAGGAAATTCCAATCGCTTTCCATCTACTGGGAATCTCACACAAGTGTTCCCCAGAAGATCCCCAGCGTTCCATCAATGCCAGAATTCGGTCGATTGTTAATTTGAAATTTGGCAATACATTGGCAGATTTAATATACTTTATTGAAAAATCTAATTGCAAATGGAAAAAAAATAGGCAAATTAAATGATTCCACCAGGTTTTATTAGGCCATTTCTTTGTGACCGATTGAAACCACTCATTTATGTTTTTTCTATTGTATTACAATTTTAATAAAAAAAAAAAAAAAAGAATTGGAAGTATAGCGGGTCTATTAAATCGCTACAACTGGCGGGAAGAAAGGCGACGATGCTGACAACAGCCAATGAGAGCGTCCTTTATTTTCTCAACTGCACCGTAATGTCATGACCCGATGTGGTGCCACTTCAGATGCCTTCTGGACCCTCACCCGCCATCTTCCCACAAAGTGACGTTTTTTTTTTTTTGGATATATAACAGCTTATATACTCCTTATCTATATTTACACACCGGAGCTCAGGAGTCCTCTGAGTGCCTTTAGGTTCGTTTAATCTAACACCTTGAAGAAGAATTTAAAAAAGATAAAATGTATTTACTCTTTTATTAAAAAAAATTGTCATTATGTATAAATATTAAAAAACAAAACATTTTAGTTTTTTTAAGAATAAAGTGAACTAGAAAAAAAAAGAAAATATTTGTTGTGCAACTATATAACAATTTGAAACTTGATACTTTATCTGGTGGCTTCCATTCGGTTGGTGGCTAATTGATTGGACTTTGTTGTGGGTTTCTTCTTTTCTTCTCTTGCTTCTTTCACTCCTCTTCTTCCTTTTACCCTCCCTTTCCTTTGTTCCTTCCTCCCCCCCTCTTTTCTGGCTTCTTCTCTCCCACCTTCATTCTCTTTCCTCTCCTTTCCTTTCCTTCCCCCCGTTCCTCTTTCCTTCATTTCCCTTCTCTTCCCATTTTACCTGCCTTTCCTTTGTCTTCATTTTTTCCTTCCCTTTTCCTTTTCTTTTCTCCTTCCCTTTTTTCTTTCCTTTTTCAATTTTTCTTTCCCTTTCCTTTTTCATTCCCTTCAATTTATCTTTTCCTATTTCCTTTCCTTTTTTCTTTCATTTTTCTTTTTCTCTTTCCTTTTTTATTTTTTGCTTTCCTCTTTTTGCTTTCCTTTCCTTCCTTTTTCCTTTTCTTTACTCTTTCCTTTTCCCCTCCTTTTTTCTATTCCTTTGCTTTCTTTTTTCCCCTTTCCTGTTTCCTTTCCTTTTTTCCCTCTTTCCCTTTTCCCCTTTCCGTTTCTATTTCCCCTTTCCTTTTTTCATTCCCTTTTCCCCATTCCTTTCCTTTTTTCCCTTTATCTTTTCCTTTGACTTTTTCCCCTTTCCTTTCCTTTTTTCCGTTCCTTTTTCCTTGTTCCCTTCCTTTTTTCTTTACCTTTTCCCTTTCCCTTTTGCTTTCCTTTTCCCTTTCCTTTTTTACCTTTCCCTTTCCTTTTCCCCCCTTTTCCTTTCCCCTTTTCTCCCTTTCCTTTTTCCCCTTTACGTTTCTATTTCCCCTTTCCTTTTTTCTTTTCCTTTTCCCTTTTTTCTTTTCCTTTCATTTTTCCCCTTTCCTTTCCTTTTTCCCTTTACCTTTTGCTTTCCTTTTTCCCTTTCCCTCTTCCCCCTTTCCTTTCCTTTTTTCCCCTTTCCCCTTTTTCCCTTTCATTTTTCCCCATTTCCTTTTTTTCTTTCCCTTTTCCCCTTTGCTTTTTTTTCTTTCCTTTTTCCCTTTCCTTTTTCCCCCTTTCCTTTCCTTTTTTCCCCCTTTCCCCTTTCCTTTATTTTTTCTTTCCTTTTTTCCCTTTTCCTTTTGCTTTCCCCTTTCCTTTTCCCATTTTCCCCCTTTCCTTCCCCCCTTCCTTTTCCCCCTTTCCCCTTTACTTTTCCCCTTTCCTTTCACCCAATGCTTGATTCCGGAAGTTGTAATCTTCAGACTAACACACCTATCATATAATCTGCACCATGCAGCACCCCCCCAATGATCCAACCCGTCATCAACCGCTGAAATATATTATGTGACGGCAAAAGAGCCCGTCCATACTCCTGATACCAAGTATGCAGTGCAATGCTCTATGATTGCCACCGGGGGGAAATGCGGCAGTGAGGGGCGGTTCTTAGGCAAGGACATACTGTATGTTGTTTGTGGATCAATAAAGCTTGTATGGAGTAGTGACATCATCAGCGTATGGCCTTCTTCTACACCTATGTCATATAAGTCTGAATTATCCAATATTCATTGACACCCAATCAGAAAGTTATTATTATGTTACTTTATTGTGCCATGGTCTGCGGGAACAGTAGCTTTTGCATGGCCCCTTTGACGTCCTTGTTCCTCAGTGTGTAGATGATAGGATTTAACATGGGCGTGATGACGGCATAGAAAATGGTAATAAAGCGATTGCCAGATGAGTAGACAGACATGGGCTGAAGATAGACGATAATACCCGTCCCGTAGAATATGGAGATCACTATTAAATGTGAGGCACATGTGGAAAAGGTCTTACGCCGGCCTTCCCCGGATTTGATTTTCAAGATGCTTCTTATGATGTAACCATAAGAAAGGAGGACTACCATAAAGCAGGAGGGACCAAGAATACCCGGCGTCACGGTAAGCATGATTTCGTCAAGTGTAGCATCTGAACATGACAATTTAATCAGCGGGGTGGCGTCACAGAAAATGTTGTCCATTTGGTTGGGTCCGCAGAAGGAAAGTCTCAAAATGAAGGCGGTGTGAAAGGTGGAATGGAGGAGCCCACCCAACCAGGCACACGTGGCAAGTGGCAAGCTTACCACCCTCCTCATTAGAATCGCATAGCGTAAGGGGTCACATATTGCCACATATCGATCGTAGGCCATGGCCGTGAGGAGAAACATCTCTGAGCTCGCTAGGACATGGAAGAAATACATCTGCAAAATACAGCCGGCGAATGGAACTCGCCTGTTGTCAGCGAGGAGGATATCAAGCAATTTAGGGACGGTGACTGAGGAGTAACAGATGTCCAAAACGGAAAGGTTGGTCAGGAAAAAATACATTGGTGTCTGCAGACGGGTGTTCAACTGTATGACTAATACGATGATGGCATTGCCGAAGATGGTGGTGATAAAGACGACGGTAAATGTCATGAACAGAAGCAGCCGGACCTCGTAGACTGAAGATATGCTGGACAGGAAAAATTCTGGGATGTTGCTTTGGTTGGAGCCAAAATAAGATGGATCAGCTTTCATCTACGAAAGAGAGACCGTGAGAGTGAAATTAGGTAAAAAGAATAACAGACAATGGAAGATGTGTGATTGAGGAGCTGGAATAAAACTCATCAATGGCTCATGATTGAAGAAGGTCAGAGGAATTTACGTAAAACCCAATGGTGGTTACCTCTTGACTGATAAACTCAATGAGCTTACAATCTAAGGTCCCTACCCCTTGGATACATATAGTACCTTATGTCATCAGTCGGCTGCAGGCATGAGGAACCGTTTTCACAGTGAAAGAAAGGGCCCTTCACATTGGTGATCAGTGGGAAGAATGTTCCTTACATTGGTGATCGGTGGGAAGAATGTTCCTTACATTGGTGATCAGTGGGAAGAATGTTCCTTACATTGGTGATCAGTGGGAAGAATGTTCCTTACATTGGTGATCAGTGGGAAGAATGTTCCTTACATTGGTGATCAGTGGGAAGAATGTTCCTTACATTGGTGATCAGTGGGAAGAATGTTCCTTACATTGGTGGTCAGTGGGAAGAATGTTCCTTACATTGATGATCAGTGAGAAGAATGTTCCTTACATTGGTGATCAGTGAGAAGAATGTTCCTTACATTGGTGATCAGTGGGAAGAACGTTCCTTACATTGGTGATCAGTGAGAAGAATGTTCCTTACATTGGTGATCAGTGGGAAGAATGTTCCTTACATTGGTGATCAGTGAGAAGAACGTTCCTTACATTGGTGATCAGTGAGAAGAATGTTCCTTACATTGGTGATCAGTGGGAAGAATGTTCCTTACATTGGTGATCAGTGAGAAGAATGTTCCTTACATTGGTGATCAGTGGGAAGAACGTTCCTTACATTGGTGATCAGTGGGAAGAATGTTCCTTACTAGGGATGAGCTTCGTGTTCGAGTCGAACGTACGTTCGACTCGAACATTGGCTGTTCGTCCGTTCTGCGAAATCTGAACATTTTGGTCCGTTCGCGTCAAATTCGTGTGGCGCTCACGGCCCACAATGTACTGCGATGGCGCAGTGCATTGCTGGCTCATGATTGGCCAAGCATGCACTGTGACCCCGCATGCTTGGCCAATCGCAGCGCCAGCAGCGAGGAGAGCCATGATTGGCCACAGGCAGGATGCCTGTGGCCAATCATAGCTCAGGCTGTGTAGTGCACGCCCCACACTATATAAGGCCGCCATCGCGGCGGCCTCGTGTAGTGTGTTGGCGTCTGAAGCAGTGGGTGTTCTGTGTACCTTCAACACAGTACACACCGATCGTTCTCGGCCGATTTTCTATCTTGCTGTTGTGTAGTGGTTATTGTCTGTGCCCTGACCGCAGTATACACCGCTATATTCACCTCACCTATATAGCTAGTGATCTATCTTTAATAATAGAGCTTGCAGTCAGTAGTGTTAGGAGATAGTGCGTGCTGTCTGCGTGCTCTGTACCCAGTACATACCGCTATATCCACCTACATAGCTGTTCTGTATTTGAGACCACTTGCCATCTGCAGGAGTTATTGGAAGTTGTGTGTGCCTCCAGCACAGTATACATCTGTATATACCCCTTTATCTCTGGTGTTCTATAATAAAGGCATCTGCAGGAGTTAGTGGGTGTTGTGTGCCTCTAGCACAATATACATTACCCAACTGCTGTTTTACCCAACTCCCTTCAGGCCATTACCATGTCTGGAAGGCCAGCAAGGAGAGGCAGACAGGCACGAGCCGATAAAAGAGGGCAAGTAGGCTCTGTGTCTAGAGACAACAGTGCTGGTCGTGGACGCGGTGCATTGTCATCAGCACGTGGCCATGGGACATGCTTGTCCTTCTTTTCGTCAGCTGGACATGTTGAACCGCAACATGCCAACGACTTGGTAGAGTGGATGACCAAGCCCTCTTCATCCTCCTCATCCTCTCTCACCCAGTCTCAGGGTAGTAGCAAAGCAGCTGCCAACGCATTGTCTTCCCTCCTCTCAATGTCATCATCAGTGACTCCTTCCCTAGACCCACCACGTCCTCCTGAGGAGTCTCCTGAACTCTTTGAGCACAGTGTTGGGTACATGCTCCAGGAGGATGCCCAGTGTTTGGTGGGCTCTGATGATGACACTCAGCTAGAGGAAGGCAGTAGTGTGAGCGCAGAGAGAGGGGATGCTCAAGAAGGACAGCAATCTGGCAGTCATGTTCCACAAGCTGCAGCATACTGCCAGGTTTGCTACAGCGATGAAGAGGGAGGGGATGATGAGGGCACTGACTCCACGTGGGTGCCTGGAAGGAGAGAGGAGGAGGAGGAGGAGGCACATGTCCAACGAGGCAGGATGCCCTCCGGGGGCCAGCTTAGGGGCAGCACACCGACTGAATCACACCGCAGAGCTCCGCCTGCGCAGAGCGCTTCCTCTGCGCGTTATTCTAAAAGTTCTTTGGTGTGGGCCTTTTTTGAGACGAGTGCATCAGATCGCACCGCTGCTATTTGCAACATATGTCTCAAGCGTATCTCACGTGGCCAAAACATCAGCCGCTTGGGCACCACATGCTTGACCAGACATATGTTGACCTGCCATGCAGCTCGTTGGCAAGCGTACCTCAAAGACCCACACCAAAGAACAAAGCGGACCTCTCCTTGCTCCTCATCAGCTGGCATCTCCAACCCCACTAGACCTTCAGTCCTCTCTGAAACCTGCTCTGAGAGGAATGAAGGTGTAGAATTAGGTGTTTAACAGCCAAGTGCTTCCGGGAACTCTGCTAGCAGTACACCCACGTTCGATTATAGCAGGCAAATGTCCCTGCCCCAGCTGCTGGACCGGCGGAAGAAGTTCACTCCCAGCCATCCACATGCCCAGCGGTTGAATGCTAGCTTGGCTAAATTGCTAGCACTTCAACTGCTGCCTTTTCAGTTGGTAGACTCGGCCCCCTTCCGTGAGTTTGTACAATGTGCAGTTCCTCAGTGGCAGGTCCACAAACGCCACTTTTTCTCACGGAAGGCGATTCCGGCTCTCTACCGGCATGTGGAAGGCAATGTCCTTGCCTCACTGGACAGGGCGGTCAGCGGTAAGGTGCATATTACCGCTGACTCATGGTCCAGCAGGCATGGACAGGGACGTTACCTTTCTTTCACGGCCCATTGGGTCACTCTTCTGGCAGCTGGGAAGGATGCAGGACAAGGTGCAGTAGTGTTGGAGGTTGTTCCGCCACCACGCCTCCAAAATGCTACTATTGGTTGTGACACACCTCTCTCCTCCACCCCCTCCTCTTCTTCTTCCTCCATGGCCTCTTCCAATGCTCTGTCCTCAGAACCAGCGGTGCTTCGCAGGCGTTCCAGGGGCTACGCAAGTACGCAGGCAAAACGATGCCATGCCGTGCTTGCGCTGGTTTGTTTGGGGGACAGGAGCCACACTGGGGCGGATGTTTTGTCAGCTCTGCAGGGGCAGGCCGAGAGGTGGTTGACGCCATGCCAGCTTAAGCCAGGAATGGTGGTTTGCGACAATGGCACCAACCTCCTCTCCGCCCTCCGACAGGGACAACTGACCCATGTGCCCTGTGTAGCTCACGTCCTTAACCTGGTGGTGCAGCGGTTCTTGGGCAGGTACCCCGGCTTACAGGATGTCCTGAAACAGGCCAGGAAAGTCTGTGTGCATTTACGCCGATCATTTAATGCCTGTGCTCGGCTGGCTGAGCTCCAAAAGGAGTTGAACCTGCCCAAGAACCGCCTTATATGTGACATGCCCACCAGGTGGAACTCAACATTGGCCATGCTGCAGCGGCTGCACACGCAGCAGAGGGCCATCAATGAGTACCTGTGCGACTACGGCACCAGGACAGGGTCAGGGGAGCTTGGTTTTTTCTCACCACGCCAGTGGGGCATGATCAGGGATGCATGCACTGTCCTGTCACCGTTTGAGGAGGCCACAAGGATGGTGAGCAGTGACAGTGCATGCATCAGTGCCACTGTACCTCTTGTCCACCTCTTGGAGCATACGCTGCGTGGAATAATGGACAGGGCACTTGAGGCAGAACAGAGGCAGGAAGAGGAGGACTTCCTTGCCTCTCAAGGCCCCCTTTATCCAGACAGTGTTCCTGCTGTGCCACCCATCACACAGGAAGAGGATGAGGAGGAGGAAGAGGAGGAGGAGGATGATTGTGTCAGCATGGAGGTGGAGGCTGGCACTCAGCATCAGCAGCAGCAGCAGCAGCAGCAGTCCTGTAGGGATGATTTATAGTCCCAAGAAACACGTGGACTTGTACGTGGCTGGGAGGAGGTAGCTGCGGATTATGTTGTCCTTAGTGACCCAGAGGACTCCGGACCGAATGCCTCAGCTAACCTACGCTGCATGGCCTCCCTGATCCTGCAAAGCCTGCGGAAGGATCCTCGTATTCTTCGGATCAAGGAGAGGGACCATTACTGGCTGGCCACTCTCCTTGATCCACGGTACAAGGGTAAGGTTGCCGACCTTATCTTGCCATCGCAGAGGGAGCAGAGGATGAGACATCTCCGGGAGGCCTTGCAGAAAGGTCTGTGCAACGCGTTCCCAGAGACTGGGAGGTTACAAACTCCTGGTCCTGGACAACGTGTTGCTGAGGCATCGGTCAGAAGGAGCGGTGGAGAAGGTGGCCGTCTGACTGATGCTTTCAGACAATTTTTTAGTCCGCAGCCCCAAGGTATCATCGGTTCCAGCACCCATCGCCAGCATCTGATTTACATGGTGCAGGAATACCTAGGGGCAAGGTCAGACTTGGACACCTTTCCCACCAAAAATCCTCTGGCTTACTGGGTCTTGAGGATGGATCACTGGCCAGAGCTTGCACAGTATGCAATTGAGCTACTGGCCTGTCCTGCATCCAGCGTTCTTTCGGAACGCACCTTCAGTGCTGCTGGTGGCTTTGTTACCGATCACAGGGTGCGCCTGTCCACCGAATCAGTTGATCGACTGACCTTCATCAAGATGAATCATTCTTGGATCACCCACAGCTACCAAGCACCTGAAGCTGATGTAACCGAATAATTTTTTTTGAAATACCAAATCCCTTCAAGACTGCCTATGCTGATGCTGAGTGACTGTCCTGTTATGTTGATTGTCTATCGTCTTCCTTCTCCGCTGATATGTTGGAAGAACATTTCTGGTTCTGGTTGATGCCATCAGCCCAATTTTTCTGCCCCTGTTTAACAGGGGCGGAAAAAAGTAAAATTTTTGATGCAATGCTTTGCAGCAGGGCTAATTCCTGCAATCAAACAAGAGTATATGGGAGAGGTTGCAGTGTGGTGGCACCAGCACCAGTGCCTAAGGCCCAATTTTTCTGCCCCTGTTTAACAGGGGCGTTTAATTACTATTTTTGATGCAATGCTTTGCAGCAGGGCTAATTCCTGTAATCAAACAAGAGTATATGGGAGAGGTTGCAGTGTGGTGGCACCAGCATCAGTGCCTAAGGCCCAATTTTTCTGCCCCTGTTTAACAGGGGCGTTTAATTACAATTTTTGATGCAATGCTTTGCAGCAGGGCTAATTTCTGCAATAAAACTAGAGTATATGGAAGAGGTTGCAGTGTGGTGGCACCAGCAGCAGTGCCTAAGGCCAAATTTTTCTGCCCCTGTTTAACAGGGACATGTAATTACAATTCTTGATATAATATTTCACAGGAGGGCCCCTTCCTGTGCCCACCCAGAGTAACTGTGAGGACTTATAGTGTTGTGGCACCAGCACCACAACCACCAAAGGTCAATTTTTCTACCACTGTTCAACAATGGCATGTAATTACAATTCTTGATATAATTGTTCACAGCAGGGCGCTCCAGCGCCCACCAAGAGTCACTTTGAGGGTTTACAATGTTGTGGCAAAACCAACACCTTGTTCCGCCATTTCTGCAGAGCATATAGGGCAGGCCCCTACTTTCAAACATCCAACTTACAAACATCTCCTACTTGCAAACGGAAGGAGACAACAGCAAGTGAGATGAAAAAAGATGGACGACAAAACAAATTATACAGGGGTGATAACCCTTCCCTATGTTTTCCAAAAAGCTTAAAAATAGTTTTTTTGACTGGAGCTACACTTTAAAAATGTACCAGTTGAAAATTACAAACAGATTCAACTTAACACAACAAACCTACACAGTCCCTGTCTTGTTTGCACCGCCTGTATACTGCTGTTCTGAGTATATAGGGCCTGGGGGCCACACGCATTTCCTTTTTTTAATATGGGTACGGGGTTCCCCTTAATATGTGTACAAGACCCAAATAGGCTGGTAATGGGCAGGGAGGGATACCCATGCCATTTTTCTCAATGATTTTCAACCATATTGCAGGAACCAGATATAACATTAAAACCGCAAGCAGTTTTAAATGGTGTTATTTCCGTTTAATGTCATTTTGTGCAGGGACTGTTCTAAACACGGGAAACACGTGGCACTTCACAGGCATACTACAGACACCCCCCAGGCACCATATTTAAAGGAATATTTCACTTTTCTTTTTCACTTTAATCGTCATTAAAATCAGTGCTCCCGCCAAAACTGCCATTTTTAAAACTTTTTTTTGCATTGACCCATGTCCCCTGAGGCAGGAGCCAGGTCCCCAAACCCTTTTTAGGACAGTATCTTGCATATTAGCCGTTAAAATTAGCACTTTCCATTTCGAACGTTCGAGTCCCATAGACTTCAATGGGGTTCTAACGTTCGTTCGAATTTGGGGTCCGTTCGAAAGTTCTGGTGCGAACCGAACCGGGGGGTGTTCGGCTCATCCCTATTCCTTACATTGGTGATCAGTGAGAAGAATGTTCCTTACATTGGTGGTCGGTGGTCAGAATGCCCACTTTACGGCTGGTTAAAATGTGATGTCATTCGCACCATTGTTACTTATCTGAGAGGCAGAAATTGCTCGGTGCATAATAAACCCCTAGCAACCTGCTGAGGGACCCCGAGGACTCCACGGAACCCTGGATGAGAAAGTCGGTGCTAAAACATTGACTGATGATGCTCTGTTATATGGGTGTGAACATTGTAAAAACAGAATTATCTAGAGAAAATGCAGAAAAGGTTAGAAAAGGAAATGGAAAAGTAAATCTTTAGATCTACCAGAATGATATCGTGTGATATACTCTAAAAGTCCACTCAAGTTATATCCAATCAATGTATTGTAACAAAAAATCATATTGCTTGAAATACTTCTTCAGTTTTCCTTAAAAAAATGTTTTCTTTGAAACATTTAGTAAAGTGGATGAAGGTTAATGAAAAAATAACGATCACATTCCAGGACAAAACATAAATATTCAGTAAAATGTGGAGTGTGCGGGAAAAATACAAAAATCAGAAGCTGAAGGAGTGAAGACGTCCATTTCTTGTGCCCTTTTTATTCTCTCATTTATTATTGGTCGGTAATTACTATAAAATACACTTCCTGGTGCTGCCCTTGTAAAGCTCAATACACACTATACAATTTTCTGTAGATTTTCTCCTTCAGATTTGCCAAAACCATATAATATGAGGTCAAACCTCAGGAGTTTTGGTAAATCGAAAGGAAGTCAGACAACAGAAGTTGCATCGTGTGTATGGGGTCTGAGGGTCGTTGGTTTTATCTGGTTCTTCCCCAAAAGTACAGAGGTTGCCCGTCCACCCAAACCACAGTCCATTTCTTCCGGTGTTGTAAAATTTCATGCGACCCGTGATTTTCGCTCACCCCGTCACTTCCGGTGAGGCTACGTCATTCGCACAGCTGACGGCGGGCCTTTACTGCGCATGTGTCAATCCCCTGCCCTTAACAGCGCATGCGCTGTAGATTTATTCTCACGGTGGAGAAAAATTATAGCCTCGAGTGGGCGGAGACTTGCGGGTGGGCGGGCGGAGCTGAACAGATGGTGAGAACGTCCCCGCCCACCCCAAGATTTTCTTCACTGGTGAAGAAACATCATGGCTTCAAGCTGTGAACAACAAGGCTCAGCGGTCCTACGCAAGAAACACACCAATTTTGGCCACAATGAATATATTAGGAGTAGGAGAGCCACTATATGCACTTACTATAAGATTTTTTTTTTTTTTTTTTACCACTGCCTGTTTTTGATCTTATAATATGTGACCCCACAGTGCACAATATGGGGGCCGGTGACCCCACACCCCAGAATATGGAGGCCGGCTCCACCGGTGACCCCACACCCCAGAATATGGAGGCCAGTGACCCCATACCCCAGAATATGGAGGCCGGCTCCAGCGGTGACCCCACAGTGCAGAATATGGGGGCCGGTGACCCCACAGTGCAGAATATGGAGGCCGGTGACCCCACACCCCAGAATATGGAGGCCAGTGACCCCACACCCCAGAATATGGAGGCCAGCTCCACCGGTGACCCCACACCCCAGAATATGGAGGCCAGTGACCCCACACCCCAGAATATGGAGGCCAGCTCCACCGGTGACCCCACACCCCAGAATATGGAGGCCAGTGACCCCATACCCCAGAATATGGAGGCCGGCTCCAGCGGTGACCCCACAGTGCAGAATATGGGGGCCGGTGACCCCACAGTGCAGAATATGGAGGCCGGTGACCCCACACCCCAGAATATGGAGGCCAGTGACCCCATACCCCAGAATATGGAGGCTGGCTCCAGCGGTGACCCCACAGTGCACAATATGGGGGCCGGTGACCCCACACCCCAGAATATGGAGGCCAGCTCCACCGGTGACCCCACACCCCAGAATATGGAGGCCAGTGACCCCACACCCCAGAATATGGAGGCTGGCTCCAGCGGTGACCCCACAGTGCACAATATGGGGGCCGGTGACCCCACACCCCAGAATATGGAGGCCGGCTCCAGCGGTGACCCCATAGTGCAGAATATGGGGGCCGGTGACCCCACAGTGCAGAATATGGAGGCCGGTGACCCCACACCCCAGAATATGGAGGCCAGTGACCCCACACCCCAGAATATGGGCCAGCTCCACCGGTGACCCCACACCCCAGAATATGGAGGCCAGTGACCCCATACCCCAGAATATGGAGGCCGGCTCCAGCGGTGACCCCACAGTGCAGAATATGGGGGCCGGTGACCCCACAGTGCAGAATATGGAGGCCGGTGACCCCACACCCCAGAATATGGAGGCCAGTGACCCCACACCCCAGAATATGGAGGCCAGCTCCACCGGTGACCCCACACCCCAGAATATGGAGGCCAGTGACCCCACACCCCAGAATATGGAGGCCAGCTCCACCGGTGACCCCACACCCCAGAATATGGAGGCCAGTGACCCCATACCCCAGAATATGGAGGCCGGCTCCAGCGGTGACCCCACAGTGCAGAATATGGGGGCCGGTGACCCCACAGTGCAGAATATGGAGGCCGGTGACCCCACACCCCAGAATATGGAGGCCAGTGACCCCATACCCCAGAATATGGAGGCTGGCTCCAGCGGTGACCCCACAGTGCACAATATGGGGGCCGGTGACCCCACACCCCAGAATATGGAGGCCAGCTCCACCGGTGACCCCACACCCCAGAATATGGAGGCCAGTGACCCCACACCCCAGAATATGGAGGCTGGCTCCAGCGGTGACCCCACAGTGCACAATATGGGGGCCGGTGACCCCACACCCCAGAATATGGAGGCCGGCTCCAGCGGTGACCCCATAGTGCAGAATATGGGGGCCGGTGACCCCACAGTGCAGAATATGGAGGCCGGTGACCCCACACCCCAGAATATGGAGGCCAGTGACCCCACACCCCAGAATATGGGCCAGCTCCACCGGTGACCCCACACCCCAGAATATGGAGGCCAGTGACCCCATACCCCAGAATATGGAGGCCGGCTCCAGCGGTGACCCCACAGTGCAGAATATGGGGGCCGGTGACCCCACAGTGCAGAATATGGAGGCCGGTGACCCCACACCCCAGAATATGGAGGCCAGTGACCCCACACCCCAGAATATGGAGGCCAGCTCCACCGGTGACCCCACACCCCAGAATATGGAGGCCAGTGACCCCACACCCCAGAATATGGAGGCCAGCTCCACCGGTGACCCCACACCCCAGAATATGGAGGCCAGTGACCCCATACCCCAGAATATGGAGGCCGGCTCCAGCGGTGACCCCACAGTGCACAATATGGGGGCCGGTGACCCCACAGTGCAGAATATGGAGGCCGGTGACCCCACACCCCAGAATATGGAGGCCGGCTACACCGGTGACCCCACACACCAGAATATGGAGGCCAGTGACCCCACACCCCAGAATATGGAGGCCGGCTACACCGGTGACCCCACACACCAGAATATGGAGGCCAGTGACCCCACACCCCAGAATATGGAGGCCGGCTCCAGCGGTGACCCCATAGTGCAGAATATGGGGGCCGGCTCCACCGGTGACCCCACACCCCAGAATATGGAGGCCAGTGACCCCACACCCCAGAATATGGAGGCTGGCTCCAGCGGTGACCCCACAGTGCAGAATATGGAGTCCGGACTCATCAGTGACCCCAAAATATGCAGGCTGATCTCACTGGTGACCCCACATTCCAGAATATGGAGGCCGGGCTTACTGGTGATCCTGGAATATGGAGGCTGATCTCACTGGTGACCCCACACCCCAGAATATGGAGTCCGGACTCATCGGTGACCCCAGAATATGGTGGGTGGAGCCACACTCACTCTTCTAGGGGTTCACTAGGTCTTGCAGGTTTACATGCCATCACTCACCCTTAGGAGTCCCTCCTGCCACGTCTCTACCAGGTGCTGGTCTGTGAGCGTCTATTAATGGGTAGCAATGTGGCTGGGACCGGCTGACAAGGCTGCAGAGAACAATATACAGGGGCCCCCGATCCATAGAATGGTGGAATCCCCATATACAAGGCTGCCCCCCCCCCCCAAAGTGTCCACCAACTCAGGGGTCCCCAGCCTCAGGTGGAGGACAATGCCAACTTCTCTTGTCTAGTTTCAGGTATGGGGGAGAAGATGGGACTTCCGGGCTCAGGATGTGTCTAACAGGAGAAGAACAAAGAAAAGGATGGGGGGTGATGACACATGGCATGGAGAGGATGGGGGATGATGACACATGGCATGAAGAGGATGGGGGATAACAGATGGCACATGGCATGGAGAGGATGGGGGGTGATTGTACATGGCATGGACAAGATGGGGATAACCATTGTTAGGTTGAACTGGTGTCTGTGTCCAGCTGGGGAGATACCTCTCTTAATCCTGGGGACCATCCCTCCTCTCTCCTCATCCTGGAGACCCTTTCTTGTCTCTATTCATCCTGGAGACCCTTTCTTGTCTCTATTCATCCTGGAGAACCTTCTCCTCTCTCCTCATCCTGGAGATCATTCCTCCTCTCTCCTCATCCTGGAGATCATTCCTCCTCTCTCCTCATCCTGGAGATCATTCCTCCTCTCTCCTCATCCTGGAGATCATTCCTCCTCTCTCCTCATCCTGGAGATCATTCCTCCTCTCTCCTCATCCTGGAGACCCTTTCTTGTGTCTCTTCATCCTGGAGAACCTTCCTCCTCTCTCCTCATCCTGGGGGCAATTCCTCCTCTCTCCTCATCCAGGATCCTTGTCTCCAGGATGAGGAGAGAGAGAGAGGAGGAGGAATTGTCTCCAGGATGAGGAGAGAGAGAGGAGGAGGAATTGTCTCCAGGATGAGGAGAGAGGAGGAATTGTCTCCAGGATGAGGAGAGAGGAGGAATTGTCTCCAGGATGAGGAGAGAGGAGGAATTGTCTCCAGGATGAGGAGAGAGGAGGAATTGTCTCCAGGATGAGGAGAGAGGAGGAATTGTCTCCAGGATGAGGAGAGAGGAGGAATTGTCTCCAGGATGAGGAGAGAGGAGGAATTGTCTCCAGGATGAGGAGAGAGGAGGAATTGTCTCCAGGATGAGGAGAGAGGAGGAATTGTCTCCAGGATGAGGAGAGAGGAGGAATGGTGTCCAGGATGAGGAGAGATGAGGAATGGTGTCCAGGATGAGGAGAGATGAGGAATGGTGTCCAGGATGAGGAGAGATGAGGAATGGTGTCCAGGATGAGGAGTAGGAATGGTCCTCAGGGTGAGAAGAGGAGAGGAGGAATGGTCCCCAGCATGAGGAGTAGGAATGGTCCTCAGGGTGAGAAGAGAGGAGGAATGGTTCCCAGCATGAGGAGAGAGGATGAATGGTTCCCTCGAAGAGGCAAAAGGAGTTATGTTCCCCAGGATGAGGAGAGGAGGAACGGTCCCCAGGATGAAGCGAGAGGAGGAACGGTCCCCAGGATGAAGCGAGAGGAGGAACGGTCCCCAGGATGAAGAAGATACAATGAAGGTATTTGCAACACTTGAAATGCTGTGAAAATATTTTCTGTATTTATTCAGTTTAAATAAACGTCACATACAATAATTATGAACGATTATTAATTACATTTGGTTGGGAGGAGGCAAAGAACAGGGCTGTACAAAAACGGGTACATGGTGGGGGCGGGTTTGAGGTCATTGCACCTAGAAAAAAGGGACCGCTACAAAAGATCAATCCAAGAGAGCGGTGAGTACATTATAAAAAAGTTCTCCCAGGAGGGTTTCTATGGTACGGGATCTGCTGCCCTCTAGTGACAGACAGGATACATTACAGTACAAAGTGCAGCTGCCAACCAACAGAATCTGTAACATTTCTTGAGGTCTGAGATGTGCAAATTATAGTCGGGCTTCAGATTCTCCTGACTTCAACATAACGTACAAAGCTGGAGGAGAGAAAAAAAAAAAGTGTAAATTGTCAGAACAACAACAAGAGCAACAGAAAAGGCAGAGGAGGGAGGAGGAGGAGGAGGAATGAGAGAGGAGCAGCAACAGAAACAGCAGACAAGAAACCGGAATGGCAGAGAAGGAGGGAGAGAGGAGCAGCAACAGGATCAGCAGACAACAGGGATGGCAGAGGAGGGAGAGAGGAGCAGTGACAGGAACAGCAGACAAAGAAACAGGAGTGGCAGAGGAGCAACGCTAGGAATGGCAGAGAAGGAAAGAGGAGCAGCAACAGGAACGGCAGAGGAGCAGCGACAGGAACAGCAGACAAGAAACAAGAGGAATGGCAGAGGAGCAAAGCCAGGAACGGGAAAGAGGGAGAGAGGAGCAGCACCAGGAATGGCAGAGGAGGGAGAGAGAGGAGCAATGACAGAAACGGCAGAGAAGCAACGTCAGGAACAGCAGACAATGAAGAGGAACAGCAGAGGAGCAACGTCGGGAGCAATGACAGGAGAGACAGAGGCGGAGCAGCAACAGAGGAACGGCAGAGAAGAAGGAGAGGAGCAGCAACAAGGAGGGACAGAGGAGCAATGTCAGGAATGGCAGAGGAGCAGCAACAGGAACAGCAGAGGAGCAACAAAGGAGCAGTGTCAGGACCAGCAGACAAGAAACAAACAAAAAGGAATGGCAGAGGAGCAATGACAGGATTGGCAACGACCGGAACGGCAGACGAGCAGCGACAGGAACAACAGACAAGAAACAAGAGGAATGGCAGAGGAGCAATGCTAGGAACGGCAGAGAAGGAGGGAGAGAGGAGCAGCAACAGCAGGGACAGAGGAGCAACAACAGAGGAGCAACACCAGGAATGACAGAGGAAGAGAGGAGCAATAACAGAAACGGCAGAGAAGCAACGTCAGGAACAGCAGACAATGAAGAGGAACAGCAGAGGAGCAACGTCGGGAGCAATGACAGGAGAGACAGAGGAGGAGCAGCAACAGAGGAACGGCAGACAAGAAGGAGAGAGGAGCAGCAACAAGAAGGGACAGAGGAGCAATGTCAGGAATGGCAGAGGGGCAGCAACAGGAACAGCAGACAAGAAACAGGAATGGCAGCGGAGCAACGCCAGCACCGGCAGAGGAGCAACAAAGGAGCAGAGTCAGGAACAGCAGACAAGAAACAGGAATGGCAGAGGAGGAGGAGGGACAGAAGAGCAATGACAGGAGCGACAGATCAGAAACCACAGATGAGTGACAGGAGAGACAAGAGAGGAAGGAATGGAGTTACAGAATGAAGATTTCCCAGCAGTAGTCCTCACCGGTGGCCTCGCTGTGAAGCACAGCGCTGTCATGACTGCGGACCTGGCATCTGGTGTAGACTTTCTGACCGTCGACCTTCTCCACTCGGCTGTCTATGAGAACTGTGGATCCCAGAGGAATCGGACTACAGACACAAAGAGAACCTCATTACACCTCTCTGCTATCACAGCTTCAGAACATCAACAACTCCTACCCCCCCCCCCCCCGCGAGAGTCTCCCCAATATTATTCTTCCCCTGTCACTACCACATCATCACCGCCGGCCATCGATTGTACAATCTCCTGACAACCATGTAGTGTCAGGTAGGTCCTCTTCTCCCCCCTGGGCGCTTACCTCCGATAGTCGAGGTTCAGGTTGGCGGTCATAGCCGGTCCGATGCTGTTTACAATTCCCGCCCCCACGGTGGAGTCTACGATGGTGGCGATGCAGCCCCCGTGTGTGTACCTAGAAGAAGGCAAGAGGGGACGCGAGAGGTGGAAGGAGAACAAGGAGAGCCCGAGGAACCAAAGGATTCTGGTTAGGGTAGGCTCTGCGAAGAAAAAAAAAAAAGAAAAAAAAAAAAAAAGAAAATAACGCTCACCCTGCGAGGCCCCCCAGATAGGGCCCGGGCTGGAATATGCAGACTGTCCTCTTCTCCGCCTCGTTATAGAACATACAATACTCAAAGCCGATTCCTTCCTGGTCCAGGTTCCTGGTGAAGAAACGAGTTTCCCCGTCGGCCTCCAGGCTCATACCTGTACAGGAGGAGGTCAGAGGTCACCAGAGGAGCTTACACTCTAATGTCATCCCCCACCACAGCCAAACACTATTCTTATTCTTGTACTCGATCTGCTGCCAGCGAACTCCTCGTAGGAGGGAAGTCTCCTCCAGCTCGGGTCTCGGCTCAGCTCCTCGTACAGCCTCTTGGTTTCGGGGTTCCAGGTGGGGTTGGGCACGGCGTAGTCCCGCGGTTGGAGGGCGGCCTGCAGATTTAAAAATAAATAAACAGATGTCAGACCTGTGCCCTTCGCTTTGGCTTTTCTATGATTGGGAGGGTTAAAAAGAAGACATTCTGGGTGGAGTCTTTGGTGGATATTCAGCCTATAGGAAGCAGATGTTTGGGATCACCTCCCACTGACAGCGATCACCGTCCCGCGGTCAGGGTGTGAGCGGCACTAGAGGTGTGTGCAGAACATTCAAATTTCTTACGTTACCAAATTTTGGTTTCAGAATTTTAGTTAAAAATTTTAATTTTGTTTATTCATTTTCTGACGGATTCCACAATTTTTTGAAAAACAATTTGAACTCGTAAAAAATAAAAAAACAAAAAACAAAACAAAACAAAACCCAAAACAAAACACAAACACCACACGATCAATGATTCAAATTCTGTGTGAAGAAATAGCTGGTTGCTAAGGATCGGGCTGGGGGCGCCGTCCGCCACGTCCTTAGCAACCGACGACTCGTTGGCTGTCAGCGGGATTCCCCACTGACAGCTGAAACGTAAAAACAAATGAGTGCTGGCAATAGAAAATCCTGGAAAAAAAAAACAAACCCCCCCCCCCCCCCCCCCAACAACCAACCCTGCATGGGCACCAGCCCCCCCCCCCCCGATGGGGAAGAGGAATAAAAAAAAAAAAAAAAAAAAAAAAAAAAAAAGCATAGGGGTCCGGACCTTTATCCAAGCATGCAACCCAGGAAAGGGGGAAGGGGGGGTGTATGAGCAAGTGCCCCCGCACCCCAAACCATACCAGGTCACCATACCAGGGCCCTGCCCTAAGCACCATGCTGATGGGGACAAGGGCCTCTTTCCAACAACCCTGGCTGGTGGTTGTGGGGGGGGGACCCCAGATCCCGCCCTACCCACCTATGTGAATGAGTATGGTGTACATAGATCAAAAATAGTAAATAAAAAGTCCCCCCCAGGCCCTTATCCGATGCAGACCGAGGGGCAGGCAAGGAAAGGGGGGGGGGGTATTAGCAAAAAAACAAAGGAGTCCCCCCCAGATCCCACACTACCTCCAACTATGTGAATGAGTATGAGGTACGTAGTACCCCTACCCTTTCCACCCCAAAAAATTTAAAAATAAATAAAAACCCCTTTCGAACGCTCCACGCTGTTGAATGTCCGACGGTTCTTACATGGCTAAGGGGTGGCCCCGCCCCTGTGACATCACCAACCAGGTAACGCTGGGCTGTTGATGTCACAAAGGGGGTGGGGTGTTTTACATTTCAGCCAGTAGGGAAGCCCGCTGACAGCTGATGACTCATTGGTTGTTAAGGAGGCGGCGGCGGCCACCCCCCCCTTTAGCAACCAGCTATTTCTTGACACAGGATTCGAATCGGTTGACCTTTTTGTTTCTCCCCCTCCCCCCAAACGATCCGAATCCAAGTCGTACATAAATAATTTGGAATGGGTGAGAAAACGATGAACGTAAATTAAATTTCAACAAAAATGTGTTACCATTTCATCTCCGAGATTCAGATACATCCGAATGGCTACAAATGTATCCAAATTTATATCCAGAGAGGCATAGTGTCTATGGGGCTCCGTCCGGCAGCAGAGCGCGCACATTAGGTGGCATGCCCCTCCCCCACTGGGGACACTCCAGGCGGTTAACCCCTCCCCCAACCAATCAGTACTCACAGGGAATAGGTGTTCATGCTCTACCCTGGCGGCGGCGGCGGTGGAGGCGTGGCGGCAGACGGCAGCGCCGCCCTGGATGATCCTGGAGATTTCGTACAGCATGGTGCCTGAGAGAGGAGACAGGAAGGAGATGAGACGGGGACACCGACATCAATCTATACATTATCCCCCACACTGGAGGAGTACTACATATCCCAGCATGTGTCCCCCCCCCCACACACACACACACACACACACACACACCAGAGCACTACCTATCCCAGCATATCCCCTCCCCCACACCAGAGCACTACATATCCCAGCATGTCCCCACCCCCACACCGGGGAACTACATATCCCAGCATGTCCCCCCACCCCCACACCAGAGCACTACATATCCCAGCATGTCCCCGCCCCCACACCAGAGCACTACATATCCCAGCATGTCCCGTCCCCCACACCGGAGCACTACATATCCCAGCATGTCCCGTCCCCCACACCGGAGCACTACATATCCCAGCATGTCCCGTCCCCCACACCGGAGCACTACATATCCCAGCATGTCCCGTCCCCCACACCGGAGCACTACATATCCCAGCATGTCCCCTCCCCTAAACCAGAGCACTACATATCCCAGCATGTCCCCTCCCCCACACCGGAGCACTACATATCGCAGCATGTCCCGTCCCCCCACACCGGAGCACTACATATCCCAGCATGTCCCCTCCCCCACACCGGAGCACTACATATCCCAGCATGTCCCCTCCCCCACACCAGAGCACTACATATCCCAGCATGTCCCCCTCCCCCACACCAGAGCACTACATATCGCAGCATGTCCCGTCCCCCCACACCGGAGCACTACATATCCCAGCATGTCCCCTCCCCCACACCGGAGCACTACATATCCCAGCATGCTCTGTGTATCCTTCCTCCACCTAGAACTGAACTACAAAGTCCCAGCAAAGCCCACAAGCTCCAGAACTCAGCCCCCCCTCACCTGCTGGGAGTTGTGATTCTTTTGCTGCTTTAGACCAAAACAGCTCCCCTGCCCACCTCCTCTCCAAACCCCTTCCATTCCACCAATGTCCCTTTTATCAGCATCTTCCAGGACTCGTCTCTATTCACACCTGTCCCTGATTCCGGAGACATTTTCCTGAAGCCTCCGCCTGGAGAAAATCTCCGCCCACTTGAGTGTGATTTTTCACCACAACTTAATATTCAGAGGCATGTTATTAGGGTGGGCGGGGCTGCTGCTGACGTCCTGAGCATCTGTTCAGCTCCGCCCGCCCACCCGCAAGTCTCCGCCCACTCGAGGCTATAATTTTTCTCCACCGTGAGAATAAATCTACAGCGCATGCGCTGTTAAGGGCAGGGGATTGACACATGCGCAGTAAAGGCCCGCCGTCAGCTGTGCGAATGACGTAGCCTCACCGGAAGTGACGGGGTGAGCGAAAATCACGGGTCGCATGAAATTTTACAACACCGGCACCAATGAACAGTCTAGGGCAGGGGGTCTCAAACTGGCGGCCCTCCAGCTGTTGCGAAACTACAAGTCCCATGAGGCATTGCAAGGCTGAGGCCGCGTACACACGGGCGGACTGTCCGTCCAACTAAGTCCGTCAGACAATCCGACAGACAGTCCGTCCTACTTTTGAATGAACGGACTTGACCACACACGATGAACAGACAGTCCGCTGAAAGCTTGCGTGATGACGTGTACGGCACGTACGACGGGACTAGAAATACGACGTCCAATACACTGCAATGCAACCTTCGGCCGTGTAAATCCTTTCTGAGCATGCGCCATACTTAGTCCGTCCAACTAGCCTACTCACGAGCGGACTGTCCGCTGAAACCAAAGTTGGACGGACTGTATTACGGAAATTCCGAAAGACTTAGTCCGCCAGACTGTCCGCTGAAAAAGTCCGCTGAAGCCCACACACGAGCGGACTGTCCGCTGAAACACGTTTCAGCGGACCAAGTCCGTCAGACAGTCCGCCCGTGTGTACGCGGCCTGAGAGTTACAAGCACAACTCCCACAGGCAGAGACATGATGGGATTTGTAGTTTTGCAACAGCTGGAGGGCCGCTAGTTTGAGACCTCTGGTCTAGGGGGGTTTGTCTTTTTGTAAAACTGGTCATAGTCAGTTCACTGGGACGGTAAGTCGGAGTGTAGACCAATAAATTAGTCTCTGACTGTTTCTTGATTTCGTAATCTGGGTAAACGCCTACTAGGGTGTCAGGAACACCATGTCAGTTGTTGGACAGGTCATGCCAGCCTTTGCCAACTGTACAGCTTGGGGGTGCATGTTGAATGCATGGCACGTCCACCACAGAACTGGCACCTAGTGGCCTACTTAAGTCTGAGGCCTGCATATGATCATTGATGGTCTTGTAGCTTTGTATCTTTGTTATCCTTGATCCTGACTCCTACTTGACTCGGCTTTCATCTGACCCCCCCCTTTGGACTGCCCCTACCTGATCATGTCCGCTACCCCCCCCGCTATGATACTAACCATGGCCTAGGAGCTTGATCAAGATTCTACCTATCGATTCCGTACCTTGTCGCCTCAATGTTACGTCTTCTGCTCATCTCAGACCTTGAACCTACCCAAGATTTTGTGCGTCTTCCTGCTCAACTGAACTCGGCTCCTGACCCAGCCCTGCACTCTGGGTGTCCTCATCACTGCGCTTCTGCTCTCCTGACACCAGCGCCTCCAAGTTCCCCAACCCAGCTTCCCGTCACTTGTGCCCTTCCACTAGCAGTCCCTGTCTCAACTTCCAGGGGTACTTGGGTGGGAATCGTGCAAGACGCCATCATCATCACCTTGAGCTGGTCATACAGGGATGTCACATAATGATTAGGGGTGACCGGATCTAGCTGAGTTTGATTCGCCAACGGTTCAGCGAATCCTCGAAATTCAGTGAATCTGAACTTAGAAGCAAATCTCACTGAAGTCTATGGGGGGGAAAAATCCTGTTGATAGGAGCTGCACTGAAAATATACAAATCCTTTCATTTTATTTTCAGTGCAGCTCCTATCAACAGGATTTTTCCCCCCATAGACTTCAGTGAGATTTGCTTCTAAGTTCAGATTCACTGAATTTCGAGGATTCGCTGAACCGTTGGCGAATCAAACTCAGCTAGATCCGGTCACCCCTAATCATTATGTGATGTCCCTGTATGACCAGCTCGAGGTGATGAGGATGGCGTCTTGCACGATTCCCACCCGAGTACCCCTGGACGTTTTCTGTATTTTCAAGGTCTTTAAATGGATAAAACACAGGGAAATGTACATACCCTGTTTCCCCGAAAATAAGACCTAGCGTGATTGTCGGTGATGGCTGCAATATAAGCCCTACCCCCCAAATAAGCCCTACCCTGTTTCCTCGAAAATAAGCCCTATCCTGAAAATAAGACCTACAAGGACTTTAACTAGGGCTTATTTGGGGGGTAGGGCTTATATTGCAGCCATCACCGACAATCACGCTAGGTCTTATTTTTGGGGAAACAGGGTATATTGTACAGATGTGCTGCATATGCATTTTTTTTTTTTTACTTTGCACTTTAAGAGACTACAGGTGATACAGCAGTGTAAAATTGGCCAGAATTAGGAAAATTTGAAATAGCAAGACTGGGCCCTAATGTACATAGAGCACAGGATGGGGCTTTACTTCCGGAATTACTGCAGAGGAGACAGTAGTATAAAATTGGCGAGTAGCATTACAGCTAGGGATAATAGGCCTAACCAGTGTATGCCTAACTTTTTCTTTATTTTTTTTTTAGCATGGGGGTGTGGTGAACGTAAGTGATATACAGTAGTACCTTGGATTGGGAGTATAATTCGTTCCAGAAGCATACTTGTAATCCAAAGCACTCGTATATAAAAGTGAGTTTCCCTATAAGAAATAATGGAAACTCAGATGATTCGTTCCACAACCACTGCTGGCGTATGCAGTATTGTATGTGGCCATGGGGTGCCGGGTCGCTGGTGATGCTTGGAAACGCCCCCAGGCCTCTGGCCACATATGGTAATACATACACCAGAGGCTTGAGTCCTGCTCGTCTTTTGCGAGACAGCGCTTGCAAATCAAGTCAGGATTTATTTTTAAATATAGCTCGTCTTGCGAAGCGCTCGTATACCGCGTTACTCGCGAACCGAGGTATCACTGTATTGTGCTCAGTAAGGAGTGAATACTTCACTTTGAGTACCCCAGCTACATCACTAACCTAGTCTCAAAATAGTTACCAACTAAATTGTCCTCTTCAATCCTCCCAAGACCTCCTGCTCTCTAGCTCCCTCGTCTCCTCCTCCCATACTCGCCTCCAGGTCTTCTCCCAAGCCTCTCAAATCCTTTGGAATTCCTTACCCCAATGTGTCCGACTATCTCCTACTTCTGTCCACTTTTAGACGATGCCTAAAAACTTTTTTCCTAGTCTATCCTGCCTCCACCTAACAATTGTATTTTCATTTTCTCCATCGGCTCCCCCCCCTACAGTTATTATCTTTTGTATCACTTGACCCTCCCTTCTAGATTGTAAGCTCTAAGGATCAGATCTGATTCCTCCTGTATTGAACTGTACTGTAACTGTACTGTCTGCCCTCATGTTGTAAAGCGACGCGCAAACTGTTTTGCGCTATATAAATCCTCTATAATAAAATACTAATAATATTTTAAAAAATTAAATAAATTAAAAAAGAAAATCAATACCCCAAAAATGTCACCCCTTTTAACATTTTTTTTTTTTTAAATGAAAGCCTTGCAGAAAAAGGCCCTATACAGTAAAAATCTATACATGAAGCCCCCAAAATAATCCCTCCTGGAACAAAAGTACACTTTTATTTTTCTTAAAAAAAAAAAAATAAATAAAAAAAAAAAACAAACAAAAAAAATAAAAACAGTTTAACCTAAAAATAAAGGTCCTAGCAACATGAGATAAAAAAACCATACAGCCTCAAAATGAATGAAATCACACACTAAAACAACACTAAAAAAAAATAACCCATTTTTTTTTTTTAAAGAAAGAGAAAAACAATAAAAAAAAAAAAAGCAAAAAAAAAAAAAAAAAAACTTTGTTATGGACGGGACAGCAGCTAAAAGTAACAATTGAAGTCAAATCAACCACAAAAATAAACACAAATAAATTCCACTAGTAAGGCAAAAAAAAAAAAAAACAGCAAAGGGGTTGATTGGTCCGCTCCATAAAACATCTTCCAATACAGTGTGACATTATTACTACTCTGCACCCCCCCATTTATAGTGAGGAGGAGGCGATCTTATCCAAGAAGAGCCCCATTATTATCCCTTCTAACCCTGCAAAGCAACCTCAATCCCGACTCCACCCCTGAGGTTAATAAACAATTCACTTTCCAAATTTTAGGCATACAGTGGTGTGAAAAAGTGTTTGCCCCCTTCCTCATTTCCTGTTCCTTTGCATGTTTGTCACACTTAAGTGTTTCGGAACATCAAACCAATTTAAACAATAGTCAAGGACAACACAAGTAAACACAAAATGCAATTTGTAAATGAAGGTGTTTATTATTAAAGGTGAAAAAAAATCCAAACCATCATGGCCCTGTGTGAAAAAGTGATTGCCCCCTAAACCTAATAACTGGTTGGGCCACCCTTAGCAGCAACAACTGCAACCAAGCGTTTGCGATAACGTGCAATGAGGCTTTTACAGCGTCCTGGAGGAATTTTGGCCCACTCATCTTTGCAGAATTGTCCTAATTCAGTTACATTAGAGGGTTTTCGAGCATGAACGGCCTTTTTAAGGTCATACCACAACATCTCAATAGGATTCAGGTCAGGACTTTGGCTAGGCCACTCCAAAGTCTTCATTTTGTTTTTCTTCAGCCATTCGGTGGTGGACTTGCTGGTGTGTTTAGGATCATTGTCCTGCTGCAGAACCCAAGTTGGTTTCAGCTTGAGTACACGAACAGATGGTCGGACATTCTCCTTCAGGATCTCTTGGTAGACAGCAGAATTCATAGTTCCTTTTATCACGGCAAGTCTTCCAGGTCCTGAAGCAGCAAAACAGCCCCAGACCATCACACTACCACCACCATATTTTACTGTTGGTATAATGTTCTTTTTATGAAATGCAGTGTTCCTTCTACGCCAGATATACTTGGACACACACCTTCCAAAGAGTTCCACTTTTGTCTCATCGGTCAACAGAATGTTGTCCCAAAAGTCTTGGGGATCATCAAGATGTGTTGTGGAGAAATTGAGACGAGCTTTGATGTTCTTTTTGCTCAGCAGTGGTTTTCTCCTTGGAACTCTGCCATGCAGGCCATTTTTGCCCAGTCTTTTCCTGATGGTGGAGGCATGAACGCTGACCTTAACTGAGGCAAGTGAGGCCTGCAGTTCCTTGGACGTTGTTGTGGGGTCTTTTGTGACCTCTTGGATGAGTCGTCGCTGCGCTCTTGGGGTAATTTTGGGCGGCCGGCCACTCCTGGGAAGGTTCACCACTGTTCCATGTCTTCGCCATTTGTGGATAATGGCTCTCACTGTGGTTCGCTGGATTCCCAAAGCTTTGGAAATGGCTTTATAACCCTTTCCAGACTGATAGATCTCAATTACTTTCTTTCTCAATTGTTCCTGAATTTCTTTGGGTCTCGGCATGATGTGTAGCTTTTAAGGATCTTCTGGTGGACCTTACTGTGTCAAGCAGCTCCTATTTAAGTGATGCCTTGATTGTGAACAGGTGTGGCAATAATCAGGCCTGGGTGTGGCTAGAGAAAATTGAACTCAGGTGTGGACAACCACAGTTATAGTATGTTTTAACAAGGGGGGCAATCACTTTTTCACACAGGGCCATGATGGTTTGGATTTTTTTTCACCTTTAATAATAAACACCTTCATTTACAAATTGCATTTTGTGTTTACTTGTGTTGTCCTTGACTATTGTTTAAATTGGTTTGATGTTCCGAAACACTTAAGTGTGACAAACATGCAAAGGAACAGGAAATGAGGAAGGGGGCAAACACTTTTTCACACCACTGTATTTGGTAATCCGCGGTTAGTACGGTAAGAGGGGGGGGGTTGTTTTTACTAGTAATGGCGGCAAATACCACCAAAAGAAAACTCTATGTGTGGGGGGAAAAAAGGACGTCACTTTTTGTTTAAGTGCCACGTCGCAGGACCGCTCAATTGTCAGTTAAAACAACGCAGTGCTGAATCGCAAAAAATGGCCTGGTCAGGAAGGGGGGCAAATCCTTCCGGTCCTTAAGTAAAGTTAATCCTGTTCATCAATCAATTTTTTTTTTATTCTGTACCATGTATTTCGCTAAACATGAAATGTGCTTCTACCATGAATTTTTGAATAAACTTTGTAATACATTTTCTATTTTTATCATTTTATTTTGTGATGTTCCTCATTTAAAGTCCCATGACCAGAATCTTTGCTGGTATGTACATGTTAGGGGTGGAGGCATGTGACGGTGGTGCTGTCAGATCACGCTCCTCTTATGTCAAAATGACAAATTCCTCCACAAAATCTAGTTTCTAAAACAAAACAAACGAATAAAAAAAAAAAAAAAAAAGCAAAGAAAAGCAAAAAGCCCAAAAAACAAACAAACAAATAAAAACAAACAATAAAAAAAAGCAAAGAAAAGCAAAAAGCCCAAAAAAACAAACAAATAAAAACAAACAATAAAAAATAAATATAAAAAAAGCAATGAAAAGCAAAAAGCACAAAAAACAAACAAACAAATAAAAACAAACAATAAAAAATAAATATAAAAAAAGCAATGAAAAGCAAAAAGCACAAAAAACAAACAAACAAATAAAAACAAACAATAAAAAAAAGCAAAGAAAAGCAAAAAGCCCAAAAAACAAACAAACAAATAAAAACAAACAATAAAAAAAAGCAAAGAAAAGCAAAAAGCCCCAAAAAAAAACAAACAAATAAAAACAAACAATAAAAAAAAAGCAAAGAAAAGCAAAAAGCCCAAAAAACAAACAAACAAATAAAAACAAACAATAAAAAAAAGCAAAGAAAAGCAAAAAGCCCAAAAAAACAAACAAATAAAAACAAACAATAAAAAATAAATATAAAAAAAGCAATGAAAAGCAAAAAGCACAAAAAACAAACAAACAAACAAATAAAAACAAACAATAAAAAATAAATATAAAAAAAGCAAAGAAAAACAAAAAGCACAAAAAACAAACAAACAAATAAAAACAAACAATAAAAAAAAGCAAAGAAAAGCAAAAAGCCCAAACAACAAACAAACAAATAAAAACAAACAATAAAAAATAAATATAAAAAAAGCAATGAAAAGCAAAAAGCACAAAAAACAAGCAAACAAATAAAAACAAACAATAAAAAAAGCAAAGAAAAGCAAAAAGCCCAAAAAACAAACAAACAAATAAAAACAAACAATAAAAAAAAAGCAAAGAAAAGCAAAAAGCCCAAAAAACAAACAAACAAATAAAAACAAACGAATAAAAACAAAAAAAACAAAGAAAAGCAAAAAGCCCCAAAAAACAAACAATAAAAAAAAGCAAAGAAAAGCAAAAAGCCCCAAAAAAAAAACAAACAAATAAAAACAAACAATAAAAAAAAAAGCAAAGAAAAGCAAAAAGCCCAAAAAACAAACAAACATATAAAAACAAAAAAAAAAAGCAAAATATTCAAAACAATTTAAAGCACGTTGGGCTTAAAGAAATCGCCTTTCACTGCATTGCATTTTGCAGAAATGGAGTTCAAAATTACTGTCAAAATATTGAAAATTTAGCTTCAGGCGATCGTAGCCGTATTAGTTAAATAATAAGAATAAAAATTGAAAAGCTTTTAGAGTCAAAGAGAACTGTCTGTGATACTTTTTTTTTTTTCTTCTTTGTGTATCAGTGGTGCTTGGACCTTGGAAGAATGGGGGGGGATGGGGGGGGTTCGGTGCCTAAAGCTTGACCTGAAATAATTTTTCTGAAATTTTGGTGAAGCAAATACTGTAAATTTCGCTCATTTCTCCCACCTACCGGACACGTACCATGTGACCCAACCGGAGATGTGAGACTCCCGTCAGACAATTATATTCATATATAATGTATGTAATATTTATAAATACAGAATAGACGTGTCTTGGGGGGGGGGGAGGGGGGGAACGTCTCAGAGGAGACCTCCTGTGTTCAAATTAAGAGGATTTTAAAGCGTAAATGTGAATGTAGCGAAAGTGCGAGATTTCCAATTATACGGGTCACGCGGGAGTTAGCCCTCCCCCGATACTTCATCTCATTTGTTTTACACTAATAATGAAACAACAAATGCTACTTTAGTGGTTTCATTTAGAAAATATTTCACCTAATATTTAAAATGTATCCAAATCCAAAACCTTTTTTTGATTTTCAGGGAAAAAAAAGGGAAATAAACCCCCCAATAGGGTGGGACTTTAAAGGCAACACAATCTAGAGATTCACAAATAAGTACAATTTTTATTAACCACTTTCAGCCCCGGACCATTTTGCTGGCTTAAGACCAGACCACTTTTTGCGTTTTGGCACTGCGACGCTTTAACTGACAATTGCGCGGTCGTGTGACGCGGCTCCCAAACAAAATTTACGTCCTTTTTTACCCCACAAATAGAGCTTTCTTTTGGGGGTATTTGATCGCCTCTGCGGTTTTTATTTTTTGCACTATAAACAAAAATAGAGCGACAATTTTGCAAAAAACGCATTATTTTTTACTTTTTGTTATAATAAATATTCCCCAAAAATATATAAAAAAACATTTTTTCCCTCAGTTTAGGCCGATACGTATTCTTCTACATATTTTTGGTAAAAAAAAAAAAAAAAAAAATCGCAATTAGCGATTATTGATTGGTTTGCGCAAAAGTTATAGCGTTTACAAAATAGGGAATAGTTTTATGACATTTTTATTAATATTTTTTTTTTTTACTAGTAATGGCGGCGATCAGCGATTTTTATTGTGACTGCGACATTGTGGCGGACACATCAGACATTTTTGACACATTTTTGGGACCATTGTCATTTATACAGAAATCAGTGCTATACAAATGCAGTGATTCCTGTGTAAATGACACTGGCAGTGAAGGAGTTAACCAGTGAGTGGCAGTGTAGGGGTTAAGTGTTCCTAGGGGCGTGTTACTAACTGTGGGGGCTGGGCTTTGTGTTAGTGAACACTGATCTCACAGGGAGCAGAGATCAGCGTCACTAGTTGCTCGGCAGAACGCGGAGATGCTGTTTACAACGGCATCTCCCCGTTCAGCCGCCCCGTGAGACGATCGCAGGTAATCCTCGCGGCGATCAAGTCTGAGGGACTCGCGGCTGGACTCACGGGGGTCCCGACCGGCACGCGAGCGCTCCACCGGCGGTGCTCACGCGATGGCAGGGCGGCATATAGAAATGGACGTACCTGTACGCCAAAATGCCTGCCCGTGCCATTCTGCCGACGTACATCGGCGTGCTCCGGTCGGGAACCGGTTAATGAAAACAATATACAAATGTACAAAAGTACAAAACAACACAAACTATCAAAACCAATAACAAATTGGATAAAACTTGATGTTGTATTCCCACACGATCCAGTCATCCCAACGCGTTTCGGGGCAGAAACGTCCCTTCGTTTTTGTTTTTCAAGTGAATGGTGAGGGGGGTTAGATTCCATGCCAGGTGTTTATAGCTCTCTCTGTGCCCACACTCTCTCTCACTCTGTTTTCTGGGGACCAGAAAGCAATAAGAAATGACCCATCAGACAGTTGACCCTAAAACAAGAATACCGGGGAGGATCTTCTGGTGACCGAGGAGAATTTCCTCACATTTCCTTGAGTAAAAGAAGGAGGTTGGGACTTTGAAAAGAGGCTATAAAATGATCAGTATTTTAGAAAGCATATGTTTATTATACCATGGAGGACAAAAACATCTCATAAAAGGTACATACAGTTGTGCTCAAAAGTTTGCACACCCTGGCAGAAACTGAGAAATGTTGGCATTAATTTGAAAATATGACCGATTGTGCCAAAAAAAACTGTCTTTTATTTAAGGATAGCGAACACAGGAAGCCATTTATTATCACATCGTTTTTTGGATCATCTTTTTAGATCATAATAATAACAGAAAATGGGGCATGTAAAGGGGGGCAGAAGTTCTTAAAGTGGAAGTTCCACTTTAGGGTGGAACTCGGCTTTAAGGTCATTAAGGGTCCTAGCCAGTCTCCAGACCTTAAAGTAGAACTATGGGCAAAACTTAATTTTTTCATTTTGGATAGACTAAGGAAGGGCTATAACCCGTGTCAGATTTTTGTAGGCCGTCTTTGTCCCATTGCGAACATTTACCTTCACTTCCTGTCCCATAGCCAAACAGGAGGTGAGAGGAAATCTCTCCAAATCAAGGGGATTCCTTGGGAACCCACAGGTCACCAGAACTAGTGTTTCCGTTGGAAGATTTCCCTTCTATTACTTTTCTGGAGAAAACTCTACATTTGGGATTTTCTTTTACTTTCACTTTCAATGATAATGGTAAACAGGACAAATTGAGCGGGTGAATATCCCTAATGGAAGCACAGACAGCAATTAAAACCTGGCAGGGGTTCTAATCCCTTTACACTCTATACAAAACAAAAACAAAAAAATGTTTTACCATTAGTTATACTTTAATCCTATAGAAAATTTATGGAGGGAGCTGAAATTTTGAGTTGCCAAGCGATAGCCAAGAAACCTTAAGGATTTAGAGAAGATCTGTAGAGAAGAGAGGACCAAAATCCCTCCTGAGATGTGTGAGAACCTGGAGACCACCTACAAGAAACGTCTGACCTCTGTGATCACCAACAAGGGTTTCTCCACCAACCACTAAGTCATGTTTTTCTTGGGGAGCAAATACTTATTTTACTCACTGATCTGCAACTTAAGTTATAACATTTGTTTTATGTGTTTTCTTCTGGATTTTTGGTTGATATTCTGTCTCCATCATATAAAATACACCTCTGATAAAAATTCTAGACCCTTCATTTCTTTGTAAGTGGGCAAAACTTACACGATCTGCAAGGGATCAAATCATTTTTTCCCCCACTGTAGATAAAATAAAGGTTAGGGGTACACAGGTTAGGCCTATTATCTCTGATTAAAACTGTCCTGCTTCGGGTCAGTTTTACGGTACTTTAGCCTTAAGGCTCGGTTATTGTCCGGGCATGGTTTCCTTTTGATTTTTTCAAAGGACCTGGTGCGGTTTGGTTCATCGGTTAAGGTGTGATTCAGGTGTGAATTTTGAAAGTGTATGACACTTGAATTCACAACTGAACTGAACCTGAAGTCGATCAGGTCTTTTTTTTAAAACGATTTGCAGCCGCCCCGGACATATGTGACCTGGCTCCATAGAAAGCCGGTTTCAGTTTTCAGGAACAGAATGCCTTTCCCAGTTGGGGGTGCTGGTTAGTAATTCCCATTGTAATAAGGTGAGTACAGTGGGAGGGTCCTTTTCCTCCTGGGTTGAACCTGGCCTGTTTTACCAGGCTTGTACCTGGTTGAAGGCAGGACTCTCCCTTAGTGCTAATGCCTGCCTGGTAGGGATGACGTTGCACTTGTCTGGCCAAGGGCTTGGCTGTGAAAGGCCCTGGAGTGGTAGGCCAGGAAAGCCGGAATGGTTCACTTTGGGGAAACTCACAGTGCATTATGTAATGTAATGTATGGCATCATGGTCATAACACTCATGCATGCCTTTTTATCATACCTGCCTCATAGGCCAGGCCTTTTGGCTGAGATATGAGGAATTTTTATACAGCCCTGGCAGGCCAGCCATTGTATTGCACCTTAGCACCCTGAGAACCTTTTTTTTTCAAAACTTGTACACTTTACTCACTCCTGATTAGTAGGGTGTAGGTCCTTGGACTTGCTCTAAAACCCTTGGGGGGGGGGGGGGGGGGGGGGAGGGCACGGGGAGCTGTGGTTAGGGTCTTCCTTCAGGGGAGCCCCACCTAGTACTTAGGTGGACCTTGCCTTGGCAGGTCCCCCTGAAGATTGGGGTCTGCCTGGATTTGGCTGAGTGGAACATGAGTTCTCCAGTCCATGTCAGGAGCCTTGCACCCAGGGCTGGACTGGGACAGAAATTTGGCCCTGGACTTCATCCAGACCAGCCCACTTACATTTTGAGTGTCCCATCAGCACCACCTTACATCTGAGTGTCCTATCAGCAGCCCCCTTACATCAGAGTGGCCCACTGAGCCATCGGCCCACCGGGAAACTCCAGGGAATCCTGATGGCCAGTACATGCCTGCTTGCACCCGAGGTTGTATACAGTGTCCAGGCAACCAATAAGCAGAGGGACAGTGGACTGAAGCCAGACTGGAAGTGATGTCAAGGGGGTGTGGTTACACGTTTCAAGGTGTCCACCTCTTTGTCAAGGCTTGAGAAAGAGGTGGACTCCTTGAAACACATAGCCATTTCCCTCTGATGTCCCTTTCAGTCCAGCTACAGTCCACTATCCCTCTGCTTCCTGCCCCCTGGACACCATATGGAAGCCGAAATAGCAGTGGTCTGCTTTGGGTTTTCACCCAGACAGTTGTTAACCGCTTAAGGACCGCCTCACGCCGATATACATCAGCAGAATGGCAGGGCTGGGCACAAGCACGTACAGGTACGTTGCCCTTGAAGTGCCCAGCCGTGGGTGGCGCACTCGCGACCTGGTCATGAGCTTCGTGGCCCACAGACCCGATTGCCACCGGTGTCCGGCGATGGGGTCACAGAGCTGAAGAACGAGGACAGGTAAGTGTGAACAAACCTCTCCTCGTGCTTCCTAGTGAGGCCGTCACTGATCGTCTGTTCCCTGTTATAGGGAAAGACGATCAGTGATGTCACACGCCAAGCCACGCCCCCCTACAGTAAAAAAAAAAAACCATACACACACTTAACCCCTGCACTGCCCCCTAGTGGTTAACCCCTTCACTGCCAGTGATATTTTTACAGTTTTTGTTTGGGAGCCGCGTTGCACGACCGCGCAATTGTCGGTTAATGCGACGCAGTGCCGAATCGCAAAAAGGGGCTTGGTCCTTTAGCTGAAAAATGGTCCGGGGCCTAAGTGATTAAATGGACCCCCTATCTTCCACTACATGCAGGGCAGTGAAAAGGGGTGGGCAGCACTGTGGTGTCATGTGAGTTGGGGGGGGAGGGGAGCGCCACAAGGATATTGAGGGGAGAGGATTTTCTTAAATCTTCTGGAGGTGCTGCATAAGGGTGTTCAGGATTCAGCAAAAACGTATCCTCACAAGCTATGAGGATCTGTGTACAAACTTTACGCGGCGGACTTCTTTAGACATTTTTAGACTTTTCTCTGAATTCCCAAGGGGCGGCCATGGGCCCTAGCGATCCCTTTGCACCGCGCCACTCCCTATACTTTTCCAATCTATAATGGGAAGATCTCATTAGACTATTCCCATGTCACAGAACTCAGAGGGATATAATTACATTCATGACGCACAATATGCTGAACGAATACTTTTCTGTAATATTTATAAATACGGACTGGCCGCGTCTGGGGAGAGCGTCCCGGAGGAGACCTCCTGTGTTCAAATTACCAGGAATTATACGGTAAACACCAATGCAATTATCACTTCTGATTCCTTCATGGATAAAAGACGGCAGAGTTGGAGACATCCAATCATATGTTTTACGTGGAAGTTGGACCTCCCTTGAGACTTCATTTAACTTATTTTACAATAACAAATGAAAAAATAAATATTACTTTAGGGTTTTGCAAATATTTCTCTTAATATTAAAATGTATCCAAAGCCAAAAAACTTTTCTTTTGGGTTGAATAGTGAGGGAGTAGATTAGGGAAAGTGATCAGAACCCCCCGTTTAAGGAGAGCCGTACTGGGAGAACTGGCCGGTCGCCTAATAGAGACGAGGTGTGAAAAAAAAGCGCTTTTGTTTTCTATTAATTATAAATTCTATAATTAATTTTTTTTTTTTAAGTATGATTTCCCTTTAATAAAAAGTAGGCGTTTTTTTCAGTGGTGGAATTTTGAGGTGTTTATTTATTTTATGGCTTAGGGCCACATACACCACACTCCTCATCCATATACATGGTAAATAAAATAAAAGTTTGGCATACACTGGTTAGGCCTATTATCCCCGATTAAAGCTCTCCTGCTGCTGTCTGGTTTTACACAGCTGTACTTTCTTCAGTTGTAAAATGACAATTCAATTTTTTTTCTATTTTTTTTTTTTTCTTTAAATCTTTATTTATAGAAATGACACCCAGACAGGTAGAAAAATTACAAGGTTAATTCAATATGAAAAAACTAGCCAACCATATCACCAAACAAGCAATATACAGTATATGGACCACTGTAAACAAGAGCAGATAACCAGTCAGATCCCAGATTTCCCACTTGAGCAATTTTCAATGAATGTAACCACTTACCGCAATCCGCCGAAGCTGTACATCGGTGCTTTGACGCAGAATACCGGGGTTATGGCAGCAGATAGCTGCCATAACCCCGGTATTTTCTGAAACGGTTTAGGATAAAAGTGGTCTCTGCGGGAGATTCGATAAGATCATTTTTATCGGCGGCGGGAGAGGTGCCCAGCCCTCTCCCGCCGCGTTCCGGTCGTCTCCACCGCTTACTGGAGCCGTCAGTAGTGGCGCAGACGATCCCGTCCTTTCCCCTCAGAGGCTGTGGGTCTGTGATGAAATAGGATATGTTGTATGGATGTATTTAGGTGTAATGTTGTAATATTATCCTTGTCATAAAAATAAAGAATTTATAAAAATAGCGGCTGAGTCGAGTGAGGGAATGATGGCCCCCACGCAACTCATTGACGTTGGATGATGGAAGCGACGTCAATTGTCAATTCCGACCAACTATTAGGCTCAACGACACCAACGATGGGTCACTATTCCTCCCACTGACGCAAACAATGGGGCACAATTCCTCCCACTGACATCAACGATTGGGCCCAATGACATCAATGATGGGGCACAATTCCTCCAAATGACACCAGCAATTGGGCACAATGACATCAACAATGGGACAAAATTCCTCCCACTGACACCAATAATTGGGCCCAAGGCATTAGCGATGGGGCACAATTCCTCCAAATAACGGCAGCCATTGGGCCCAACGACACCAATAATTGGGCATGAATCCTCCCAATGACACCAACACCGAGGCACAATCCCTCCCACTGGCTCCAAAGATCGGGCATTGTTTTTTTTTGACATTGGGACCTTTTCTACTCCCAGTGGCTTCAGTCTGGCCCCCCTAAAGTCTGAAGAACAGTAATCTGGCCCCTTGTTTAGAAAGTTTGGAGAACCCTGGTGTAAAAGGTACTTGTTCCGGATCCACCTCCAAGTCAGTGAGCCGCCTAAAAGAGTTTCTCACAGTTGTGACCAGAAAGCGGTCCGTTTCTTGCAGATCCCGAAGATGTGGAGCTTGGGTCCTTCTTCCTCCGTTTTTTATTTTTCCAAAATTGAATAAATTCGATATGATTGAATACATTATATAACTAGAATAAACCTTCTGTCTCTCTCTTCCTTTGTTTCATCTCTCAGATACAAGAGTTTTTATTTTTTTTTTGCTCATACGGGTCTCATACCCACTTCCTGATTGGCCGGGAGGAGGACTAGCGTTAGAATAACGAATATTCATTCACTATCCTAACACACCTGGGTAAGATCGGAGCCCATTCTCTGTGCCCGAAGTCCACCCTATTTTGAAGCCTATTACAGCCTCCGGCACTAATCAGTGATTAAAAAAAAAAAAAACGCCCCCACCACTGTGATTCATGCTCCTGGCGTCCAGCAAGGGGTCGGACGCATGGATAGGGGAGGCAGTACCCATGTTGCCCTTAATGAACGGGCCGCCCCTGTTTGGGGTCCTTGATCCAACACTGCTGGTATGCAACATATCTCCCCACAGTCAGCATCAATAGACCCCCACCCCTCCACCCAGCACCATAAACAATAGGTCCCCTCAGCAACAATGGAACACCTCCTACATAAAATCCCTCCTCAGTAAAAATAGACCCCCAGCAGCAACAACAGATCTCCTCACAGCCAGCATCTATAGACTCTCCAGCAGTCAGCAACAATAGACCCCTCCCTCAACAGTAGACCCCTCCCATCAACAATAGATCCCCCTCTAGCAACAATAGATCCCCCTCCAGCAGCAACAGCACCCCCTTCCAATACATACATTCCTTGCTGGAGGTGTCGCAACTGCGTTCCTGCTAAAAAAAGCCGCGCTACTATTTGATGCAGTAAAGGAATTCAGCTTGGACTTTGGCCTTTATGCGAATCTGTCTAGAAGCCAAACTTGGGGAGTATCACAGAAGACATTGTGTAAACCTGGAATAGGGGGCCAGTGTCTGGATACTGCTGGGAGTGAGAGGGTTGAATGGGCACAGTCAGAAGGGTGGCGGGGTCTGGTCTCCGGCCACCATCTTCACACTGGGAGCTCAACCTGGGGGATAAGGAATATCTGCCCTGGAAGTCGGTACAACTTGTGAAGTGACCCAGCTGCTCACTGTACTTTATATCAGGGGTCTCCAAACTTTCTAAGCAAAGGGCCAGATTACTGTGCTTCGGGTTTTGGGGGTCAGACTGTGGCCAGCCAGAGTAGAAAATGCCCCAGCTTCAATGCCCCTTTATTGGTTTAATGGGAGGAATAGTGCCCCATTGGTGATATTAGTGAGAAGAATAGCGCTCCATCATTGGTGTCAGTTGGTGGAATGGTGCCCCATGGGCCAGATAAAGACAGGCGAAGTGCCACATCTGGCCCCTGGGCCACAGAGTGGAGACCATAGCTGCATACCATTACACATTTCCCCTCCAAGCACAAATTCTCCCCTCCCTCTCCAAATAACTTCTCCCAGAACAAATCCCCCCCCCCACTCCAAATAACCTCTCCCAGCACAAATCCTTCTCCGATCCCCCCCCTAACACAAATCCCCCAAATCCTCATTCCTAGCACACAGCCCCAAATTTCCCCTCTTAGAACAATTCTTATCCTCTGCCACCCTCCAAATTCCCCCACCCAACACAGATTCATTCCCTCAATCTCTTTGCAGTGCCCCCCACCTCACATGATACCACAGTGCCCAGGGCTGCCCTCCCTTCTGCCCACCCCTTGTCCCAGCCCAGGACATTATAGCTGAACTTCCTTCTCCTCAGCGGAGATGCTTCTCCTTTCAGGCCAATCGGTAAATGGATCTCAAACTCACCATAATGCAGAATCAGTGGGAGCCCCAAGTGTGTCACTTGCCACTTCACCTGGCACATGTTGCGGATTGTTAGTTGCCCCATGTTGCTGATTTTCACTTGCCATGTCACCGGTGGATTGTCACTTGCCACAAGATGTGGATTGTCACTTGCCACAAGTTGTGGATTTTCACTTGCCACGTCACCTGCCACATGTTGCTGATTGTCAAGTGTGAAGATAATCAGCAAAGAGATGATGTAATCTCTCTGGTGCCCGCGTCTGCACAGTGAGGGGGGAACTGCAGTAATTCAGGGTGGGTGGTGAGAGATGATGTCATCTCTCTGTTCCCCCACCCGCAGGCTCGCTGACTGGCCAGCACCTCTGCTCAGCTGTGAGCGGCCCGCCAACTCACTCACCCAATGACTGTCCTGCCCGCCCGCTCACTCACCCAATGACTGCCCCGCCCGCCCGCTCAATCACCCAATGACTGCCCTGCCCGCCCGCTCACTTACCCAATGACTGCCCCGCCCGCCCGCTCACTCACCCAATGACTGCCCCGCCCACCTGCTCACTCACTCCCCTGTCGACCCCCCTCACTCATCCACCGACCCGCCCGCTCACTCACCTGCCAACCCGCGCTGACTAGACGGCTCATTAACCCACTGACTGGCCTACCTGCTCATCCGGCAGCCCATCACTAATTTATGGGGGGGGGGCCCTTTGCCCCCCCTGGATCTGCCCCTGGTGTACAGTAAGTACCTGTTTATCACCTGGTGTCAGCCTCTTGCAGTCCCTGTACAGCAGAGCTTGAGTGAGAGAGGAAGAAGGAGCCAATCACTTCATGTGCTGACAAGATGCTGATAAGAGGAGAGCACAGAGTGACAGAGAGATGAGCCCATCACCCTGCTGCTCCTCTTTTCACTGTCAAGTCCCATTCTAGGGGCATGTCCAGGGTGACCTGGTCTCAGAGGAAGTGGGCTGGTGGAGATTGCCTATAAGACTGAGGACATCGAGTGACAGAAAAGAACTCCTGCGGGAAGAGCTCTGAATTAACACTCAATATTGCAACAAAGGCAGCATTTATTTTATTTTATCTTTTTATTCTATTAATATAATTTTACTATATTTGACGGGTGTCCTACTTTATAGGATTTTCAGTCGAAACGGAGAAGATTCCAGGAACGTGTCAGTATTTAAATGTGAACTGATATACAAAATCGCAACTATATATTTTTCAGTAGAAAGAAATGATTTACATTAATAAGAACAGCGATGTCCAATCTCTGATTATCTCTTTTATTATATACTTTGTTTCATTCAGAGGAAATGACTTCCTATTCTATTTCCGAAGGGACATAAATCACACCTGTAATTATCATCACTATGACATCGCTGTGTCATCATTCCTCCACTATGATTATCATTACACTGATTATAGTCATTTCCAATGTAGCTGACCTAATGGTACATCCCTTCAATTACAGCTATTTTTTTTTTTTCTTTTGGAATGTAAGCAATATATATATATATAAAAGCACCACCAAAACAGCAGCATCCTTTATTTCATTACACACCATCCACAGACAGTCCAAAATATTCACAGGTGAGTTTCTGATAAGAAAAAAAAAAAAAAGGTAGACACATCCATCATTATTTAAAACCAAAAAAACGCAGCGCTAAATATATATATATATATTTACATTTATTATTATAATTTTTTTGTTTCATTATAAAATTACATTTTACATGATGTTTTTTTCTTAATCTTATTATATATATATATATATATATATATATATATATATATATATATATATATATATATACATATATATATATATATATATATATACACACATATATATATATATATATATATATATATATATATATATATATATATATACATATATATATATAAAAATAAAATTTATAATATAAAATTTATATTTATTATTATAATTTTTTTTTTTTTCATTATAAAATTGTGTTTTTTTTTCTTAATCTTATTAGAAAGAAAATTTGGTGGAGTTACTTTTACAGCTGATTTTTTATTTTTATTTCTGTCTGTGTGTCTTTTTTTGTTTAGATTATTTGTCAATTGTATTTCCTTTAATCATAATGCTTTTAGAGTGCAGACCACAATGTATTTACCTTTAATAATACCATTATCAGTTTTTTTTTTTTTCAAAATAGCCATCATAAAAAATTGCAATGATTGCCATTGTATTATCCAGGGTCGCTGATAAACAAATACTGTATATATATATATAAAAAAAAATAAAAAAAAATAAATAAAATAAATATATATATATATATATATATATATATATATATATATATATATATAGTGTATATAATGTTTGGGGATTCTAAATCATTTTTTAACAACAAAAAAAAAAATGCTGATTTTTACTTGTAAACAAAAAGTGTCAGAATAGACCTTCAAGTGGTTAAGTTATAAAAGAAGCAAGCTTGTTGGATGACGTAGATCCCTTCATCAAAGAGTTTTGCAACTCCTACTGTATATTAAATTAAACTACTATGAATATACATCGAATTAAAAATATAATTTGAATTGTATAAAGCCTGAAGAAGGGATCCAAGTGCAAGTTACACAATACAGGGGAATCACCTAAACTCCAATCTTTCTGCATTAATCAATGGCTAATGTGGTATAATATTCTACTGCTGCTAAAAAGTACACAAAAAATATAGAAGCCCAAAGAAAAAGAAGAAAAATTAATGTTTCACATAATTAATGTTTCCAAATGTATTGACATCATATATCATGTTCTAGAAGTAAGTTCCAAGAAAGAAAAGGAATAGAAATCTATTTATAAAAGACTCACTGCGTGAATGTCATTGCGAATAATCCCCTTGCTGCTTCTATGGTTGTTAGCACCACCGAGTGGGCATAATGCAGAATTATCCTGAAAAACCTCAATCAGGGAAATACCGCATTATGGCCACTAGATGGAGTGGATTATCATAGGAAATAAACATATTAGACACATAATGGCACAGAAAGCAATAATGACATGATGGTCTGTCAATATTCTGGCCCCATTCGCATTGATTTTTATATTCGAATGTTATTTTTTTTTTCTCTCTTTTTAGGCATTTGCAGCATATAATGATAGCACATTTATGGATCACTCTAATAATAATGGTGAAGAAGTCACAGGCTTTGTCCCAGTGTCATCGCTCTGAGCAGCCGTTACCGGCTTACCTCCACGAAGGAGAAATCATTATCGGCGGCCTCATTCCTGTACATGAAAAGACGGTGAAACTGACACTGAAATATACGGAGAAGCCTCCAGGCAGAACCTGTGAAAAGTGAGGAATCATTTTACTTTTTGGTTGTTCCAGGTTATAACCCCCCCCCCCCCCCCCTAGACTTTATCAATTTTACAAATAGTTATATCCCAATACAGAGCCGTCAAATCCAAAGATATCAATGTTAACCCTTCAAGCCTTACTATCTAATCATGAAAAAGCAAAAATGTAATATGTTGCAGGTTATCAGTCCTTAGATTTGGGAACTGCATTTCTTTTCAGGCTTTCTTCTATTATATTCTTCTGGTGATCCTGCCAGGAACTCAGGTTCTGTCCTTGCCTAGGGTGACAACGCTCACTCACTGTGTACTCTACAGTGGGGGGGAAATAACGATCGTCTCCCCTGCAGATGGTGTAAGTTTTGCCCACTTACATAGAAATGAAGGGTCTATCATTTCTATCAGAGGTCTATTTTATATGATAGAGACAGAATATCAACCAAAAATCCAGAAAAGCACATGATACAAATGTTATAAATGGAGTTGAAGTTCGGTGAGTAAAATTAAGTATTTGACCCCCAAGCAAAACACGACTTAGTAGTTGGTGGAGAAACCCTTGTTGGCGATCACATCAGACGTTTCTTGTAGGTGGTCTCCAGGTTTGCACACATCTCAGGAGGGATTTTGGTCCTCTCTTCTCTACAGATCTTCTCTAAATCTTTAAAATTTCTTGGCCATCTCTTGGCAACTCAAAGTTTCATCTCCCTCCATACCTTTTCTATAGGATTAAGGTCTGGAGACTGGCTAGGACACTCCATGACCTTAATGTGCTTCTTCTCCAGCCACTCTTTTGTTGCCTTGGCTGAATGTTTTGGGTCATTATCATGCTGGAAGACCCATCCATGACCCATCTTCAGTGTTCTGGCTGATGGAAGAAGGTTCTTATCCAAGATCTTACAATACGTGGCCCCGTCCATTGGCACGTCAACGCAGCAAAGTCGGCTTGTAACTTTAGAAGGGGAACAACCCCAAAGCATCATGTCTCCACCTCCGTGCGTGACTGTAGGGATGGTGGTCTTAGGGTCATAGTCAGCATCTTTCTTCCTCCAAACATGGCGAGTCCCCCTCCTCAATGTACAGCCATGCCAATCAACATCTAAATGATTCAGAGAAGGATTGGGGAGAAAGTTCTGTGGTCAGGTGACACCAAAATTCAGCTCTTTGGCATTAACTCGACTCGCCGTGTTTGGAGGAAGAAAAATACGGAGTATGACCCTAAGAACACCATCCCTACAGTCACACACGGAGGTGGAAAGTCCACCTTTAACTTCACTAAACGCTTCTTCAACTGATGGCAAAAATTCACGGAGCTCTCATTGTCAAACTCGGAAATCTCCCAATTGATCTCTCCATTCCTTTACACTGAATGGTACACAAAAGCGAATTTGTCTAATTCTTTAGGCAGACTAACACACGATCAAACTTTTTTGACGGACCGGAATCCATCGCATAATTCGATCGTGTGTGGGATCCAGCGGACTTTTCTTTTTTCTAGAAATAAAACACGTTTCAAATCTTTCCGACGGAACTCGAGTCCGGGTGGAAAAATCCAGTCGTCTGTGTGCTGGTCCAACAGACTAAAACCGACGCTAGGGCAGCTACTGGCTACTGGCTATGAACTTCCTTATTCTAGTCCGGTCGTACGTCGTCATGTTCGAATCCATCGGACTTTCGGAGTGATCGTGTGTGGGCAAGTCCGTTTGTTTGAAAGTCCGTCGGATAGTCTGCCGGGCCAAGTCTGCCGGAAAGTCCGGTCGTGTGTAACACGGCATTAGAGTTCAACAAAGGGACTCCTAATATCAGCGGGGCCATCTTTAATTTTGATTGGACCCTGGGCAAACATTTTCTTGGGCCTCTCCTCCATGCAGTTTCACTCTCGCTAGACTCAAAATACGTTTACTGAATCAGATCAGGCAGCGATTGGTTGCCAGAGGTTACAGTGTATCATTACCGCTCACTGACTGGTTGTTAGAGGTTACAGTTTATCATTACCGCTCACTGACTGGTTGTTAGAGGTTACAGTGTATCATTACCGCTCACTGACTGGTTGGTAGAGGTTACGGTGTATCATTACCGCTCACTGACTAGTTGCCAGAGGTTACAGTGTATCATTACCGCTCACTGACTGGTTGGAAGAGGTTACAGTGTATCATTACCGCTCACTGACTGGTTGTTAGAGGTTACAGTGTATCATTACCGCTCACTGACTGGTTGTTAGAGGTTACAGTGCATCATTACCGCTCACTGACTGGTTGTTAGAGGTTACAGTGCATCATTAACGCTCACTGACTGGTTGTTAGAGGTTACACTGTATCATTACCGCTCACTGACTGGTTGTTAGAGGTTACAGTAGACATTACGGCTCACTGATTAGTTTCTAGAGGTTACAGCACATGATTTCTGCTTGTTGATTGGTTGTTAGAGGTTACTGTACATCATTACTGCTTACTGATGGGTTGCTCGAGGTTACAGCACATACTCTCCTCGCTGCCTTCACACCATGGACTGGGGAGGTCAGTGGACCCATTAATAGACAGAAAACTCCTAGGGATCCTAGGACTCCTGGGATCAGTGGCAGTGCTGGGGGGGAGGGGAGGGTGTGCGATCAATGGCAATGCTGATTTTTTTATTAACGACTACTAATATAAACAGCTGCTTTGGACCCCCCAACAATGACAGGGCTCGGGGCAGCTGCCCCTTTTGCCCTGCCTTAAAGATGGCCCTAAATACCAGCTAGCTTTTCCTTACTAAGTGGTGAGATTCAGAGGGCCATTAACCTCATAATCCACCGTATTATCAAAGAATAACAATTACTTTATATTATAGCTAATACAGTATAAAGGGTTTTCTTTTAATAATTTATATATTTTTTTCCCTTTCTTTTCTTTGTCTTTTTATAGCAGATATTCTCTATGGACTAATTGGTTGTACTATCAGAGGAATGTTATCTACTTGTTTGTGTAGGGCGTAGTAATCACTTCACTTCCACTCTGGATGAAGTGTTTGCTGATTACGACCTACACAAACAAGTTGTTGAGAATAAAACTGGGAGGTTCTAATGACTCTACGAGGTTTTAGTATCGGTGCGACGAAATAAAACATTGATAGTGGATTAAATATAAGCCTTGTAAATGTTATTTCTCCTGCAGTACATTTATTGGTTACGCTTTCTCACTTTTCCCTTTCTCTCATTATTTTCGATCGATGCTTATATAATGGAAAGCTTTAACCGCCCGCCCACCGTCATAAGACGTTGTCCCACAAACGGGCGCTCTCGTGTGCCCGTGATGGCACGCGGTGATCGTGCCTTGTTACTAGGACGTGGCACAGCCCCGATCTCTGAAAAGAGCCGCGGCCGTGTGATGAATATGTGTTCAGCTTTGTCCAATCAGTGTGTGGCGAGGAGAGCCGGTGTTCTGCCAAAAACTGTCCCCCCCATCGGATAGTGTCCGCCCCGTACTGCGCAGGCCCAGCGCTTGTGCAGTATGGTGATGTGTTGAATACTGTCCCCCATCGGATAGTGTCCGCCCTGTACTGCTCTTGCGCAGTACGGAGGACAAGGAGACGCCGCAGGTCTCTCCGAAGATGAACGGCGCCTGCGCACTGAGTCCAGGTTCAAGCCCCACCAAGTGGACATACGGTAGCACTTAGTAACAGGGCCCCTTTGCCGGCACGCTTCGCTCGCCACACTTCAGGCGCGGCCTCGCTACGCTCTGTAATTTTTTATTTCTTTTTTTTAACTCTGTGTCCACTTGGATGGTGGGGCTTGAACCTGGACTCAGTGCGCAGGCGCCGTTCATCTTCGGAGACTTTCGGCGTCTCCTTGTCCTCCATACTGCGCGAAAGAAATACAGGGCGGACACTATCCGACGGGGGACAGTATTCCACACATCACCGGACAGCGGCATCTCCTTGCAGGGGGACATCTACACATGTAATCGGGACACTGATCATCATATAGTGCCAGTAATCAGTGCCCACTAGTAACCACCAGTGCCAGCAATCAGTGCCCATTGGTGATGCCAGTCAGTAAAGTTCTGGCTATCAGTGCCACCTATCAAGGCCCATCAGTGTCGCCAAATCATTTGGTGGAGGGGGGATTATGGTGGGGGGGGGGGTTGTTTTTCAGGGGTTGGGTTGGCCCCCTTAGTTCCAGTGAAGGGAACTCTTAAAGCATCAACATACCAAGACATTTTGGACAATTTCATGCTCCCAACTTTGTGGGAACAGTTTGGGGGACGGCCCCTTCCTGTTCCAACGTGACTGCGCACCAGTCCACCTCCAGTCCTTAAAGACATGGACGAGTGAGTTTGGGGTGGAGGAACTTGACTGGCCTGCACAGAGTCCTGACCTAAACCTGATACAACACCTTTGGGGTGAATTAGTGTGGAGATTGCTTACCAGGCCTTCTTATCCAACATCAGTGCCTGACCTGACAAATGCTCTTCTGGAAGAATGGTCAGACATTCCCATAGACACCCTTCTAAACCTTGTGGACAGCCTTCCCAGAAGAGCTGAAGCTGTTATCGCTGCAAAGGGCCAACGCAATATTGAACCCTCCGGACTAAGACTGGGATGTCATTAAAGGTCACATGCGCGTAAAGGCAGGTGTCCCAATACTTTTGGTAATATAGTGTATATAAATATCTGTAATAAATAAATAGGCTATGCAACTATTTTCACATGGCCACCATGAATTGGCACACTCTTGTGTCCGGACCATTGGGCAACCAAATATTATGAGTGTGACGCCATCATATTTTTTTGGGGAGATATCTCACCAGTAGGAATGAGAAGCCATCATGGGGTTCAACCTACACAACTGAACTCTTAGTTGTTATTGGACCTTAACCACTTGAGATCCGCGCTATAGCCAAATGACGGCTACAGCGCGGATCTCCTTTTCCGGGACGACGTCCATGAGACTCGCCTGATCACTGATCCGTGCAAGGGGTCGATCCCGACCCCTTATCACGTGATCAGCTGTCAGCCAATGACAGCTGATCATGTGATATAACGGAGCCGGTAATCGGCTATTATTCCTCCTCACGCTGACAGCAGTGCCCAGTGCCACCCAGCAGTGCCACCCACAGTGCCACCCAGCAGTGCCCACAATCTGCCTCAAAGGTGCTGCACCCCAGTGCCACATATCCGTGCCCAGCAGTGCCGCCCATCAGTGCCCAGCAGTGCCGCCCATCAGTGCCCAGCAGTGCCGCCTATCAGAGCCACCTATCAGTGCCACCTATCAGTGCCCATCAGTCCCATCTATCAGTGGTACCTATCAGTGCCCATCCGTGCCACCCATCCGTGCCACCTATCCGTGCTATCTTATCTGTGCCCATCTTTGCCCATCAGTGCCGCCTTATCTGTGCCCATCGCTGCCGCCTTATCTGTGCCTATTAGTGCCGCCTTAACTATGCCTATCAGTGCCCACCAATGCAGCCTATCAGTGCCCACCAATGCAGCTCATCAGTGCCCACCAATGCAGCTCATCAGTGCCCACCAATGCAGCCCATCAGTGCCCACCAATGCAGCCCATCAGTGCCCACCAGTGCAGCCCATCAGTGCCCACCAGTGCAGCCCATCAGTGCCCACCAGTGCAGCCTATCAGTGCCGCCTAATCAGCGCACTTCAATGAAGGAGAAAAATGACCCGTTTGCAAAATTTTATAACAAACTATTAAACATGATTTTTTATTTTTTTTGCATCTTTTTTTGTTTGTTTAGCAAAAAATAAAACTCCGAGCTGTAACTAAATACCACCAAAAGAAAGCTCTATTTGTGGGAAAAAAATGATAAAAATTTCATTTGGGTACAGTGTTGTATGCCCGCGTAATTGTCATTCAAAGTGCATCAGCGCTGAAAGCTGAAAATTGGTCTGGGACTGAGGGGGGTTTAAGTGCCCAGTAAGCAAGTGGTTAAACCTTATGGTTTTTGTTGTTGGAAAATGCCACACCTGAACTCTTTTGTCACCTTTAATTCGCAGGTTCTACTTCGAGAAGTATCAGTATGTCCTTGCGATGTTATTTGCCATCAACGAGATCAATGCCAACCCGCTGCAGATGGCGAACCTGACGTTAGGATACGAGATTTATGACTCCTGCTACTCGGAGGCCGCGGCTGTGGACGCCGTCATGGGCTACCTGTCCAGGAAACAATCCAAGGTGCCCAATTACAGCTGTGCGCCAACGCCTCCTAAAGTGTTGGCGGTGGTGGGGGACTCGCCATCCTCCGGCTCTGTGGCTATCGCTCGCATACTCGGACTCACTAAATTCCCGCAGGTAACCGAAAAATGTGCAAAATATGGACATAGGGGGCAAATTCTTGTGTTTAACGGATGCTTTGGAGGGCAGAGGAGACATGTGGGGTCTAATAGACACCAAGGACTCTCCATAAAGAGGACCTGTCAGGCTTATCGCTATTAAAGGGAATGTTGTTCATCCCATGTGATAGCAATAAAGTTGATGTAAAAAAATAAAGTGACAGTTTATGAAAAAAGTTTTAAATAAAATACATTTTAAAAATAAAAATTTCAAGCGCCCCCAACCCCCCCCCCCCCCCCCTCTGTGTTCATGCGCAAATACGAACGCATGCGTAAAGGTAAGTGCAGCACTAATGTGAGGTATCGCCGCGAACGTCAAGAGTGAGAGCAATTCATTTTAGCGCCAGATCTCCCGTGTAACTCTAAAGCGGTAACCTGTAAAGGCTTTTATAGCGTCGCCTATGGAGATTTTTAGGTATCATCATTTGTGCCGCCTACGGAATTTTAAAGAGTGACATATTAGTGACATGTTAGGTATCTATTTACGCATTTCGACATCATCTTTTGTATTTTATCAAAAAAAATGGGTAATATTTTGTGTTTGTGTGCAAATAGACATAAAAAAAAGTTGCAACACCCAGCATTTTATTCTCCAGGGTCTCTGTTTAAAAAAAAAAAAAAAAAAAAAAAAAATATATATATATATATATATATATATATATATATATATATATATATATAGTGCCATGAAAAAGTATTCATACCCTTTGAAATTTCCCACATTCTGTCATGTTACAACCAAATACGTAAATGTATTTTATTGGGATTTTATGTGATGAACTAACACAAAGTGACACATAATTGTGAAGTGGAAGGAAAATGATAAATGATACAAATAAATATGTGAAAAGTGTGAGGGGAGGGGCAATTGTATTCAGCCCCCTTTACTCTGATGCCTCTAACTAAAATCTAGTAGAGCCAATTGCTTTCAGAAGTCACATAATTAATAAATAGAGTCCACCTGTGTGTCATTTAATGTCAGTATAAATACAGCTGTTCTGTGAAGCCCTCAGAGGTTTGTTAGAGAACCTTAGTGAACAAACAGCATCATGAAGACCAAGGAACACACCAGGCAGGTCAGGGATAAAGTTGTGGAGAAGTATAAAGCAGGGTTAGGTTATAATAAAATCTCCCAAGCTTTGACCATCTCACGGAGCTCTGTTCAATCCATCATCGGAAAATGGAAAGAGTATGGGCACAACCGCAAACCTACCAAGACATGGCCGTCCACCTAAACTGACCGGGCCGGGCAAGGAGAGCATTCATCAGAGAAGAGCCAAGAGGTCCATGGTAACTCTGGAGGAGCTGCAGAGATCCACAGCTCAGGGGGGAGAATCTGTCCACAGGACAACTATTAGTCGTCTCTCCACAAATCTGCCCTTTATGGAAGAGTGACAAGAAGAAAGGCATTGGTGGAAGAAAGTCATAAGAAGTCCTGTTTGTAGTTTGTGAGAAGCCAGTTATTTACATGTAAACACAGGGTCTGCAGGTGAGTCATCTGTACACAACAATAGGGCAGAGCTGGGCAGCATTGGTAGCAGCACAGGACTAAAACCTAAAGGGACAAGGGAATGTAAACTGGGATAGTTGGCAAGTATGAGGCAGCTGCTTTGGGCCACACAACAATGACAGGGCCCAGGGCAGCTGCCCCTTTTGCCCTGCTTTAAAGACGGCCCTGATCTCGGCTTATATGTCATTGATGCCTACTTGTGCAAGCCCGAGCCTGCAACACCGCAGTATATCTTTTCAGCCTAGACTCAGAATGCATTATATTTACCCTTTTTCAGCTCATTTTCCTTTTTGCAGATCAGTTATGCCTCAGCCCTCCCAACATTGGCCGATAAGATCCAATTCCCTTCCTTTGTAAGGACCGTCGGCACTGTAGACTCCCAGCCTGCGGCGGTGGTCCAGGTGATCAAGCATTACAATTGGTCTTGGGTTGGCATCGTGTCCTCCAACAATGACTACGGAGACCAAGGCAGCCAGAAGTTCCGGACAGAAATGGCTAAGAGTGGCATGTGTGTTGCGTTCGCCAAAACCTTACCGACTCCGCCAACCAAAGAGAGCCTGGACGGCGTCATCAGCGCCATACTCAAAACAAAAACCAACGTCGTCGTGCTCTATGCTTACGCCACAGAGCTGATTCCTTTCTTTCAGGCCGTCACCGCCAGCAAAATAGTTGGAAAAATTTGGATTGCCGTGGGAAGTTGGCTGCCCTCGGCCGTCTTTACACAGAAGGAACTGTGGGCGACGCTGAATGGCACCATCGGCCTTGCTAAGTACAGCTCAAATATTCCCGGTTTTGGAAATTTTCTTTACACTATAAATCCTGCCAAGTATCCAAATGACATATTTATGAGGGAATTCTGGGAGCAGGCCTTTAGGTGTAAGTGGAGGGACAACTCATCGATGTATGGAGTCAATACAACCTTCTGCTCTGGTATGGAGGACTTGAGGAAACTGGACAGCTCTGTGTATGACACAACCAATTTCCGTCTGTCCGTGTCTGTTTACAATGCCGTGCATGCCGTGGGCCACGCACTACATGATATGATGTCCTGCAAGTCTGGAAAGGGACCGTTTTTCAATGGATCTTGTGCCAACTTCAGGGACTTCCAACCATGGCAGGTACATTATATTCAATATTGGTTAAGTGCTATCAGATCAGCCTGCAAACCATACAGTAGACATTTTACTAAGTGACCATAGAGGGGTTTATATGCAGGGGTGTAACTATAGGGGGTGCAGCAGTCGCGACCGCAACTGGGCCCTGTGATGCAGGGGGCCCATGCAGCCCCCTCTACATATGGCCGGCAGCAGCATAGGCAGCTAGCACACACTATTACATACCCCCTCCATCTCCCTCTGGGGACAGGGACCCCTTCTCACGTGGGGACAGGGACCCGCACCTCCCCTGGGGACAGGGACCCCTTCTCACCTGGGGGCAGTAACTTAATCTGCCCTGGAGAAAAGGACCTCATCTCTTCTGGGGACGGGGACCCCATCCTGCCTAGGGACAGTCCCCCAATGGGGCACCTAAAAATGTAAAAAAATAAATAAATAAAAACTACTGATACCAGTGGTGGAACTACAGGGCTCACAAAGGTCATACCTGTGACCACACCCTGGAGTTCCACCGCCGGACTCGGAGGGAAGGGCCCTGGCTGGGGTTCAGGGGGGCCCTTCATGGTTTCTTGCATCGGGGCCCTGAAGGTTCTAGTTATGACCTTGCTTATAGTTCTTCACTGCTGTACACCATACAAGGTTTGTTCCCTCAGAGCAGAGTTATTACATTCTAATTTACGGAGATCCAGTCAGAAAGACTTTCTTCCAAATTGCATGTTTGTGCGAAGACTCAAATCACGGGACCCCTCCTCCTAAATCACATCCCTGTTCTTATGTCAGCATCCCAGTGGTGGCTGGTGCTCCATTTTTGGGGGGAGGGAAGGAGTCAGTAAACAAACCCCCCCACCCGTTCCCCTCCACCGGCTCGTCCTGCTCGCTCACCCTCTTGCCGGCCACGTTCGCCATCTCGCAAGCTCGCCAGCTCTGCACTTACCCCATCCAAGTCTTGGGTGGCTTCTCCTCCCAGCCAATCCAATGGCTTCTCCTCCCGGCCAATCTGGACGCTGCTCCTCCCGGGCCAATATGGTCGCTTTTCCTCCCGGCCAATTGGGTCTCAGGACCCGCTTCCTAATTGGCCCGGGAGGAGAAGCAGGAAGACATTAGTGAATATTAATTTGCTAATATCACGCAAGTGAAAGTGCTCTGCGCCCCGAGCCCACACTTTTTGAGGACAATTAGAGCCGCCGGCTCTAATCGTGTCATTCACAAAAAAAATTACTTGTAGAACTCTATGCGTCCGGTGCCCAGCATGGAGATTTGGAGGGGGGGGGGGGACGCCCCTGTGACCCTTATGGACGGGCCACCGCTGATGCATCCAAAGTCCTCCTGCAAATTACAATCCCCCCCTTTACACCACAGTCCCCCACTTCACATCATTTTCCCCTTCACAGCAGTGTCCGCGGCCACCCTTCACATTACTACCCACCCCTTCACAGTGTGATTCTGAACCCACCCTCACATCAGCCCCCACAGTAATGTCCTCTTCTGCCCATTCACATTACCCCCCACAATAGTATCCTCCCCTGCCACATTCCCATCACCCCCCACAGCAGCGTCCTCTGCCCCTTTACATCACCCCCACAGTAGCATCCTCTGCCCCTTTACATCACCCCCATAGTAGCATCCTCTGCCCCTTTACATCACCCCCCACAGCAGCATCCTCTACCCCTTCACATCACCCCCAAAGAAGCATCCTCTGCCCCTTTACATCACCCCCCACAGCAGCATCCTCTGCCCCTTTACATCACCCCCCCCCACAGCAGCATCCTCTGCCCCTTTACATCACCCCCATTGTAGCATCCTCTGCCCCTTTACATCACCCCCCACAGCAGTGTCCTCTGCCCCTTTACATCACCCCCCCCCCCACAGCAGCATCCTCTGCCCCTTTACATCACCCCCACAGTAACATCCTCTGCCCCTTTACATCACCCCCATAGAAGCATCCTCTGCCCCTTTACATCACCCCCCACAGTAGCATCCTCTACCCCTTCACATCACCCCCATAGAAGCATCCTCTGCCCCTTTACATCACCCCCCACAGCAGCATCCTCTGCCCCTTTACATCACCCCCCCCCCCCCCCCCCCCACAGCAGCATCCTCTGCCCCTTTACATCACCCCCATTGTAGCATCCTCTGCCCCTTTACATCACCCCCATAGTAGCATCCTCTGCCCCTTTACATCACCCCCACAGTAGCATCCTCTGCCCCTTTACATCACCCCCATAGAAGCATCCTCTGCCCCTTTACATCACCCCCCACAGCAGCATCCTCTGCCCCTTTACATCACCCCCCCCCCCACAGCAGCATCCTCTACCCCTTTACATCACCCCCCCCCCCCCACAGCAGTGTCCTCTTTTGCCCCTTCACATCACCCTTTCCACCACCTCTATTCTTCAGGGCCATGTCCTAGTTCCTTCGCAGAGCAGAGCAGAGCGGAGGGCGGGAGGCACAGCAGGTGGAGTGTGGGAGCTGCCCAAAGTAATTTTTCAAGGTAATCAGTAGGTGATTGGTTGCTAGGATGCGGGGCAGTCCTAGCAGATGGTTTGTAGGAAATGTTAACTCCAGCAGTTTTCACTCCCACCCTCCATCCAGTGCTGCTGCACCTTCCACCCTGCCATGTGAATAGCAGCTCCTATGTGGCACGACCGTGGCCATTGCATGGGACAGTGACTGGGTCCAGATCTAGACCACTGCCCACCATTAAGTGAAGTGATGCCCGCCTTACAGCTTATCTCCAGGCATGCTCAATCTCCCATCCAATTCTTCTCTGTTCAGTCATCATTCACCTGGTGGGTCACCTCACCATCTACTTCCATGATTGATTTGTAGAATAGCGTAAAGCTTGATGCCTGGCTATGTTCAAGCCTTTGGCGTCGGGAGACAGTAAATGCTTCTGCCTGCTTCAGAGTAGTAAGAGTTCCTCCTGCTTGCAGCAGACCGATGCCATCATCTTAGCCTAGGCAATGTCACTTGATTGGACCATAGATAGTTGTTTTCTTATTATACTGTTTCTGTACATGTCAGGAGTTTATCAAGTCATGCAGACTTGTAAAATTACTGAAATGACCTGTACCGCTTCCTCCCTCATAACATGCCACAGACAACACACAGAAACATCTACCATACCTACAGGGTGTAAACACATTGGTACCACATTAAAACAAACCTAGAGAAAGACAGAAAACCAAAAATCTCAAGAAACAAAATTGTGCTTGTACTGGAAAGAACCCCTCGACTTATGTTTGGAGGTTTTCTCTGTAGTAACAACAATTCCACCCAAGTCAAAAAATGTAACTCCACAGAGGACTAGACAATGTCTAAAATATAATGTAACCTTTCTCCCAAGCTTTTCTACTACATTAAGAACGTGCAGTTCCTAAACAGCAATGGAGAGCGGGTGGCTTTTGATGAAAAAGGAGAACTGAAGGGGCTCTACGATGTTCTGAACTGGCAGATGTCTCACGATCTGAAGGGAGGCCTGGTCAAAGTTGGAATCTTCGATGACTGGGGCCCCAATGGGCAGAAGTTGGTTGTAGATGAGAAAGACATCGTATGGGGAGAGAAATACACACAGGTAACTTCCCTATACAGCTTGCCGAGCCTAAGGAAGAACTAGCCACCTTTAGATCTATTATACACTGATCAACCATAACATTCTGACCACTGACAGGTAGAGTGACGAACATTGATTATCTCTTTACAATGACATCTGAAAGTGGGTGGGATACATTAGGCAGCAAGTGAACATGTCACCCCTGAAGTTGATGTGTTGAAAGCAGAAAAAATGGGCAATTGTAAGGATTTGAGGGACGTTGACAAGGTCAAAATTGCAATGTCCATGCAACTGGGTCAGAGCAAATCCAAAACTACAGCTCTTGTGGGATGTTCTCGTTCTGCAGTGGTCAGGACCGACCAAAAGTGGTCCAAGGAAGGGAAACCAGTGACAGGGTTATGGGCAGTCAAGACTCATTGATGGAGGTGGGGAGGGAAGGCTCATTGATAGAGGGGGGGAGGGAAGGCTCATTGATGGAGGTGGGGAGGGAAGCCTCATTGATGGTGGTGGGAGGGAAGGCTCATTGATGGAGATGGGGAGGGAAAACTCATTGATGGAGGTGGGGAGGGCAGGCTCATTGATGGAGGTGGGGAGGGAAGGCTCATTGATGGAGATGGGAAGGGGAAGGCTCATTGATGGAGATGGGAAGGGGAAGGCTCATTGATGGAGATGGGAAGGGGAAGGCTCATTGATGGAGGTGGGGAGGGAAGGCTCATTGATGGAGGTGGGGAGGGAAAACTCATTGATGGAGGTGGGGAGGGCAGGCTCATTGATGGAGGTGGGGAGGGAAGGCTCATTGATGGAGATGGGAAGGGGAAGGCTCATTGATGGAGATGGGAAGGGGAAGGCTCATTGATGGAGATGGGAAGGGGAAGGCTCATTGATGGAGGTGGGGAGGGAAGGCTCATTGATGGAGGTGGGGAGGGAAAACTCATTGATGGAGGTGGGGAGGGAAGGCTCATTGATGGAGGTGGGGAGGGAAGGCTCATTGGTGGAGGTGGGAAAGGAAGGCTTATTGATGGAGGTGGGGAGAAGGCTCATTGATGGAGGTGGGGGTGGGTAGGCTCATTGATGGAGTGGGAGTAAAGGCTCATTGATGGAGGTGGGGAGGGAAGGCTCATTGATGGAGATGGGAAGGGGAAGGCTCATTGATGGAGATGGGAAGGGGAGGGCTCATTGATGGAGGTGGGAATGGAAGGCTCATTGATAGAGGTGGGGGAGGGAAGGCTCATTGATAGAGGTGGGAATGGAAGGCTCATTGATAGAGGTGGGGGAGGGAAGGCTCATTGATGGAGGTGGGGAGGGAAGGCTCATTGATGGAGGTGGGGAGAAGGCTCATTGATGAAGGTGGGGGAGGGAAGGCTCATTGATGGAGGTGGAGAGAAGGCTCATTGATGGAGGTGGGGGTGGGAAGGCTCATTGATGGAGAGGGAGGAAAGGCTCATTGATGGAGAGGGAGGAAAGGCTCATTGATGGAGGTGGGGGAGGGAAGGCTCATTTATGGAGATGGGAAGGGGAAGGCTCATTGATGGAGATGGGGGAGGGAAGGCTCATGGATGGAGGTGAGGAGGGAAGGCTCATTGATGGAGGTGGGGAGGGGAAGGCTCATTGATGGAGGTGGGGGAGGGTAGGCTCATGGATGGAGGTGGGGAGAGAAGGCTCATTGATGGAGGTGGGGTGGTAAAGGGTCAATGATTGAGTTGGTGGTGGGGGTGGCATATTGGTGGAGGTGGGGAGGAAAGGCTCATTAATTAAAGTTGGGGGGGGTGAAGGCTCATTGATGGAGGGGAGGGAAAACGTATTGATGGAGGTGGGGAGGGAAAGCTGGCCTATGTAGTGCGATCCAATAGAAGAGCTACTGGAGCTCAGACTGCTGAAAAAGTTAATGCTAGTTCTGATAGAAAGGTGTCAGAACACACAGAGCATTGCAGTTTTTTGTTTATGGGGCTGTGTAGCCACAGAGCAGTCAGGGTTCCTATGCTGACCCGAGTCCATAGCCAAAAGCTCCTACAATGGACACATGAGCATCAGAACTGGACCACAGAGCAATGGAAGAAGGTAGCCTGGTCTGATGAATTCAAGAATGGTTTGAGGAACACAACAACAAGTTTGAGGTGTTAACTTGGCCTCCAAATTCTCCAGATCTCAATCCAATCGATCATCTGTGGGATGTGTGGGAAAACAAGTCTGATCCATGGAGGCCCCACCTCACAACTTACAGGATCTGCTACTGACAGCTTGGTGGCCGATACCACAGCATACCTTTAGAGGTCTAGTGGAGTCCAAGCCTTGATGGGTTATGGTGGGTGGTCAAAATGTTATGGATGATCAGTGTACATCCCTTCAAAATCCATAAAATCAGTCTTGGCTGTTTACAATGAGTTACCACATGTCAGATAAATGCTGAAATAAGGGTTGTAGTTGAGTATTTACTCTGTAAGGGCCGGTTCACACAGCGAGGCGCGGCGAGGCGTCTCCGACTTACCTCGCCGCGACCTGCGGGGACCTCAGCGGCGACTTGCAGAGGACTTCTGTATAGAAGTCAATGCAAGTCGCCCCCGAAGTCGCCCAGAAGTAGTACAGGAACCTTTTTTCTGAGTCGGAGCGACTTGAGTCGCTCCTCTCAGAACGGTTCCATTGTACAGAACGGGGGCGACTTGCGGGAGCGAGGCGAGGCGAGCCGTGTCGCCTCGCATCGCCTCGCTGTGTGAACCGGCCCTTAGGTGAGAGGGATAGGTACTTTGGTGGGTTCGCAGGACATCTCAGAGTGAGCATCAAAAGAGTGGTGATGTTTAGCCAGTCCTGGGACAGGTTCCTCCAGCACCCGGAGCAAGGATCCCCCCTCCCCCACTCCTAGTGAATGCCATAGAATGGGTGCTTCACCCTGCGCCAATTATCTCCCCCATTGCTCCTCCCAATGTAGATTGCATTAAAGAAAGATGGTACCAGCATGGCGCTCAACGAGGCATAGGATTAATAACCAAAAATAGAACAATTTTCCTAGAAATGGTTCATCATTTAGATCATATGTTATGTGATATTTAGCAGATGCGGTTCTTCTTTTCTAGGCGCCGCCCTCCGTGTGCTGCGACAGCTGCCGCCCCGGATTCTGGAAAGCCCCCCGAGATGGCGAGCCTTTCTGCTGCTACGACTGTATCCCGTGCTCTGATGAAGAGATATCCAATCAGACCGGTATGTTCAGCTCAAGGCAAACTGGGACTGATGAATAATTAGCCTCCTTGTCCTAAACAGGGGCTAGTATGTCAATTTCGTTTGTGGCTGGCCTGTAGTTAACTCTGACTGATTGTATAGTTTTTTTCACCAGTTTTTTTCCCTAAGTTTGAGTTGATTTCTCATTGCCACCAGTAGATGCCACTGGCATCACTGGTCATGGCATGAGATTTCACAAACTAAACTACGTTATGAATGTTTATATATTTCCTTCAGCCAATCCAGTAGGAGGTTTATGCCACTGGTGCATGCTGGAGGAGCATATAAATATTTTGGACAGGCCATGTGCTCCCTCTCTTCCCCTGTGTTGCTGAGTGGAGCTCTACCGTTAGGCCCAATAGCCTGTTTTGGGGCCTAACGTGTGTCGAAGTGGTCCTGATGCTGTCCTACCCAATATGGAGGAAGTTGGGCCAAGCAGGAGACCCAGGGGAGGCCCTTTGCTGGTGAGAGCCAGGAAGAAGGCTGGTCTATCAGAAGGGCCTGGTGACCCGCTTGGAGGATGCACTGAAATTTGGGAACATGCTTGTTGCCGGGTTGGCTGGACATTGATCTGGAGAGTCTGTAGGTAATCTGCTACAGTATCTGGGACCCCTAACCCTCACCTCCTTAACCGTTCTGCAATAAAAAGTGACTGGCGCCCAATATCCTTTCTCTGCCCCCCCCCCCCCATTTTAACCATGGACCCAGCCCTGGGGTGAAATGCTTTCCTTGACCGTGACCTCTGGGGCTGCCTTTGGTATGTCAGGGGGTGCTACAAATAAAATGTGAGCATTTCATTAGCATGGTGATTTGGGGGGTGTAACGATGGAGAATCCCGGGAAGGAAAAATATAAGCTGATTAAACTTCACCTTCTCCTATGTTATAGAGATGATGGTGGTTTGGGGGGGGGGGGGGGGGGCGTTGTGGTTCTGTGATCCTACCACACTTTCTCTCCTAGGGTGACAACACTGCTCCTTCACAGTTATGATATAGTGAGTGTTGTCACTCTAGGACAGGAAGTAGTCACTGACAGGATCACCAGGTAAAAATAAAGGAAATAATGTAAGGTGAAATATATTACAATTTAGTTCTTGGGTTTGGAATACTGAGGGAAATTTAGAGGCCACCATTGCCGAAAAAATGCAAGTTGCTTGGCTTTGGTCAAAATGGCTTTATTACCTCCCGCTTCACTGGCTTGGAACAAGTAGGATGCCAGATTTCTGATCTGCCTGCTTTTTCCAGGTCAATGATTCGGTGGTTGGAGAGAGATGAAGACCACAACAATCCTAAGAAGTCCAAAATGATTTGTTATGTTTTTGACAAGTTGCACTCGACACAAATAGAGCCCAGCGCGTTTTAGGGACTCCCTTCATCAGGGCTCTCTACACTAAAGGGAAATGGTAGGAAAGAATAGGGTCATTACATTTTTCAAACAATTCTTTGCTTGACACGTACCACCCTCCTAGTTAGGTGATAGCTAAATTTAGCCTTTTCCTTATGTGGCTCTCCTGTAATCAGTGGAGCAGCTGTTGATTGTTTGGGCTGATCAGGGTCTCATAGACTGCAGACTTGATTGCATTGTCCTGCCTTCTGGAAGGTTCCAGAACATAGGAGTGGAGCAAGTTAAGTGAGAAGCCTGAATATTTATGTGTCACAGCCAACCCCTGGGGACTTGTGCCCAGTAGGTGGCCGCAGAGCACATAAATAGTCTGGGACCTGTTCTTGTCCAGGAGGAGAAGTTCCCAGCCTGAGGGGCTGCTGCCCTTCTGGGCAGTCTAGCTGAAAGTCTGCTTGTGTTCATCAAGGTCTCAGCTGTGGCAGAGCCGGGGGGATTGTTCTACTAGAAAAGGACTCTGAAGCTAAACAAGGGATTTTATTGAGGATCCGGTCTGAAAGGCTCACTGAGAGATTGCCTGACTGATATTGGAGGAAGGCATCCATGTATCCAGGGACACTGTGAGTAGAGACCTGAGTGAAGCATCCTAGGGACTGTTGCTGCTGGTAACCCTAGCATAGCCATCCTAGTGTTTTCCTGGCTTGGGACATTGCTGAAGGTTTCTCGGTCTTGTCCATGTTGGGGAATTTGCCGGAGGAACTGTACTAAGAAGCAATAGTATAGTTAAGGGTGTTATCAAGCTATTGCTCAGTGTTCATGAAGTATCTTGCAGCTCCCCATGCCCAATACAAGTTAATCAGCAATATACCTTCAAAAAAAGGCAAGCTTTAGACCAAGGATGTCAAACTCAATGTCATCGATGGCCACATAAGCATTATGATTGTCCTCAAAGGGCCGGTTGTACCTGTAAGACTAGATGTCCAGAACACCCCACCCCCCCTTACATCAGATGTCAAGAGCTCCCCCATCATCAGAAGTCAAGAGCCCCCCACCTTCCCTTACATCATAGTTAACCCCCTTACCTTGTGCTGCTGCTGGGAAGAAGCTGAGGATGAAGCTGAGAAACAGAAAGTTCAGGGTCTGGAGGAGTAGCAGAGGAGGTCTGGAGTCAGCTACCAGAGTCTGCTGAATATTGAGACCAGGGGAGGCAGAGATGAGGGGGTTCTGCAGGTGCACAGAGAGGTGCAGGATCTGCAGGAGGAGTTCTGTCCTCCTCTCTGCTGCCAACTGCTGAGACAAGGTGGGTACAGAGGCAAGGAGGTTTCCACAACTTCAGAAGAGATGCAAGTGCCACATGAAATGGCCTGGTGGGCCAGATTCAGCCTGTGGGCCATGTTTTTATAACTTGTGCTCTAGATTGAACCAGAAGAAAGACTGTTATGTGTGCCTGGATGCTATCACCCTAATAGGGGTGTAACTATAGGGGGTGCAGCAGTCGTGACCGCAACTGGGCCCTGTGCTGCAGGGGGCCCATGCAGCCACCTCTACATATGGCCGGCAGCAGCATAGGCAGCTAGGGGTACCAGTGCACCATGCACACGGGTGGCTGGAGGTGGAGGGTGACTAGCAGAGCTCCATGCTCGACTATCTCACTGGCTGCTCTTTAGTTGTGCATTCCCTGCATGACCTGTGTCCTCGGCCAGCTCATCAGAGTACCCCTCTCCTGCTCCATGCATTGCCGCTCAGTCCGATGTCTGTTCTCCCGAGCCAGAGTCCCCCCCCGAGTCCGGCCCACACTGCACTGCATACGTCTCCCGGGTAAACAAACTTTAAGCACACAGATGCAGTGCAGCCCTATGAGAGACAGCTCCTCCGAGGACACTGCAGGCTTGTCTGCCAGGCCCCCTCCTCCCACGTCATACACAGATGATGAAAGGTCTTTCGGGGAGATATGCTGATCACCCGTCCAGCACACTGGATGGAGCCCAGGCCAACATGGATGAGTGCGCGGCCTGCAGCCTGGCCATGGTGAGTGAGAGGACCCCATCCCCCACACACCATTACATACCCCCTCCATCTCCCCCTGGGGACAGGGACCCCTTCTCACGTGGGGACAGGGACCCCCATCTCCCCTGGGGACAGGGACCTCTTCTCACCTGGGGGCAGTAATTTTATCTGCCCTGGAGAAAAGGACCTCATCTGTTTTGGGGACGGGGACCCCATCCAGCCTAGGGACAGTCCCCCAATGGGGCACCTAAAAAAACTAAAAAAAACTACTGATGCCAGTGGTGGAACTACAGGGCTCACAAAGGTCATACCTGTGACCACGCCCTGGAGTTCCACCACCGGACTCGGAGGGAAGGGCCCTGGCTGGGGTTCAGGGGGGTTTCTTGCATTGGGGCCCTGAAGGTTATAGTTACGCCACTGCACATAAACTGGGAAAAGGATCTAGCAGAAATCAGGAGCCCTTTAGAGGGTAGGCTAGAGACAGTTAAAGCATGAATGAGCAACTGGCTTAGGAACCAGCTGCTGGGACTTTGCCTTATTTTTCCAGCAGAAGCAAAAGAAACCATTTTGAACTCCTTATGTTAGGCGCTTGTCTTCCCAATAACCAATGTATTCCATATTACAAAGTAACAAATAATGCACATGGATCCACTGCCTCAGACATGAGCATTCGCTATTCACTCTTTCTTTCTTCTAGTTATAATTAGCATACCAATATAATGGTGGTGTATGGTGGAGACGTTCTTGATCATGGCTTGAAAAAAGGCCAAGACTGTCATCACATATCTGCTACCCCCATTTCTGCACCATTGGTTATGCTATGTATTAATGACTTTATAATTCTCCTTTTGTAATCAGATGCAGCAGAATGCCTGCCGTGCCCGGAAGATCAATGGTCCAATGAGAATCGTGTGAAATGTATACCAAAGGTGATCGAGTTTCTCTCCTATGAGGAGCCTCTTGGCCTGGCCCTTTGTGCTATCACCACCATCTGCTCCATTCTTACTCTTTCGGTCCTCGGTATCTTTATCCGCTTCCGTGACACTCCATTGGTGAAAGCCAACAACCGTAGCCTGAGCTACCTTCTCCTGGTGGCTCTCCTCTTCTGTTTCCTTTGTTCCTTCTTGTTCATTGGTCGCCCCACCAGTATCACCTGTCTAATCCGGCAAGCAATATTTGGGATCACATTCTCTCTCTGCGTGTCATGCATCTTTGCCAAAACGATTACAGTAGTGATTGCTTTCAGCGCCACCAAGCCAAATAGCTCTCTTCGGAAATGGGTCGGCTCTTCCATCCCCAACTCCATGATCGCTGCTGGATCGAGCATCCAAACAGTCATTTGTGCTTCATGGGTGATACAATGCCCAACATCTCCCAATCTGAACATGAAGGCTACAAAAGGGGTCATAACAGTGGAGTGTAAGGACAGCTCCGTAACCTTCTTCTACATCATGCTGGGATTCTTGGGGATCTTGGCAATCTTGACTCTCTTGGTTGCTTTCTTGGCTAGAAACCTTCCCGATGGCTTTAATGAGACAAAGTTTATCACCTTCAGCATGTTGGTCTTCACAAGTGTTTGGATCTCCTTCATCCCCGCCTATGTTAGCACCAAGGGCAAATACATGGTGGCTGTGGAAATCTTTGCCATTCTCTCATCCAGCCTTGGCCTATTTTGCTGCATTTTTGCCCCTAAGTGTCACATTATCATTCTGAGACCTCATATGAACACCCGAGAATTTTTGGTTTCAAAGAATCAGATTGGAAGAAAAACATGAAAAAGTCAACTGTGACTTGGTTTTTATCATTTCTGTAGATTGTAAGCTCTTATGAAAAAGAACCTCAATGACTGTTGAACCGCAATAAATGATTTATTGTTGTAATTTATCTGCTGGCCTGATAATGTACCTCAAAGCAGCCACTACATGAACATTTCATACAGTGCCTTGCGAAAGTATTCGGCCCCCTTGAACTTTTCAACCTTTTGCCACATTTCAGGCTTCAAACATAAAGATATAAAATTTTAATTTTTTGTGAAGAATCACCAACAAGTGGGACACAATTGTGAAGTGGAACGAAATCTATTGGATAATTTAAACTTTTTTAGCAAATAAAAAACTGAAAAGCGGTGCGTGCAAAATTATTCGGCCCCCTTTACTTTCAGTGCAGCAAACTCACTCCAGAAGTTCAGCGAGGATCTCTGAATGATCCAATGTTGTCCTAAATGACTGATGGTGATAAATAGAATCCACCTGTGTGTAATCAAGTCTCTGTATAAATGCACCTGCTCTGTGATAGTCTCAGGGTTCTGTTGAAAGCGCAGAGAGAATCACGAAGACCAAGGAACACACCAGGCAGGTCCGTAATACTGTTGTGGAGAAGTTTAAAGCCGGATTTGGATACAAAAAAGATTTCCCAAGCTTTAAACATCCCAAGGAGCACTGTGCAAGCCATCATTTTGAAATGGAAGGAGTATCAGACCACTGCAAATCTACCAAGACCTGGCCGTCCCTCTAAACTTTCAGCTCAGACAAGGAGAAGACTGATCAGAGATGCAGCCAAGAGGCCCATGATCACTCTGGATGAACTGCAGAGAACTACAGCTGAGGTGGGAGAGTCTGTCCATAGGACAACAATCAGTCGTACACTGCACAAATCTGCCCTTTATGGAAGAGTGGCAAGAAGAAAGCCATTTCTCAAAGATATCCATAAAAAGTCTCGTCTAAAGTTTGCCACAAGCCACCTGGGAGACACACCAAACATGTGGAAGAAGGTGCTCTGGTCACATGAAACCAAAATCCAACTTTTTGCTCACAATGCAAAACGATATGTTTGGCGTAAAAGCAACACGGCTCATCACCCTCAACACACCATCCCCACTGTCACACATGGTGGTGGCAGCATCATGGTTTGGGCCTGCTTTTCTTCAGCAGAGACAGGGAAGATGGTTAAAATTGAGGGGAAGATGGATGCAGCCAAATACAGGACCATTCTGGATGAAAACCTGTTGGAGTCTGCAAAAGACCTGAAATTGGGATGGAGATTTATCTTCCAACAAGACAATGATCCCAAACATACAGCAAAATCTACAAAGGAATGGTTCACAAATAAACGTATCCAGGTGTTAGAATGGCCAAGTCAAAGTCCAGACCTGAATCCAATCGAGAATCTGTGGAAAGAGCTTAAAACTGCTGTTCACAAACGCTCTCTATCCAACCTCACTGAGCTCCAGCTGTTTTGCAAGGAAGAATGGGCAAGAATTTCAGTCTCTCGATGTGCAAAACTGATAGAGACACCCCAAGCGACTTGCAGCTGTAATCACAGCAAAAGGCGGCTCTACAAAGTATTAACGCAAGGGGGCCGAATCATTTTGCACGCCCCACTTTTCATTTTTTTTATTAGTTAAAAAAGTTTCAAAAATCCAATAGATCTCATTCCACTTCACAATTGTGTCCCACTTGTTGGTGATTCTTCACAAAAAATACAAATGTTATATCTTTATGTTTGAAGCCTGAAATGTGGCAAAAGGTTGAAAAGTTCAAGGGGGCCGAATACTTTCGCAAGGCACTGCATCTATACAGGTAAATAAAGGAAAAAGTTGCCCTACCTTTGTGGTCAGACAATTATGGAAAGCAAAAAAAAAAAGCTTGTGGCCTTACTTCCTAATCATCCTCTCTAGGCCAATAATATACACCACAGGAGTCTGAGCCAACATCACTGCAAACTCTTACCTGTTCCCGCTCGGTGGATACCAACACATGCATCCCAATCAAAATAGGATAAATTCTTAACCACGGACAAACCACGAAAATTAGCAACACATTCATAAATTTAATCGATATAGGAATACATGTGGGATTTTGAAGGTGCATGTACTAATAATCTGATCCAAGGAGGTATATTAAAAATACATACATTTTATTTAAACAATGATTAAAAAAAAATTGTCTAACAACAATTCCACAACAAGTACATAAATTACAATCCTTATGGATACAGCAGATTTGATGGAGTTCCCAACATGTTTCGCCCTCGATCCGGGCTTCCTCAGGGGGATGCCGCCCACTTGGAGCACAATCAAAAACAAAAAAAGTAGAGAAAAAGTGTTCTCCCAAGAGAGCTGATTAGGACACTATGGTTAAATTAATAATTTGTATTGTAGAAAAAACACACAATGACAATTTAATGAAACAGTTAATTAGACCTAATGTGTACCTCATGGATAATTAAAAAAGACAACGTTGTCACATTAAACTCTTAATTAAACACTTGGAGCACAGGCCTTCCCAGGATTTGAGACAAATGTGTACACTACAATCATAGGTGTGCGCAGCCTAATGAATTAGGGTGTGCACCCTTAAGCTCAAACATACATGCATGTGAATGTATCTACATATATATATGACCCCGGCACATTGATCTCCCTGCCGGCACGGTGATAGAGAAAAGGATAAACACTTCTCTTATGGCAGAGCCGGTAAGAGGGAGATCTTTCCCATGTTCCTGTTGCTACACAGAACGATAACACTAATGCGCATGAGGGGATTAGGGTGTGCCTGGACACATCCAGCACACCCTGTGCGCACGCCTATGACTACAATCAATGATGATTTAAAGAGTGTCCCTGGAACCACGGGGACACGTTCGTTATTGCAGGACATCAGCTGGTCCCTAAATGACTCCTATGGTCACCTGCAGCCCTTGGCTTGTTGTGGCGGCTGTAGACTCTTTAAATCATTACACATCTGTCTAAAATCCTGGGAAAGCTCTTGTACTCCAAGTGGAGAGCAGCCCCACGAGGAAGCCCCGATTGAGGGCGAAACATGTTGGGAACTCCATCAAATCCGCTGTATCCATAAGGATTGTACTTTATGTACCTTTTGTGGAATTGCTTTTAGACAATTTTTTAATCATTGCTTAAAAAAAGGTACTTTTTTTGAATATACCCGATCAATTTATTAGTACATGCACCTTACATATCCCACAAGTATTCCTAGATCTATGCATCCCAGTCACTTTCTATAGTGGGGGGGGGGGGGATCTCCCTACCATAATCATGATGATTAGTCGTAGGGTTATATTAACACCTTCCCACCTGGCCCCAGTGTCCCTGTAACTGGGACAGGGGCAGGAAAGTCTGTCTGATCACGTGACCACTGTGATTGGCTGTCACAGTGGCCACATGATCACGAGACAGTCCTACCAGCCCCTAATTATTACTAGAGACCAGAAGCGCTAAGGGCACAAAAAAAAAACACTTGCTGTCCATAGATGCATATGCGTGGCATGTGTGTGTTAAAGCATACCCTCTTTGCCACCACAGATATGTGGGTGGGAAACGTTTAGGGGCCTTATTCACACAGTGCATATATGGCTGGATATGGGAGCAGGGCCGTTTTTAAGGCAGGGCAAAAGGGGCAGCTGCCCTGGGCCCTGTCATTGTTGTGGGGCCCAAAGCAGCTGCTTCATACTTGCCAACTATCCTGGTTTAAATTTCCTCGCCCCTTGAGGTTTTAGTCCTGTGCTGTGTCCCAATATTTCAGTGTGAAGTGCTGCTACTAATGCTGCCCAGCTGTGCCCTATTGTTGTGTACAGATGACTCACCTGCAGATCCTGTGTTTACATGTAAATTACCGGCATTCATATATAAATAGAGGGGGCGGCAGCATTGATATGTATATCATGCCCCCCCTGAGGTCATATCCACAGTAATCTCTAGCAACCAATCAACAAGCAGAAATCATGTGCTGTAACCTCTAGCAACTAACCAGTGAGCTGTAATGTGTTCTGTAACCTCTAGCAACCAGTCAGTGAGCGGTAATGATACACCTGCAGACCCTGTGTTTACCTGTAAAGTACCGGCATTCATATGTAAATAGAGGGGGCGGCAGCATTGATATGTATATCATGCCCACCCTGAGGTCATATCCACAGTAATCTCTAGCAACCAATCAACAAGCAGAAATCATGTGCTGTAACCTCTAGCAACTAACCAGTGAGCTGTAATGTGTTCTGTAACCTCTAGAAACCAGTCAGTGAGCGGTAATGATACACCTGCAGGCCCTGTGTTTACATGTAAATTACCGGCATTCATATATAAATAGAGGGGGCGGCAGCATTGATATGTATATCATGCCCCCCCCCCCCCCCGAGGTCATATCCACAGTAATCTCTAGCAACCAATCAACAAGCAGAAATCATGTGCTGTAACCTCTAGAAACCAGTCAGTGAGCGGTAATGATACACTGTAACCTCTAGCAACCAATCGCAATAGCTGCCTGATCTGATTCAGTAAAACTGATTTGCATCTAGCTGCTATTTATTGTATGTCTGAGAGCAGGTGGAGAGCGAAACTGCATGGAGGGGGGGGGGACCCCCAAGAAAAGTTTTGCCCAGGGTCCAATCAATATTAAATACGGCCCTGTATGGGAGTACCCAGGCATATGCACATACCACCATGTGCACCACTAATATTCAGGAGGAAGTCAAGAGAAATTTAATTTCATTTAATTTTAATAGGCAAAATTAGCATTAGTAGATTCTCTCTATAAGATAAGAAATCTTTTTTTTAAACTCAGGTCTACTTTAACCGGTTCCCGACCAGCGCACGCTGATGTACGTCGACAGAATGGCACGGGCAGGCATATTGGCGTACAGGTATGTCCAATCTTCAATGCCGCCCTGCCATCGGGAGCGAGCCGCCGGCGGCGCGCTCCCGCGCTGGTCGGGACCCCCGTGAGTCTGGACGCGGGACCCGCGGACTCGATCGCCGCGGGCATACCCACGATCGTCTCACGGGACGGCTGAATGGAGGAAATGCCGTGTAAACAGCATTTCTCCATTCTGCCTAGCAACTAGTGACGCTGATCTCTGCTCCATGTGATTGGAGCAGAGATCAGTGTTCACTAAATGAAAGCCCAGCCCCCAACAGTTAATAACACACCCCTAGGAACACTTAACCCCTACACTGCCACCCACTGGTTAACCCCTTCACTGCCAGTGTCATTTACACAGGAATCACTGCATTTATATAGCACTGATTGCTGTATAAATGACAATGGTCCCAAAAATGTGTCAAAAATGTCCGATGGGTCCCCCACAATGTCGCAGTCACAATAAAAATCGCTGATCACCGCCATTACTAGTAAAAAAAAATAATATAAAATTATTAATAAAAATGCTATAAAACTATCCCCTATTTTGTAAACGCTATAACTTTTGCGCGAACCAATCAATAATCGCTTATTGTGATTTTTTTTTACCAAAAATATGTAGAAGAATACGTATCGGCCTAAACCGAGGGAAAAAAATGTTTTTTTATTTATTTTTGGGGGATATTTATTATAACAAAAAGTAAAAAATAATGCGTTTTTTTCAAAATTGTCGCTCTATTTTTGTTTATAGCGCAAAAAATAAAAACCGCAGGGGTGATCAAATACCACCAAAAGAAGGCTCTATTTGTGGGGGAAAAAAAGGACGTCAATTTTGTTTGGGAGCCACATCGCACGACTGCGCAATTGTCAGTTAAAGCAACGCAGTGCCGAATCGCAAAAAGTGGTCTGGTCTTTGACCAGCAAAATGGTCCGGTCTGCAAGTGGTTAAGGAGAAGAAACAATATGCCTTTTCCTTTTACTACGTTGGTGAAGGTAGCTGCAAAGTTTTCCTGCTACTTGAATAAAGTTTTACTTATTTTCTCTTCTCCATTGAACTTTGTCTTTACTTAAAATTTGCCGAGGGACCTCGCCAACCAACACGAGCGGCGGGCGATTATATTCGCCATGTCTGATCTTGTTGCGCTCAGCTGCTGCAAAATTGCACCCAAAAGATCTTTAATTTCTTGTTTTTTTTATTTTATTTTTTTATTTTCAAATAGCTACAAGCCTTTGTGGTCACAAAATAACGTCCTCAGAGAGACTTGCGCTGCGTGAAGATTATATCACTCGGGTCCAAGAGTAGAAAAAAAAAAAAAAACAAGACATCCCTTTAGGATTCTAGATAATTCCACAAGGAAGTCAAGTCGTTGTAAAATAATTAATTTGCAATTAGCCTGTCGAAGTGATTTCCATGATGATGTGACATACATTGAGAAATTAATCGCCCGTCCCAAGCTGTCCGGGTAAAGCCTTGTTTATATATATATATGGCGGCCTGTCCGTTGCGTTGAGGCGCACCACGCCACGCCATCTTCTCTAAGCTTTACACACGAGTCTGACGTTTTCCTTTCCAAAAGCTTCTGACCTTCCAATGAGGTTATCGAAGGTCCTCGTGTTCTTAGCGCTGGTTACGGTTGTCCACGAATCGGC
>NW_027507878.1:1333320-1473320 GCF_037356315.1 Lithobates pipiens | reverse complement strand
TTTGTCCATCATTTGGCCCTCGTTTTCGTCTGATCCATATAGTTGTATCGAAAATGCACTTTTTATCTTTCAAAATTGTTTCCCAATGCTAAACCTTTCTTGCAATTTATAATTTGCTGCAGTTGTAAATTTGAAAGCCAATGTAAAGGAACAGGAGTGGTAAAAAAAAAAGTCCTTATGGATTTTAATGAACCTTTTTTTGTTTAATTCTCCTTTAAGGGGGTGTGTCGGGGGCGTGTCCTCAGGGACGGACTGACAACTCATGGGGCCCCCGGGCAATAGGAGATTTTGGGGCCCCCGGGCAATAGGAGATTATGGGGCCACACAGTACACACACACATACAGTATACACACACATACAGTATACACACACATACAGTATACACACACAGATACACAATATACACACACAATATACACACACAGAATACACATACACACACTGAAAAGGTACTGGAGAGGCGGGGCAGCTTTATAATATTGGGATTTAAAAAAAAACACAGATTTATACTGTCCCTGGTTTTATTGAGGCTGGCAACCCTGATGGAGCCCCTTAGTGGCATGGGGCCCCTTGGGCAGAGCCCGAGTGCCCGAATGGTCAGTCCGCCCCTGCGTGTCCTATGCCTACATACGTTTGCAAGTAAAAAAATAAATAAAAATAAATGCTTATTTTAAAATGTGTGCAAAATGTCAACTTGTCCCCATAGGCAAGTGGTTGAAAAACACGTTTAACCATTTCAGGGTTTTTACCCCCTTTATGACCAGGCCATTCTTTGCGATACGGCACTGCGTTACTTTAACTGACAATTGCGACGCTGTACCCGAATAAAATTGATGTCCTTTTTTTTTTGCCACAAATAGAGGAAAAATCCAACAAATACATTTCGGTGGTATTTGATCATCACCGCTGTTTTTATTTTTTGCGCTATAAACAAAAAAAAGACTGACAATTTTGGAAAAAAAAACCTGTATTTTTTTTTACTTTCTGCTGTAATACATATCCAATAAAGAAATGGGCTTCCCGTGAAATGCGTAGGCCATATCCATGACATCTTATTCCAGGACCCGCACACCCTGGACTAAAGTAAACCGTATTCTTCTTCATAAACCGTATTCTTCTTCATAAACCGTATTCTTCTTCAGACAGTAATGTGTTTTAAAAGTTTCCCTCCATAGATGGCAAATAAAGTTTTTTGATATTTTTAAAATTGTGTTATAAATCATTATTTACACTCGTGTAAAGTCCCATTCTACTCCTTCTTGAATTTGAATCTAGTCATTTACCCAGCCAAGGTGACTCCGAGGTTTGACCTTTCAGGTCAGGCTTGCCGTCTTTTAGCTCAGAAGACACAACACACATTATCATAATTATAAACACAGAACACCTTCTCACAATAGCAGGAGCTCTCAGAATGGGCAGACGGTCTGGTCTCCTACATTGCAGACCATGGAATCCACATCCAAGCAATGCTTTGATTAATCAGGGATTGCAGACGGCATGGCAACAGTCTACAAAACTCTAATGCCCTGTACACACGGTCGGACATACCGACCACAAAATCCGTCTGATTTTTTCTGACGGATTTTGGCCGAAACTGTGTCATACATAGTTACATAGTTAGTCAGGTTGAAAAAAGACACAAGTCCATCCAGTTCAACCTTAAAAACAAATAAATAAAATAAAAAATAATCGTACAATCCAAATACCCAAGTTTATGTCCACAATTGATCCAGAGGAAGGCAAAAAAAACCCCCAGCAGAGCATGCTCCAATTTGCTACAGCAGGGGAAAAAAATTCCTTCCTGATCCCCCAAGAGGCGATCAGATTTTCCCTGGATCAACTTTACCTATGTTAGTACCCAGTTATATTATGTACCATCAGGAAAGTATCCAGGCTGTCGCATGCACACGGTCAGACAAAGTTGTCGGAAACTCCAATTGTTCGGAACGAGGTGACATTTGTTGCGTACGCCGGGACTATGTAGAGGCCAGTAGACAATAGCTTTGGTCTTGTAATTTAATCTAAGCATGCGTGGCACTTTGTCTGTCGGAATTCTCTACAAACGATCGGAAAAAGTACGATCGGATTTTTTTGTCGAAAATCTTTTAGATCCAGCTCTCAAATATTTTCCGTTGGAATTTCCGATGGAAAAAGTCAGATAGAGCCCACACACACGATCGCCATTTCCGACAATATAATCTGATCTGACCTTTTCCTTTGGAATTTCTGACCGTGTGTACAGGGCATTACAATGTTTCATCATTCTGATACAGTGGAATTAATGTATCATATATTTCTTGAGGGATATTTTTGATTAAATATTACTGTTTCATTTTAGGTAATCCAAACCACATTCTTAATGTCCATCATTTTCTCAGTCACCCTGTGCCCTCAATAGACACAGGGTGACTTAGACATAGAAGGTGCATGGGGGAGCTGGAACAAGAGTTTCCCAACCTCTCCAAGGGATTCTGGGTTCCACGGGCCCCCCGCCCCAAAGTGACTCCCGTCACTAAGTAGAATCTCTTCTTCTACATAATGGACAGGAAGTAGAATCTCTTCCTTCACATATTGAACAGTAAGTAGAATCTCTTCTTCTACTTAATAGTCACTAAGTGTAATATTTTCTTCCATATAATGGACACTGAGTAGAATCTCTTCTTGGACAGTTTTGTCATTAGGTATTATCGGGATGTACTGGCTGTAGTATTCGCCATCGAGGAGATCAATCAGAACCGGAACCTCCTGCCAAACCTGACTTTGGGTTTTGATATATTTGACACGTGTGTGTCGGAGGCGAGAGCGATTCAAGCCACCATGATGTTGCTCTGGGAGAAGAAGAACTTGGCCTATGATGGTATCGGAGGCTGGAAGCTTCCATTCCTAGCCGGTATTGTTGGAGATTCCATGTCAACTTTATCCATCCCGATTGCCAGGATAGCGGGTCTGTGCAATTACCCTCAGGTACAATTCTCATGATTCACTACTATTATACAGTATAAGCAAAAACCCTACTTCCAAAGCCCCCCCATCCCCAGCCTTTTCCAGTCTCCTATTACCCAGAGTGCTCCTTCTGCAGATGCCTTTAACTGCTCTTCTCCCCGGGAGGGCACCATCGGAGTTCAGGAATCATTCAGGATCACCAGTCCCAAAGCTCTCAGGGGCATGGGGGGGGGGGGGTCTGGACAACATGGCTGGTGTTTATTTTATTTTGTGGCCCTAATTATGCCATCGTGCCATGAAATTTTTGCTATGGCCACAAAGCAAAGCATCATGGCCACTGAAAGTGTACAGCCCTCTGCTGCTGCATACCTTGGTTTAGGTGGGTGGTCAGGAGGAGGTAAAATTGTTGCTCAAAGATCTACCTATATTTTTGAATGAGCCCAAAGGGTCTAAAGCAGGGATAGGCAATTAGCAAACCTCCAGCTGTTGCAAAACTACAAGTCCCATCATGCCTCTGCCTCTGAGTGTCTTGCTATGGCCTCATGGGGCTTGTAGTTCTGCAACAGCTGAAGGTCCGCTAATTGCATATCCCTGGTCTAAAGGGTCCTTTCCTACTTCATCCAAAATGGAAAAAAAGTGTGCCTTTATATAAGCTTATGAAATGAATGATGTAAAAAGAATTTGCATAGCCCAGTGGTACATTTGTTCTGTACGAATGGGGCAAAACACAAACCTAAATAGGATATGTTCTGTACTGTTCAAATGTAAATCATTGATTTTAAATTAAAAATACCGCATCTGGCCACTAGATGGAGCTAAGTATTGTAGGTCATTCCAATCCTATAGCTCCATCTAGTGCCCGATGCAGTATTTTTGGGGAAAATTAATGATTAACATTCAAACGGCAAAGGATGTAGCCTATTTACATTAGTTTTTTATTTTTTTTTGCCTCATTTGCAGAGAACGAATGTACATGCACTCTGATTGGGTTATGCAAATTCTTTTTAAATAGACTGGGCCAGTGGCTATGCATATTTTTTTTTTATATAAATCAACCTCTATAACTATAAAGCCCCATCAGAATTCATCATGCTCCTATGGACTAGGCTTGTGCAATTCGTTTCGTAACGAATCGAAATTCGGCCGAATTTTGCATCTTTCGGACATTCGGATGCATCCGAATGTCCGAATAAAAAAATAACGAATAACAACGAATACGAAAAAAATATAACAAATGAATTCGAATGAATTCGGTAATTCTTTGAAGATCTAATGAAACAAAAGGTCAGCTCAAAGTAAATCTTATAGTCCAATAGATATAGGCAATGTGTCAAGCACTTTTCTGCAGCAGAGAATGACATTTTGCGACCCGAATTTGGAGCCACATATCTTGGGGTCACTAATAGCTAGAAACCCCAAATTTTGTATGCATACACAATAGTACTAGCACTACAACATATCCACATTTGGAGTTTCTAGCACCAAGTCACCCTGAGATACATGGCCCTAAAATTGGGTCACAAAATATTTTCGAATCCGGTAGAAATATTTTCGAATTTGGTTGAAATATTTTCGAATGTGGCCGATTTTTCGAATTTGGTAGAAAACTAAACGAAATCCGAAAACGAATTTAACCACTTGAGGACCGCTGTATTGCCATTGTACGTCAGCACAATGGCACAGGCAGGCATAATCACGTACATCTACGTGATTGCCTTCCAGCGGGTGGGGGGTCCGATCGGACCCCCTCCCGCTGGTTACGGCGGTCCGATTCGGTCCAGGAGCGCTCCATGATGAGGGGATGGCCGTTGGTTTTCGGCCACCCCCTCTGGATCGCTCCTGGCCAATGAGAAGCTTCCTCCCCTGTGTATTGTTTACACAGGAAGGAGGAAGTGATGTCATTCTCCTCGGGGCGGTCTTTTTGACCGGACTACGAGGAGAAGAGTAAAAGTAAGTGTGCACCAACACTACACTGACATGTAGGTACACACAGGCACACAAACCCCCCCCGATCCCCCCCCCGATCGCCCCCCGATCCCCCCCCGCCCCCCTCCCCCCCCAGTCACAGTGTCACTGATTGCATTGATCATTTCTTTACTGATCAATGCATTCAGTGTCAGTTGTGACAGTAAAAACTGTCAGGACAGTTAGTGTTAGGTCCAGGGTAGCCCCCTATCACCCCCCAATAAAGATTTAACCCCCTGATTGCCCCTAGAGTTAACCCTTTCACCCCCTTTTGCCAGTGTCACTAAGCGATCATTTTTCTGATCGCTGCATGTGTCGCTAGTGTCGCTAGGTAGCTAGTTATTTTTTTAGGTTCACCGCCAGGTTTTTATATCGCTAGGTACCCCGATACACTACCCAATAATGTTTTTAACCCCCTGATTGCCGCTAGTTAACCCTTTCACCCCCTTTTGCCAGTGTCACTAAGCGATCGTTTTTCTGATCGCTGCATTAGTGTCGCTACAGTCGCTAGGTAGCTAGTTATTTTTTTAGGTTCACCGCCAGGTTTTTATAGCGCTAGGTACCCCGATATACTACCCAATAATGTTTTTAACCCCCTGATTGCCGCTAGTTAACCCTTTCACCCCCTTTTGCCAGTGTCACTAAGCGATCATTTTTCTGATCGCTGCATGTGTCGCTAGGTAGCTAGTTATTTTTTTAGGTTCACCGCCAGGTTTTTATATCGCTAGGTACCCCGATATACTACCCAATAATGGTTTTAACCCCCTGATTGCCGCTAGTTAACCCTTTCACCCCCTTTTGCCAGTGTCACTAAGCGATCGTTTTTCTGATCGCTGCATTAGTGTCGCTACAGTCGCTAGGTAGCTAGTTATTTTTTTAGGTTCACCGCCAGGTTTTTATAGCGCTAGGTACCCCGATATACTACCCAATAATGGTTTTAACCCCCTGATTTCCGCTAGTTAACCCTTTCACCCCCTTTTGCCAGTGTCACTAAGCGATAATTTTTCTGAACGCTGCATCAGTGTCGCTAGTGTCGCTAGGTAGCTAGTTATTTTTTTAGGTTCACCGCCAGGTTTTTATAGCGCTAGGTACCCCTATATACTACCCAATAATGGTTTTAACCCCCTGATTGCTGCTAGTTAACCCTTTCACCCCCTTTCACCAGCGATCACAGTATAAGTGTCACTGGTGACGCTGGTTAGCCAGTTAGTTATTTAGGTTCCCCGTCAGGTTTTTATATAGCGCCAGGGACCCCCATATACTACCTAATAAAAATTTGAACCCCCTGATTGCCCCTAGTTAACCCTTTCACCACTGATCACCGTATAAGTGTTACGGGTGACTCTGGTTAGTTTGTTTTTTATAGCATTTTATATTCAAATCCGGAAGGCAGTGCTTGGTTTTCGGGGTCCCGTACGTGGCTAGGCTCCCAAAAAGTCCCCCACATGTGGTATCCCCGTACTCGGGAGAAGCAGCAGAATGTATTTTGGGGTGTCATTTCACATATGCCCATAGCATGTGTGAGCAATATATCATTTAGTGACAACTTGGTGCAAAAAAAAAAAAGTTTGTAATATTCCCGCAACTTGTGGCAAAATATAAAATATTCCATGGACTCAACATGCCTCTCAGTAAATAGCTTGGGGTGTCTACTTTCCAAAATGGGGTCATTTTGGGGGGTTTTGTGCTATTTTGGCATTTTATGGCCTTCGAAACTGTGATAGGTAGTGAGGAGTTAAATCAAAAATTTGCACCCTTAGAAATCCTGAAGGTGGTGATTGGTTTTCGGGGTGCCGTGCGCGACTAGACTCCCAAAAAGTCCCACACACGTGGTATCGCCATACTCGGGAGAAGTAGCGGAATATATTTTGGGGTGCAATTCCACATATAACCATGGCATGTGTGAGCAATATATCATTTAGTGACAACTTTTTGTAAAAAAAATTTTTTTTTTTTTTTTTTGTCATTATTCAATCCCTTAGGACAAAAAAAATAAATATTCAATGGGCTCAACATACCCATCAGCAATTTCCTTGGGGTGTCTACTTTCCAAAATGGGGTCATTTGGGGGGGATTTGTACTGCCCTGCCATTTTAGCACCTCAAGAAATGAGATCGGCAGTCATAAATTAAAAGCTGTGTAAATTCCAGAAAATGTACTCTAGTTTGTAGACGCTATAACTTTTGCGCAAACCAAAAAATCTACGCTTATTGACATTTTTTTTACTAAAGACATGTGGCTGAATAAATTTTGCCCTCAATGTATGACTAAAATTTAGTTTATTCGATTTTTCTTATAACAAAAAGAAGAAAATATCTTTTTTTTTCAAAATTTTCGCTCTTTTTCCATTTATATCGCAAAAAAAAAAAATCGCAGAGGCAATCAAATACCATCAAAAGAAAGCTCTATTTGTGGGAAGAAAAGGACGCAAATTTCGTTTGGGTGCAATATTGCATGACCGCGCAATTACCAGTTAAAGCAGCGCAGTGCGAAATTGCAAAAAGACCTCTGGTCCTTAAGGTGTTTATTGGTCCGGAGCTGAAGTGGTTAAGGAAGTTAACGAATATAACTAAATGAAATTAATGAATTTACGAATTAAAACGAAACTAAACTAAACAAATTTTTTCCTTTTGCACATGTCTACTATGGACACCCAAGTGATTCTTATTTCAAATTTAGGATTGTTTAGGTCAACAAGATCCAGAGCTTTTTTTCAGCAGGAATGCGGGGGGAGCGCAGGTCCGGCACCTCCGGCAATGAATGTATGTAATGGAAAGGAGTGCTGGGGTGTTATGGAGGGTCTATTGATGCTGGCTGCTTGGGGAATCTATTGTCGCTAGTAAGGATCTATTTTTGCATGGGGGTCTATTCTTGCTGGGTAGGTCTATAATTGTTGGTGGGGGGGATGGTCAATTGTTGCTGGAAGAGATCTACTGTTGAGGGAGAGGTCTATTGATGTTGGATGCTGGGAGATCTGTTGTTGGTGCTGGGTTTTCTTTGGTGTGGGGGAGCATTGTTGCTGGGGGGGGGGGGGGACAGTCTATTGTTGTGTATGGGATTTACTGTTGCTGAGGGAGGTCTATTTTTTCTGGGGGAGGTCTATTGTTTCGGTGGGTGGGGGGGGGGGGTTTATTGTTGCTCACAACAGGGATTCTATTTTACTGTCTTGTTATCATTAACAAATCATTTAGTAGTACAAAATGATACTTGGTTCTGTATTCTCTAAAAGGGGCAGTACTGGGAGGTATGTAGAAGGTGGAACCAAGGTGGGTAGGGGGGCAGAAACGCTGGTTGACTCCAGGGCTAGACTGGGACAGAAATTTGGCCCTGGACTTCATCCAGACCGGCCCACTTACATTTTGAGTGTCCCATCAGCATCCCCTTACATCAGAGTGTCCCATCACCAGCCCCCTAACATCAGAGTGTCCTATTACCAGCCCCCTTACATCAGAGTGTCCCATCGCCAGCCCCTTACATCAGAGTGTCCTATTACCAGCCCCCTTACATCAGTGTCCCATCAGCACCCCCTTACATCAGAGTGTCCCATCAGCACCCCCTTACATCAGAGTGTCCCATCAGCACCCCTTACATCAGAGTGTCCCATCACCAGCCCCCTTACATCAGAGTGTCCCATCAGCACCCCCTTACATCAGAGTGCCCCATGAACAGCCCCCTTACATCAGAGTGTCCCATCAGCACCCCCTTACATCAGAGTGTCCCATCACCAGCCCCCTTACATCAGAGTGTCCCATCAGCACCCCCTTACATCAGAGTGTCCCATCACCAGCCCCCTTACATCAGAGTGTCCCATCAGCACCCCCTTAAATAAGAGTGCCCCATGAACAGCCCCCTTACATCAGAGTGGCTCATCACCAGCCCCCTTACATCAGAGTGTCCCATCAGCAGCCCCCTTACATCAGAGTGGCCCACTGAGCCATCGGCCCACCGGGAAACTCCCGGTAGTCCCAATGGCCAGTACATGCCTGGTTGACTCACAAGGCAGGAGTTCCTGCACCTATTCTCTGAGAAAAAAAAAAGCCCTGACAAGATCTCTAACAGAAGCTCCTCCAATTTTTTTTTTCAGATTAGTTTTGGTGCTTTTGATCCAGATTTGGGTGACAGGATTCAGTTCCCCTCCTTCCTCCGCACGGTGCCCAATGAGAACATCCAGAACAAAGCCATTTCTCAGCTGCTAAAACATCTGGAGTGGACCTGGGTTGGGATCCTGACCAGAGACGACGACTTGGGGGTTCTAGATGGACAAAACCTGAAAGATGAGATTAACCTGAACCAAGGCTGCGTGGCCTTCCTGGAGAAAATCCACTACCGTTACCCCCCTCAAAAAATCAAAAAGATCCTGGAGGTGGTTATGAATTCCACCGCGGTTGCCGTCGTCGTGTACTGCGAGGAGATGCACGTCAAGCCCCTCCTGGACATGATGTCAGAGAATGGGAAAAAGAGCAAAATCTGGATCTACACCTTGTGCTTTACATTCATTCCGGGCATGTTTTCGGAAAGCCAATCCAGATTACTGAACGGTTCCATCGGCCTGGTCTTACACAGTGAGCCCGTGCCGCGGTTCGGCCAATATCTCCACCGTCTTCATCCATCCAGATATACAGGCGACATCTTTATGAAGCAGTTTTGGGAAATCGTCTTTGAGTGCCGATGGCGCGCCGAGGGAAATGTCGCGAATTGTAGCGACGGTATTAGACTTTGCACAGGAGATGAAAGTTTGGATGAGGTGGACTTCCTTTTTGAACTGAGCGATCTGAGTTACACTTTCCAGGCCTACATCGCGGTCTACGCCTTTGCTTACGCTCTTCATGACCTCTTACATTGTGCGAATCGGACCTTAACTTCTGGGAGCTGCAACCAGGAAAATCTTCTGCCTTGGAAGGTATGAATTTTTTATTTTTTTTGTTCAGCAAAATTTTGATTAAATTGGCAAAACCTACAAATTTCTGTTTGGCCTCAACAATTTGTACGACCTGCGAAAAAGAAAACGAAAAAAAGAGGATGTACTGTGTTTGGGGGGCCGTTTATGAAAGAGAGAAAAGCCGCAACGGTGATGATGGGGAGCAGGGAACATGTTCTTCACCTCTCATCACAGCACACAATGGCTCCGCCATTCACTTCCACACAGACAGCCAGTTTATGAAGGAGAGATCTGAAGATCTCACCGGTGGTCTGCGAATTCTCTAGCCAAGAGGTGAAGAAACCCGGAGAGAGGCTGGTGTGATGTGAAGAAGACTTCCTTCTTCCTATATATCACACCAGTGGGTTAAAAATGTAGGTTATATAACCGGTTCCCGACCGGCGCACGCCGATGTACGTCGGCAGAATGGCACGGGCAGGCATATTGGCGTACAGGTACATCCAATCTCTAATGCCGCCCTGCCATCGCGAGCCGGTGGCGCGCTTGCGTGCGGGTCGGGCCCCCCGTGAGTCCGGTCATACCCGCGATCGTCTCACGGGGCGTCTGAACGGAGAGATGCCGTTGTAAACAGCATCTCACCATTCTGCCTAGCAACTAGTGATGCTGATCTCTGCTCCATGTGATTGGAGCAGAGATCAGTGTTCACTAAATGAAAGCCCAGCCCCCGACAGTTAGTTACAGGCCTCCAGGAACACTTAACCCCTACACCGCCACCCACTGGTTAACCCCTTCACTGCCAGTGTCATTTACACAGGAATCACTGCATTTGTATAGCATTTATATAGAATTTATATAGAATTTGTATAGCAGTGATTGCTGTATAAATGACAATGGTCCCAAAAATGTGTCAAAAGTGTCCGATGTGTCCTCCACAATGTCGCAGTCACAATAAAAATCGCTGATCGCCGCCATTACTAGTAAAGAAAAAAAATATTATTAAAAATGCCATAAAACTATCCCCTATTTTGTAAACGCTATAACTTTTGCGCAAACCAATCAATAATCGCTTATTGTGTTTTTTTTACCAAAAATATGTAGAAGAATACGTATCGCCCTAAACTGAGGGAAAAATATTTTTTTAAATATATTTTTGGGGGGATATTTATTATAACAAAAAGTAAAAAATAATGCGTTTTTTTTTCAAAATTGTCGTTTATAGCGCAAAAAATAAAAACCGCACAGGGGATCAAATACCACCAAAAGAAAGCTCTATTTGTGGGGAAAAAAAGGACGTAAATTTTGTTTGGGAGCCACGTCGCACGACTGCGCAATTGCCCGTTAAAGCGACGCAGTGCCGAATCGCAAAAAGTAGTCTAGTCTTTGACCAGCAAAATGGTTCGGGGCTGAAGTGGTTAATAACTCTATATATATGATATGCCGCTGCTGCATGGGGGGGGGGGGAATTAGGGTGTGCCTAGGCACACCCAGCACACCCCGTGCGCGCGTCTACAGTCTGAACCTAAGTTGGGACTGATTTTGGGATTCTCCAGGTCAGACTGATCCTTTAGGCTAGGTTCAGATCTTTGTGTGTCGGGAACGCACACAAAATTGCTCGCTTTCCCAACAGGCAGAGAAACGCGTTACCCTTTAGCAGACGCATGGCAGTGCCATTCATTGGTAATTGAACCCCTATACATCTGCAAACCTCGCTTGTTCTAACCACACCGTGCTGCACATTTTAATAAAAAGGCATGGACTTCTTTTCTGCATTTCTCCTGAGTGGGGCGGCCTATTGAAACAAATGGGCTGCCCTACACTCGATGGATGGGGACGTTCGAAAATGCACCTGCTCTTGGTCACACCTGTAAGTGTGAGCCCTTGTACACACGGTCGGACATTCCGACCACAAAATCCGTCTGATTTTGTCCGAAACTGGTGTTGCATACACACGGTCGGACAAAGTTGTCGGAATTCGATCGTTCGGAACGTGATGACGTTCGTTATGACGGGACTAAGTACAGGCTAGTAGCCAATAGCTTTGGCCTCGTAATTTGATCTGAGCATGCGTGGCACTTTGTCTGATCGGAATTCTCTACAATCGGATCATGTTGTCGGAAAATTTTATATCCAGCTCTCAAACTTTGTTGGTCGGACATTCCGACGGAAAAAGTCCGATGGAGCCCACACACGGTCGGATTATGCGACAACACGGTCCGATCGGACATTTTCCGGCGGAATTTCCGACTGTGTGTATGGGGGCTTAGAGCTGCACAATTCTGCCTAAAATGAGAATCACAATCTTTTTGCTTAGAAGATAGATCACGATTCTCTCACGATTCTCGCTGCATTTTAGTTTTTTTTTTTATTCATTGAAGTGATTTTTTCCCCAAAAATTGCGTTTGAAAGAGCGCTAGGCAAATACAGTGTGACATAAAATATTGCAGCAATTGCCATTTTAATCCCTAGGGTCTCTGCTAAAATATATATATTTGTGGGTTCCAAGTAATTTTCTAGAAAAAAATATTGATTTTAACTTAAGAAAGAAGTGTCAGAAAAAGATTTAGACTTTAAGTGGTTAAATTTCCTGCATTTACATGTTGTTGAAAACTTGGCAGACTGCCTGGATCTTTTCTTTCTACACACAGAAGTTTATCCCTTTGATCTAAGAAGGAAGCGTTAGTTACAATGTTTTATATTAAAAACTTGGCAGACTGCCCGGATGTTTTCTTTTGACAGCCGAGTGAGCAGATAAGTCTCTCCACTTGTTATATGAAAGAATCGCAAATTCTGCAATAGAGATCTCAGGGGGGTTGAATCGAGATCACGATTTTTTTAACAATTTAATTGTGCAGCTCTAGTAAGTGTAAACCAAGCCTTGTGCTTATAAAGCATGATCATTGTGTAGCAGAAGAATATTATTGCACTCTTGTATCTCTTGTACTGTAAAGGTGAAGAAATGTGTATTATGAAGGACGCTAAGGAGGAAACATTTTGTGACATTTCCCACACACATTAATACATTTCCTCTGCAGACCTCTAACTCATACGAAATGATTGCTTCAGATTTATTGCTCTCTAAGTCATAAGAAATAATTGCTTCCGTTGCATTGCTCAACGTCTCTCGTTGTTTCAGGTCTTCAGACAACTGAAGAATGTCTTCTTCAGGACCCAGTCCGGGGATGCCGTGTTCTTCAATGAGATTGGAGAAGTTCCGGCAATGTTCGATATCATGAATCTGCAGATCTTCCCCAATAACGAGTACAGGCTGGTCAAAGTGGGTCGATACGATTCCCGAGAACGTCAAGATGAACAGATCTCCCTACACACTGGTTCTGTGATATGGAACCCGGAATATACACAGGTAAAATGGATCACTTGCTTAAAACAGGGTAATGCTATCTTATGTCTGGGGAAATTACACTTATTAGGATTCAAAGCAGGGGCTGACGGGCAACTTTTGGCCCAGTGGGTAAGTATGACCCAGAGGCCCATGGTGCTGTGACTTGGCCCCCTCCCACTCCCCCTCTTTCTTGCATCCTCCAAACCCCTTTCCCAGGCTGAAGCTGCACTCAGGTACTCTGTGCTCAATGGGCGGGTCGGGCTGGACTGCGCCTGCTGCACCGACTGAATTGGCCAGCAGGGGGGGGGCCGGAGGCTGCAGGGGGAAGCTAGGTCTGCTCAGTCTGGACTGGCTGGAGGAGGAGAGCCTCTGGTAGGGCACAGAGCCAGCCTCTGCCCGGACACAGAGTACACCAGCCATACTGGGGTGGTGGCCGTGCTCTGTCCTTGTCCTCACCCGGCACCCAATAGGACACCGGTGGGGACTATTTACTTCTCTTCACCAGAAAGCCTTTAGGCATGTCGGAAGCAGTGCAGCCTTTTTTACGGGGTATCAGAGCGGCTCGGGGGGGCAATTGCCCTCCTTCCCCTCTGACCCAGTCCGCCCCTGGTTCAAAAATAAGTTACAGCCATTCCTGGTATGTCCTGGTGAGATTTCAATCCTCCCTCCGGCCCCCCCTTCAGTCTTGCACAGGTGTACTGGCTCCTCCCCCTTCAGTCTTGCACAGTTGTACCGGCTCCTCTCCGTTCAGTCTTGCACAGGTGTACCGACTCCGCCCCTTCAGTCTTTTGCACAGTTGTACCGGCTCCTCCTCTTCAGTCTTGCATAGGTGTACCGGCTCCTCCCCCTTCAGTCTTGCACAGTTGTACCGTCTCCTCCCCCTTCAGTCTTGCACAGTTGTACCGGCTCCTCCTCTTCAGTCTTGCATAGGTGTACCAGCTCCTCCCCCTTCAGTCTTGCACAGTTGTACCGGCTCCTCCCCCTTCAGTCTTGCACAGTTGTACCGGCTCCTCCCCCTTCAGTCTTGCACAGTTGTACCGGCTCCTCCCCGTTCAGTCTTGCACAGGTGTACCGACTCCGCCCCTTCAGTCTTTTGCACAGTTGTACCGGCTCCTCCTCTTCAGTCTTGCATAGGTGTACCGGCTCCTCCCCCTTCAGTCTTGCACAATTGTACCGGCTCCTCCCCCTTCAGTCTTGCACAGTTGTACCGGCTCCTCCTCTTCAGTCTTGCATAGGTGTACCGGCTCCTCCCCCTTCAGTCTTGCACAGTTGTACCGGCTTCTCCCCCTTCAGTCTTGCACAGTTGTACCAGCTCCTCCCCCTTCAGTCTTGCACATGTGTAATGGCTCCTCCCCCTTCAGTCTTGCACAGATGTACCGGCTCCTCCCCTTCAGTCTTGCACAGGTGTAATGGATCCTCCCCCTTCAGTCTTGCACAGGTGTACCGGCTCCTCCCCCTTCAGTCTTGCACAGGTGTACCGGCTCCTCCCCCTTCAGTCTTGCACAGTTGTACCGGCTCCTCCCTCTTCAGTCTTACATAGGTGTACCGACTTCAGCTAATAGCAGTACAGAGGAGATTTTCCAGTATTTTGAAGTGTAAGCAGACATTAACTTCCCTAAGCCCTGTCTCTGTGAATAACTAACACTGACATGGGCAGCACATGGGCAGCACATGGGCAGCACATGGGCAGCAGATGGGGAGCATGGGCAGCACTGGGGGATCATGGGCAGCACAGTGGTTATGTGGTCAGCACTTCTGTCTAGTAGCTCTAAGGTCATTGGTTCGAAACCCAACCATGACACCTAGCTGCCTGGAGATTGCATGTTCTCCCTGTCCCTGCATGGGTTTCCTCCCACACTCCAATTACATGCCGGTGGGTTATTTGGATCTTGTCTGAATTGGCCCTAGTCAGTGGGGGCCACCAATCTACATGCCGGACGCATGGATTTCAATGTTTTTTTTTTTGTTTTTTTTAAGCACGTGATTAGAGTCAGTGGCTCTAATTGGCTTCAATAAAGTATGGGCTCGGGGTGCAGAGCAATGCGCTTGGCTTGAGCCCACTCAGTTGTGTGACAATAGCAAATTAATATTCCCTGTTTTCTTTCTGATTCTCCTCCCGGCCAATCAGGAAGCGTGTCCTGAGACCCGATTGGCCACAGAGTCTTAAGACTCCCAGCCAATTGGGTCTATCAGGTCTCAGGACCCACTTCCTGTTCCTGCCGGGAGGAGAAGCAACGGCCCCGGAGCGTGGAGCGAAATCCCTGTCATCTGCCTCCTAAGGTGAGGAGGCCTCTGTCCATCTCACCACGCACGCATGCGCGCGGGGGGGGGGGGGCGGGTTGATCGCCGACTTCGTGTCTATCTCCTGGGGGGGAGGGTGTGCGGTATTGGTGTTGGTTTGCCACCCCCCCAAAAACATATTAAGCAGCAGCCGCCACTGGCCCTAGTATGTGTATGAATGTGAGTTAGGGACCTTAGACTCATGTGAATATACAGTATATGTGAAGCTCTGTGTAAATTGAGAGGGCTATATAAGTAACTGTAATAAGTAAAAATGAAATAAACAGAGAGGGGCTAGCTAGGACTGAACTAACTAGCACTAAACAGGTGGTGGGGGTACAAGGGAAAATATAAAAAATTTATGGAAGTAAGCAAGTTGCAGTGACCCAAAACTACCACTAGATGTCAGCATACTACAAATAATGATAACCTCCTACAGTTCAATGGAAGACATGAAAGCAGAACAATTCGCAACATGGCAACCGTTGTGGTTGGGTTTTAATTACAGATGTATCTTTTTTTGTGTTGGGTATAACTGGAATACTTTGCACCCCACTCAATATTTACCAATCACAAGACAATAAAATTGGACAAAGTTCTCTCCAACACAAAATGATACAAATGTTTACAGTTTGGTTGTTTTTGGCAACATCGAAGCTCTCCGATTCCGAATATTTCTTGTTGTGATGGTCTCGCCTCTGGTTTTTCTGTTGGGGAATGTTGTCATTATTTTCTCTTCTCAGGTGCCGCGGTCGGTGTGCAGTGAGATGTGTGCGCCGGGTCATAGAAAGGTGTCGGTCAAAGATCGGCCGATCTGCTGCTTTCAGTGTGTCCCGTGTTCCCTCGGAGAGATCTCCAATGAAACAGGTGAAGATACTCACTGGGATGAGGAACTGGAATCATATTGCTACATCACTTCTGAAATCTTACCGGCCAGGGGCGGACTGACCATTGGGTCACTCGGGCACCGCCCAAGGGCCCCATGCCACTAAGGGGCCCCATCAGGGTTGAAAGCCAGGAACAGTATGTAAAAATCTGTGTTTTTTTAAAAATCCCAAGATTATACCTGCCCCACCTCTCCAGTACTTTTTCAGTGTGTGTGTATGTGTATTCTGTGTGTGTATATTGTGTGTCTGTGTGTGTATACTGTATGTGTGTGTATACTGTGTGGCCCCATAATCTATTGCCTGGCGGGCCCATAATCTCCAATTGCCCGGGGGCCCCATAATCTCCTATTGGCCGGGGCCCCATGGGTTGTCAGTCCGCCCCTGTTACCGGCTATGTCTATGGATCGGGCTATGAACATTCAAATACCTCCTAATGTTTAACAATTGGCTTTACAACAAGCCCTCACTGACCCCTGCAGCTACAGGCACAGTGGAGAAAGTTTGCAATGAAAGCAGTGAAGTCATTCAAGTTGAGTCTCGGCATTTACTTTAGAGATTAGAAAGCTAAAGGGCTTGCCGGGAGGGGGGTGCAAGGTGAGCTGAGCTGCTGAGTCACTGCTGGAGCTGGGGGCATGGGTGAGCTGATCCACCGTCTGGAGGGAGGAGCAGAGCTACAGAGCGAAAGTGAAAGTAAAACTGTAAAGTTTCTTCAGCCGTCTTTGAGCATGTACTACTCCACAGTGTTTATGGTTACAAAGGTCAGTAGGCGCTTCTCTTAAAGAATATTAACTGCTTGTTAGGAATATGTAATTATTTAAATGTCTATAGCCTGGCCGCAGCTTTACTTAAGAGGACATAAAAGCTTTCAAACAAAAATTTCCTAATAAAGTTGTCCCCACCCCCTGAGTTGAATTAGTCACCCCCCCTCCCCCCACACATGTATATATAGTAATATACGTGTGTGTATATATCCCCAGATCCCCAGAGAGCTCCCCACTTACATCAGAGTCCCCAGGGACCCCCCCCCTTATATCAGGGTACCCAGAGAGCCTCCTCCTTACATCAGAGTCCCCAGAGAGCCTTCTCCTTGCATCAGGGTCCCCAGAGAGCCCCCCACTTGCATCAAGGGCCCCAGAGAGACCCCCACTTACATCAGGGTCCCCATAGAGCCCCCCACTTACATCAGGGTCCCCAGGGACCCCCCTTATATCAGGGTACCCAGAGAGCCTCCTCCTTACATCAGAGTCCCCAGAGAGCCTCCTCCTTGCATCAGGGTCCCCAGAGAGCCCCCCACTTGCATCAAGGGCCCCAGAGAGCCCCCCACATACATCAGGGTCCCCAGAGAGCCCCCCACTTACATCAGGGTCCCCAGAGAGCCCCCCACTTACATCAGGGTCCCCAGGGACCCCCCTTATATCAGGGTACCCAGAGAGCCTCCTCCTTGCATCAGGGTCCCCAGAGAGCCCTCCACTTGCATCAAGGTCCCCAGAGAGCCCCCCACTTGCATCAAGGGTCCCAGAGAGCCCCCCACTTACATCAGGGTCCCCAGAGAGCCCCCCACTTACATCAGGGTCACCAGAGAGCCCCCCACTTGCATCAAGGGCCCCAGAGAGCCCCCCACTTACATCAGGGTCCCCAGAGAGCCCCCTTGGGGACCCCTGCAGAGACTCTGGGTTATGGGCCACAGATTCGGGGCTATAGCCCCAAAAGCCACCCCCTAGCAACGTCACTGGGCACAATGCTTGCATCCTGCAGGCCAGGTTCTTCATCACGGTGTTGGCAGATGTGCAGTAGAACCCCAAAGATGTCTACATCTTGTGTGTCGTTGTTGAACTTGCAAAGAAATATCCTGTAGAACCTCTTGCACGGACATGGGCCTACACTCCCTTGGGAGATCAAAGCATTCCAGAGTCACTTCTCTTCTAACAAGGCGGGTTAATTACTCACTCAGCCACAGGATGGTTGGACTTTATGCCGCCAACTTCCTTCTGGCTCAGCTCAATCTCTGGACAAGGTTCTTCAGTAGGCCCACACCTAAGTCTAGCTGGGATGTTGCTGTCTTCACAAGGGCTCCTCTAGCTTTCTCTGCCCCAGGGCCACAGCCCCTTCAAAGGGGGTATCCTCCTGCAGGACTGGACCCAGGAACTCTGCCCTCTGCTGCCAAGCCTCAGACTATTCATTGGCTCTCCCTCCACCTTCTGGGCACACCTTTCCAGGCATTGGTTGGAGTGCCATAAATATTCCGACTGCCTGTCCTGCTGTGCCTCACACTTTGCCTCCAGAAGGCTTTAGAAGATGGGGGTGTAGCAGAACAGCAGCCTGTGAGACACTGAGCAGCCCTAAGCAATCAATCCCTGCTCCACTGATTACAGAGGAGCCAAACTAAATTTACCTACCAGCCTACTCAGAACTTGGAGGGTGCTACGCAGTATTAACGTAGGCTGTCGATGAGATTTTTCCACTACGAACCATAGATCACAAGTAATTGTCACAATGGGAGTGCCCCATGCAAAAAAATGTTCTCCACAAATTTTTCCATGCCCAATTTCATGTCTGGGACAGACTAGATGGATCTCTTGGTCTTTTTCCATCATCGCTATTTTATCTTTTCATATTTCTATAATTGACAGCTCATTTTCATCTTAAAAAAAGAATCAAAATGGTGTAAAACAAGAATTAATGGAAGAGTCCCAGCTCTCATAGCCCTTGTACACACGGTCGGAGAATCCGTCGGAATGTGTCCTATCGGACCGTGTTGTCGGATAATCCGACTGTGTGTGGTATGCATCGGACTGTTTCCGTCGGAATATCCGTCGGACCAAATTTTCCAACTTGCTGGAAATATTTTCTGACAAACTGGTCCGATAGGACATACTCCGATCATGTGTAGAGAATTCCGATCGGACAAAGTGCCACGCATGCTCAGATCAAATTCCTACATCAAAGCTATTGGCTACTAGCCTGAACGTAGTCCCTTCGTAACAAAATAACGTCATCACGTTCTGAACGATCGGATTTTCCGACAACTTCGTCCGACCGTGTGTATGCAACAGTTTCGGACAAGATCCGTCGGACAAAATCCGTCGGATTTGGTTGTCGGAATCTCCGACCGTGTGTACAAGGGCTGAAGCCTTGTACACACGGTCGGAGAAGAATCCGTCGGAATGTGTCCTATCGGACCGTGTCGTCGGATAATCTGACTGTGTGTTGTATGCATCGGACTGTTTCCGTCGGAATATCCGTCGGACCCAATTTTCCAACTTGTTGGAAATATTTCCCGACCAACTGGTTCGATAGGACATATTTCGATCATGTGTAGAGAATTTTGATTGGACCAAGTGCCACGCATGCTCAGATCAAATTCCTACATCAAAGCTATTGGCTACTAGCCTGAATGTAGTCCCATCGTAACGAAATTACGTCATCACGTTCTGAATGATCGGATTTTCCGACAACTTAGTCCGACCGTGTGTATGCAACAGTTTCGGACAAAATTTCGACGGATTTGGTTGTCGAAATCTCCGACCGTGTGTACAGGGGCTTAGACTGCCCCCCCCCCCCCCCCCAAGAACAGTGTCAAATATTTTTATTTTGAAAAGAGTGGAGACTAATATGATTTTTTTTAAATCTGTATTATTTTCAGATGCGACTGTTTGTGTGAAGTGTCCCGATGACCAATGGCCAAGTGAGCAGCAGGACAGTTGCCTCCTGAAGATGATCCAGTTCTTATCCTACGAGGATACGATGGGCGTCTCTTTGGCTGCAGTTTCTGTGGCGTTCTCAATGACTGGCCTCTCGATGTTGTGTATCTTCCGAAAATACTCCGAGACTCCGGTGGTCAAAGCCAACAACAGAAACATCAGTTATGTTATCCTCGTAGGCCTCGTTGTCTGCTTTCTGTCCACCTTCTTATTCATTGGCTACCCTGTCACCATTATCTGCTATATGAGGCAGGTTATTTTTGGGATAACCTTCTCGGTGGTTGTCTCCGGCATGTTGGCCAAGACCATAACCGTGATTCTTATCTTCCAGTCCACCAAGCCTGGCTCAATCGGCAAACGTTTGGATTCCAGGATCTCCAATGTCGTCATATATTTCTGTCCGCTTTTCCAAGTGGCCATCTGCGTGGTTTGGCTCGTGACATCCCCCCCATACCCGAAATTAAACATGACTTCCAAATCAGACGCCATCATTGCAGAATGCAACGAGGGCACCAGCCTATGTTTTTATTGCATGTTGGGTTACATGGGCTTTTTAGCCACCATAAGTTTCATGGTGGCCTTTCTGTCCAGGAAGCTTCCGGACAGTTTCAACGAAGGGCAGTATATCACTTTTAGCATGTTTGTGTTTCTTAGCGTCTGGATATGTTTTATTCCTGCTTACCTGAGCTCAGAGGGGGAGAACATTGTCATTGTAGAAGTCTTTGCTATACTGGCCTCCAGCGCGGGGTTGTTGGCTTGTCTTTTTTTCCCCAAGTGCTACATCATCTTGTTCCATCCTGAAATGAACACCAAGCAATATGTACGGGGAAAGTAGTAACTTATTACCACTGCTATGGTGGCTTGGCTTGTCCTACAAAGAGGTTGCCATCTTATTAACCAGGATCCAGAAGGTGATTGAAGGTGCAACACCATAAAAATGTAAAGTCCAAAAATTTTTTAGAATCCGTGGGAATGTGTCCTATCGGACCGTGTCGTCGGATAATCCGACTGTGTGTGGTCTGCATCGGACTGATTCCGTCGGAATATCCGTTGGACCAAATTTTCCAACTTGTTGGAAATATTTCCCGACCAACTGGTTCGATCGGACATACTCCGATCATGTGTAGAGAATTTTGATCGGACAAAGTGCCACGCATGCTCAGATCAAATTCCTACATCAAAGCTATTGGCTACTAGCCTGAATGTAGTCCCATCGTAACGAAATTACGTCATCACGTTCTGAACGATCTGATTTTTCGACAACTTTGTCCGACCGTGTGTATGCAACAGTTTCGGACAAAATCCGTCGGACAAAATCTGACGGATTTGGTTGTCGAAATCTCCGACCGTGTGTACAGGGGCTAAAACTTTGTTGGTCAGGTACTCCAACGGAAACAGTCCGATGGAGCCCACACACAGTCGGATTATCCGACAACACGGTCCGATCGGACATTTTCCTTCGGAATGTCCGACCGTGTGTACAAGGGCTTAGACTTGTGGTCATTGTAGGGGCAAACTCTGAAGGAACCTTAGATTTCCATGGAACCCTGGCTGAGATAATCTGGGTTAAACAGTTGACCTTCAAATTACTGGCTGCCAATTTATTTGGTTTGGTCTTTCTTTGGAATAACATTTGTCCCACTGTAATCTATTCCTGATGTTTAAATTCCCTCCATGCTGCTTCAGCAGGCCGCCTTGAGTTTGAAAGTAATCTTCCATAAATCAGTGCACTCCTCTGAGAGCCTTGTTGTGTCCAATCAGTTATCATTTTAATACCACATAGTAAGACACCCAAATAATCTCCTTCCATAAGTGCTTTATAGAAACTTTGAGGCCACCCATCATTCTGAACCAAGTTCCACTAAGCCCTTGTACACACGGTCCGAGATTCCGACAACCAAATCCGTTGGATTTTGTCCGTCGGATTTTGTCCGTCGGATTTTGTCCGAAACTGTTGCATACACACGGGCGGACAAAGTTGTCGGAAAATCCGATTGTACATAACGTGATGACGTTATTTCGTTACGACAGGACTACGTTCAGGCTAGTAGCCAATAGCTTTGGTCTAGGAATTTGATCTGAGCATGCGTGGCATGCGATCGGAATTCTCTACACATGATCGGAGTATGTCCGATCGGAGCATTTTGTCTGGAAATTTTACCAACAAGTTGGAAAACTTGGTCCGTCGGATACTCCGATGGAAACAGTCCGATGGAGACCACACACAGTCGGAATATCCGACAACACGGTCCGATAGGACACATTCCGTCGGAATCTCCGACCGTGTGTACAAGGGCTAAGACAAACTCTCAGCCAGTGCTTTTTATCCAAGGGCCTGCTTTGTAACATATATTTTGGAAGCTCATTGTATTTTGATGGATCAATGCAAAGGTTCCATCTTATTTATATTCAAGTTATTTTTCCACCCATAGATCCATATTGCTTTAGAGATGTTCTTTATGCATTGAGATGTTCTGGCCAAATCGTGCCAATAAAGTAAGTTTTTTCTAGTGCCGGAGAAATGTAAATTATTTTGTTAACGTCAATGAAGACAGCAATGCATGGATTGAGGGTTTGTGGATGGGGGGTTGGGCATCATTCGATGAAGGGGGGTGGGTTGATTAGACAAAAGTCCAGTGGAAAATCCCGTGTCCGATAAGTAGTGTATAAATCTCGTATAATTCAGTGGACAATGCCAACAAGTCTCACGTTGGCATGTCAACCAATAGATCCTTTTCGCACGCATTCTATTGTCAATTTCTGCAGTTATTGAGGACATAAAATGGGATTCCCATCATCCAATGATCTGACCAATCCAACACTAAAATAAAGAGCAGCTCCATCATTGATATCTCAGTGTTGGTTGAATCTCTGGAACGTAGAAGTCTCAGGAGTCGGAATAGAGGGGAGTCACCTCACCAGCCTGGTTTGGCCTCCAAGCAACATTCACGGGGGAAGGGTAACAGTCGGGTTACTTGTTACAGAGCCGAGCTAGGAAAGGTATGACATCGGAGAGGGAAGGGAGCAGGGCCGTCTTTAAGGCAGGGCAAAAGGGGCAGCTGCCCTGGGCCCTGTCACTGTTGTGGGGCCCAAAGCAGCTGCCTCGTACTTGCCAACTATCCCAGTTTAAATTCCCTTGTCCCTTGAAGTTTTAGTCCTGTTCTGTGTCCCGATATCTCAGTTTCAAGTGCTGCTACTAATGCTGCCTAGCTCTGCCTTATTATTGTGTAAAGAGAACTCACCTGCAGACCCTGTGTTTACATGTAAATAACCGCCATTCATATGTAAATATCAGCGACATTCATATGTAAATATCTGAGGCCGGTGACATTGATATGTAAATAAAGCTGGCATTCATATGTATATCATGCCCCCCCCTGCAGTGAAGAGAAGATGTGCTGTAACCTATAGCAACCAGTGAGCAGTATTACTGTACAGTAATCTCTAGCAACCAAGCAACAAGCAGAAATCATGTGCTGTAACCTTTAGTAACTAATCAGTGAGCCTTAATGTGTGCTGTAACCTCTAGCAACCACTCAGTAAGCAGTAATGATATGCTGTAACCTCTGGCAACCAATCTCAATCACTGCCTGATCTGATTCAGTAAACTGATTTTAAGTGTAGCTGCTATTTATTATATGTCTCAGAGAAGGTGGACAGTGAAATTGCATGGGGGGAGGGGGGCCCCCCAAGAAAAAAATTTCCCCCGGGTCCAATCAATATTAAAGACGGCCCTGGAAGGGAGGAGGGGTGGACTGTCACAGTGGCAGTTTTTTTTTTATTCACGTTTTTCCTGATTTTATTGAATTTATAAAGCTAATTGGAATTCTTCCAGAACAGTTCTGGAAATCAGTGTCCATATTCAGGGCCGGTGGAAGGGTTTTTGTCTACTTAGGCATTTTGGCACCCCTCCCCCGCCCCCCCTAGTATCTCCATCACCATCCAACCCATCCAACCCCCACCATCCTTCCCCCACTCCCTCCACAACCGCAGTCCTCAAGACAATTTTTAGTTTACATGATTTAACCTCTTCAGCTCTGGAAGATTTACCCTCCTCCCAGCTACATCACTAGCCCAGGCTCTAAATACCGACCTACTCATTCTCTTTGTTCCTCCCAAGACCTCCTTGTCATCAGGGCCGTCTTTAATATTGATTGGACCCTGGGCAAAACTTTTCTTGGGCCCCCCCCACCCCATGCAGTTTCGCTCCTCACCTGCTCCGAGACATACAATAAATAACAGCTAGACTCAAAATCAGTTTACCGAATCAGATCAGGCAGCTATTGCGATTGGTTGGCAGAGGTTACAGTCAGGGCCGTTTTTAAGGCAGGGCAAAAGGGGCAGCTGCCCTGGGCCCTGTCATTGTTGTGGGGCCCAAAGCAGCTGCCTCATACTTGCCAACTATTCCAGTTTAAATTACATTGTTCCTTGAAGTGTTAGTCCTGTGCTGTGTCCCGATATCTCAGTGTGAAGTGCTGCTACTAATGCTGCCCAGCTCTGCCCTATTGTTGTGTACAGATGACTCACCCGCAGACCCTGTGTTTACATGTAAATACCGACATTGACATATAAATAGTGATGACATTAATATGTAAATAGAGGCGGTATTCATATGTAGATCATGCCCCCCTGAGGTCATATCCACCAATACTGAATGCTGCCCACTGGTGGTTGAAGGGGCATGCTTGAAAGTCTGCACTGCATTGCCACTGAGCCAGAGAGTCCTAGGATCCCTGGGAGTTTAATGTCTATTAATGGGTGAGGAGATGATGTGCTGTAACCTCTAGCAACCAATCAGTAAGCAGCAATGATGTGCAGTAACCTATAGCAACCAATCAATGAGCAGTATTGATGTACAGTAATCTCTAGCAACCAATCAACAAGCAGACATTTTGTGCTGTAACCTCTAGCAACCAGTCAGTGAGTGGTAATTATACACTGTAACCTCTGGCAACCAAACAGATTCGCTGTCTAATCTGATTCAGTAAACTGATTTTGAGTCTTGCTACTTTTTATTATATGTCTCAAAGCAGGTGGAGAGAAAAACTGCATGGGGGGGCCCAACATTTTTTTTTGCCCATGGTCCAATCAATATTAAAGATGGCCCTGGTTACAGTGTATCATTACCGCTCACTGACTGGTTGCTAGAGGTTACAGAACACATTACAGCTCACTGGTTAGTTGCTAGAGGTTACAGCACATGATTTCTGTTTGTTGATCGATTGCTAGAGATTACTGTGGATATGACCTCAGGGGGGCATGATATGCATATCAATGTCGCCGGCCTCCGCTATTTACTTATGAATGGCGACAATATTTCCATATGAATGCCAGTAATTTACATGTAAACACAGGGTCTGCAGGTGAGTCCTCTGTACACAACAATAGGGCAGAGCTGGGCAGCATTAGTAGCAGCACTTCACACTGAAATATTGGGACACAGCACAGGACTAAAACCTCAAAAGGCCAGGGAATTTAAACCAGGATAGTTGGCAATTATGAGGCAGCTGCTCTGGACCCCAAAACAATGACAGGGCCCAGGGCAGCTTCCCCTTTTACCCTGCCTTAAAAACGGCCCTGCTTGTCATGGTTATGCAGTGATCTTCCTCTGTTTGCTTACCTCTCCTCATGTGTTCAGACTAAGAGGCCAGCGACTTCCACCTGGTGGTTTTTATAACCTCTCCTCTAAGCATGGCTCCACCCCAGGCCCTATCAGGGAACCTTATATTAACCTGTGCACTGCAAGCCTGCGGTGCTGATCAATCATTTTGTACCATTATGTGTTTGGCTTCCTGGTTCCTGCTTGCCGTGTGCTCTATGTTTGTCTCTGTTATCGACCTTGGCCTTTTCTCAACGATTCCTGTCTGCTTGTGACCCTGACCTTTTGGCGTGTCCCCGACCATCCCTGTCTGCCTGCGACCCTGAACCTTTGGTCTGTTGTTCCTGTCTGCTAGTCGCCCTGACCTCTGCCTTATCCCCTTACTATCCTTGCTGTTCCAGCCTGCTGCTTCCTTCTCCTGTAGTCTACTGTGGGCGTGAGCTGTGAGACCCTAGGGGCCGTGACCTGGAGCCAGACTGCAGCCAAGTCCATCCTCACCACTGGAGACTCTGGCGAAACACCCGCTGGCTCTTAGACTCCGCGCCCTGGGGAATCTATGCTCCAGCTCCCATTGGGATCTGTGTTAGTGATCCTGTAGAACTGTGTCCTGAATCTCCCTGGGTACAATCCGCAGCAGTCAGTCCTAAGGTTCACTACCTAGCGGTGCACTTCCGACTCCTACGGAGTGCATCTGTCACCTGGTCTCAGGTGACCTGACACTCCTGCTCTCTAGCTCCCTCGTCACCTCCTCCCATGCTCGCCTCCAGGACTTTTCCAAAGCCTCTCCAATCCTATGGAACTCCCTACCCAATCTGTCCGCCTATCTCCTACTTTATTAGCTTTTAGACAATCCCTAAAAACCCTTCTCTTCAGAGAAGCCTACCCTTCCCCCACCTAACAACTGTATTTTCATTTTCTCCATCAGCTCATCCCCCACAGTCATTACCTTTTCTTTCCACTTGACCCTCCCTTCTAGATTGTAAGCTCTAATGATCAGGGCCCTCTGATCCCCCCTGTATTTTATTTGTATTGTAAGTGTACTGTCTGCCCTCATGTTGTAAAGCGCTGCGCAAACTGTTGGCGCTATAAAAATCCTGTATAATAATAATAATGATAATTCACGACCAGGGCATTTTTTGCGATACGACATCACATTAACTGACAGTTGCGCGGTCGTGCGACGCTGTACTCAAATTAAATTTATGTCCTTTTTTTTTCCCCCCACAAATAGAGATTTATTTTGCTGGTATTTGATCACCTCTGCGGTTTTTACTTTTTGCGCTATAAACAAAAAAAAAAGACCGACAATTTAAAAAAAATAAAAACAAAAAAAACAATATTTTTTACTTTCTGCTATAAAACATATCCAATTAAAAAAAAAAAAAAAAAAAAAAAAAAAACAGTTTAGGCCAATATGTATTCTGCTACTTTTTTTGGTTAAAAAAAATCCCAATAAGCGTATATTGATTGGTTTGCGCAAAAATTTATAGCGTCTACAAACTGTGGGATAGATTTATGGTATTTGTATTTATTTTATGTATTTTTTTTTTTACTAGTAATGCGATTTATAGCGGGGCTGCGACATTGCGGCAGACAAATCGGACACCTAACTGACACTTTTTTTAAAAAGAATTTTTTTTATATAATCTTTATTTTAAAGTTTTCAACATAAATAAAACACACACAAAAAAAAAAGGTAAAATAAAACATAGAAAAGAGAAAAGTAGTCATCGTCATCTGCAATTCTAGAAGACAATATCGTAAAACAGTGAGCTATATCATCACTATATAAAATCAGTCAGGTCCTTCTATGTCCCGGACAATCGGTTCCTGTGGACACAACCCCTCCCCCGACTGGGAGGAGGAACCTGTAAACTTCAAACAAGATCCTTACGGACAGAGAAAGGGAACCGCCGCTCCAGGATAGCTCTCCAGGGTGGATGCTCTTCTTCCTATTAATGAGCCCCAGGTGCTGGCTGTTACATACACAATAGGCAGGCAAGCAGGAAAAAAACTGCATAAAAAACTGGATAGCCGCACACCGGAAAAAGACTTAAAATCCTGTATTTTTATTGAAAGTCGTGGGTCACATCAAAGGGTAAAAAATACTGATGCGTTTCACACTAGAATCAAGCTATGAGTAAGCACTGATTCTAGTGCGAAACGCGTCAGTTTTTGTACACTTTTCCTTTGCTGTGGACTATTTGATGTGATGTGACCCACGACTTTCAATAATAATACAGGATTTTAAGTCTTTTTTCCGGTGTGCGGCTATCCAGAGGTTTTTTCCCGCTTGCCTGCCTATTAAGATCCTTACCGACATAGAACTCGCTACATATTCGTTATATTGATGACCAGAAAAATATAGAATCAAACTATTGTTCCCACAATGTGAACTCCATCTTCACACCTGGTTCCATGACTGATTGGACACAGCAACCCCGGGGGGGGGGGGGGGGGAGGGGTTTGCCAAAACTAGTTGTTTAAATTTGGGGTCAGCCAGAACCAGCAAGGCAGGGCCGTCTTTAATATTGATTGGGCCCTGGACAAAAATTTGTTTAGGGCCCCCCTCACCCCATGCAATTTTGCTCTCCATCTTCTCTGAGACATACAATAAATAGCAGCTAGACTTAAAATCTGTTTACTGTACCAGATCAGGCAGCGATTGCGATTGGTTGCCAGAGGTTACAGCATATCATTACTGCTTACTGACTGGTTGCTAGAGGTTACAGCACTCCTTAAGGCTCACTGATTAGTTGCTAGAGGTTACAGCACATGATTTTGGCTTGTTGATTGGCTGCTAGAGATTACTGTACAGTAATACTGCTCACTGGTTGCTGTAGGTTACAGCACATCATCTCCTCACTGCAGGGGGCATGATATACATATGAATGCTGCATTATTTACATATCAATGCAGTTGGCCTCAGCTATTTACATATGCATGTCACTGCTATTTACATATGAATGCTGGTTATTTACATGTAAACACAGGGTCTGCAGGTGAGTCGTCTGTACACAACAACAGGACTAAAACCTCAAGGGACAAGCGAATGTAAACTGGGATAGTTGGCAAGTATGAGGCAGCTGCTTTGGGTCCCACAACAATGACAGGGCCCAGGGCAGCTGCCCCTTTTGCCCTGCCTTAAAGACGGCCCTGGGGTCCAAGCTGGGTGAGACTGAGAACGTCCCTGAGATGGGGGTTTCTCCAGGAAGCCCAAATGGAGTCAAATCTTTTCTGAGTACCCCTACAGCCATTCTTCCACCTTCCCTATCCACTCCTTTTGACTCGGAATGCGCAAGCTTTTCCAGTAATCTGGAATTAGGTGTCTAACCACGTTGAGAAGGTGTGGGAGAGCATTTTGTGATAGAGGCATCGGGGGATTTGGTGGTGTGGTGGAGCTGATGGTGTCTCTGAAAATCAAAGGGGGAAACTGCCATAGCGTTCCCTTAGGGTGGTAAGTGGGACAAAAGTATGTCCTTGCACAACACGTGCCAAGCTGTAAAGGCCGTTGCTCGCCCAGGTTCCAAGAAAGGAGAGCGGCTCACCGGGAGGGAACCAAGAGAAGCCATCCACTGGGGCCAACAACGAGGATGGGGGGAGCCATTGTGAAATCCTTGTTCATTCTATCCCAAGCCTTCAGAATTTGGGCAGTCAACGGAGATACCCAATCTGAGAGGCCCCTGTCCACCATTGGAACCCACGGAGCATACGACAGATTCTGACCTGATATAACCTTCTCCATTTGCACCCACAATTTATAGCAGTTGAGGATATGCTGTAATGCAATTGCCTGGTAATATTGGGAAATGTTAGGTAGACCCAGACCACCATTTCACTTAGACCGCTGCACTATCGCCACGGCAAGTCATGGCTTCTTGCCTCTCCACACAGACCGAATGAAAAGGCTATGAAGCTCCTTAAAGAAGCCTGAGGGTAGGGGGATAGGCACCATCTTCGAGGAGAAACAGTACAAAGGGCAATATTGTCATTTTGATGATATTTGTGCAGCCAACCCATGTGGAAGTCTCCTTGTCCCATGACTTTAGGTCTAAACTGTTTTAAAGTGGAAGTAAACCCTCCTATTATTTTCAGCCATGGAAGCTGCCATCTTGGCCTTTGTTTAATCTTCAACTGCCATGATGTTGCACATGTGATCAGTTATGACACCAGCCATTGGATGGTGTGACAGTTTGGTTGAGAGCACAACCAATGTGACAGTTCACCTTTCCGGCATGCCGGGAACGTAACTGTTTTTTGGAACTATTAAATCATTGGGTTTACTTCCGCTTTAAGTAAAAGAATATAGTTGTAAGTGTATAGAGTATCTAGGTTATCCATGAGGTGAATGCCAAGGTATCGCATAGAGGGAGATGCCCAGGTGAAGGGAAAGGACCTCTTGGAGGCCATAGCCGAAGGAACAATAATTGGCAAGATTTCTGATTTGGCAAAATTGATCCCGAAAATTGGACACCTGACTATAGTTCCTCCATCAGGTTTGGCAGCGAGACAGTTGGGTCCACAAAGTGGAAGAGGACATCGTCCACATAAGCCGAAAGCTTATGTTCCACGGAGCCTACAGGGATCTTCTGATATTCTGATTAGATCTTATTTTCCGTAACAGTGGTTCCAGTACCAGGGCAAATAATAGGGGCAAAAGTGGACACCCCTGTCTCAGAGTAGAGAACACTGGGGATAAGCCCCCCATTCACCCTATCTTGGGCTGTGGGGAATGTGTATAGCGCTGAAATCCAGCTCATCATATGCGACCCTAGGCCCAACCTCACCAGCACAGCATTAAGGAAATCCCAATCCACACCATCAAGTGCCTTCTCAGCGACAGTGGAAAGAACCAAGTAGGGGGGCAGATGATAACGTATACGGGCCCAATGAATGAGCTGGAGAGCCCTGATGGAGTTGTCTCTTGCTTCTATACTATAAAGCCTGTCTAGTCAGGGTGGACTATCTTAGGAAGGAGATGTTTAAGGCGATTGGCGAAAATCTTAGCAAATATCTTCAAGTCCGTATTCAGAAATTGGACGCTAGCCCTGCGGGAGGGTATGATCTTTCCCATTTTTCGGGAGGACTGAGATATAAGCCAATGAGGCCCCCTTTTGGGAATCACCCATTAGTGGCGAGAGAATTAAAAAACGTACACAAAGGAGCCTGTAGTTGTGTGAAGAATTTCCAGTAGTAGGCCTTTGTGAAGCCATCAGGTCCAGGACTCTTTCCGTCAGGAAGGGATCTCACAGTAGCCAACAACTCTGGGCGGCACAGTGGTGCAGTGGTTAGCACTCTCACCTAGCAGTAAGAAGGGTCGCTGGTTCAAATCCCAACCACGACACCATCTGCCTGGAGTTTGCATGTTCTCCCTGTGCCTGCGTGGGTTTCCTGCCACAATCCAAAGACATTCAGGTAGGTTATTTGGCTGCTGTCCAAAATTGGTCCTAGTATAAGAATGGGGACCTTGGATTGTGGGCTCCTTGAGGGTAGGGACCAATGTGAGTGTGCAATGTACAGGGATAGGGATAATTGTAGACACTCACGTTGAACTGGATGGACTGGTGTCTTTATTCAACCTTAGTAACTATGTAACTCAGGAGATATAGGAAGAACCATATTGACCTGCTGCTCAGGGGACAGATTAGGGAAGCCAGAGGAGGAACGATAGGCCTCAACACGTGCCTGCTTCTGTGCAAGCTCGGTAGGACAGGCATTTGAATCTCGATTGTAAAGGGTTGCGTAATAGTCGCAAAACTAGAGTTGCCACCTCATCCCTACACACATGAATTTCCACGGGTTCTGAGACTAATTTAATACAGTGAGTTCAATTACCACCTTAATGAGCCCCAGAACCGGTGTAATTAGTATGTGTTCGGGTTTAAAGGCGACATGGCAACCCTATGTGAAACATTGACGCGATTCTCAAGGTGTGCTGCACCGGTTCCCTGGAGGGAGAGTGTAGCTTGTTGACATACGTGTTTTTTTTTTTTTTACGGAGCTAACCTACACTTTTAACACTTTTTTGGGGACCAGTGACACTAATACAGGGATCAGTACTAAATAAATATGCACTGTCACTGTACTAATGACACTGGCTGGGAAGGGGTTAATATTCTAGGGCAGGGATATGCAATTAGCGGACCTCCAGCTGTTGCAGAACTACAAGTTCCATGAGGCATAGCAAGACTCTGACAGCCACAAGATGACACCCAGAGGCAGAGGCATGATGGGACTTGTAGTTTTGCAACAGCTGGAAGTCCGATAATTGCATATCTCTGCTCTAGGGCGATCAAAAGGGTTAGATGTGTGCCTAAAATGTGCTTACTCACTGTGTGGGAGGGGCTTGTACTAGGGGAAGGCAGAGATCCGTGTGTTCCATGGATGAGAAGGCCTCATCATTCATCCCCAAGGTGTTCTATCAGGTTGAGGTCAGGACCAGTCAAGTTCCTCCACCCCAAACTCGCTCCTCCATGAATTCCACGGGTTCTGAGGCTAATTTAATACAGTGAGTTCAATTACCACCTTAATCAGCCCCAGAAACTGTGTAATTAGTATGTGTTCAGGTTTAAAGGGATGACGTGGCAACGTGGCAACCCTATATCTTTATAGACTTTGCTTTGAAAAATTGAGTTCATCATTTCAGTCCAACATTAAAACATTGATAGAAATATATAGAGAATATAAAGGTTACAAATGGCAGTTGTAGGAAGGTGAGGACAATGTTTCTGGTCCATCTGAAGGCTGAGGAGATGGTTGGTGGGACCATAGACTTCGGATTGAGGCTTCAGTTACAGAGATCTGTAGAGCAGCAGTTGGTGTTGGGGTGGAGGGCCTTCATGGTCGCACAGTTGGTCCTGGCAATGCATCCACGGGTCAGATAGACTAAGGAGGGGAAAACAAATGAATTTGAAGGTGAACGGACACTTTTCACAGCTAAAATGTACAAAGTCAGCTAGAGGAACCGGCCATTGTTATATAACGAAAACCATAGAGAGAGGTGAGCAGTCAGGAGGCGGGGCCTCCATACAACTCTGTCCAGTCTTATTATCTGAACAAATGGCAGTTAGGACGTCTCTCAGTCCTGGAAGTGGACCTGTCAGTTTCTTTACATGTTTCTGACATTTCACAACATACAGAATCACTTAGCAGGAGTTCCACCTTTTATCATCACATTGTCATCCTTGGTCTCCAGCCAGTAACTTTGCCTAGGCTGGAGGACATCCAGCATCACCTAACATCAGTCTACTGCAGGCAGGAGAAAGCATTTCCTCAGTCTCCCCTCCCCCCAGTGATCAGACTGTACATTGTAACTTTGTAGAAGGAGGAGGAAGCATTTCTTCAGTCTCCCCTCCCCCAGTGATCAGACTGTACATTGTAACTTTGTAGAAGGAGGAGGAGTCATTTCCTTAGTCTCCCCTCCCCCAGTGATCAGACTGTATATGTTGATGAGGGGGGAGGGGGAAACAGGGAATTCAAAATATGAACAGATTAAACTTTAATAATATGTTAACTAGAGTGAAAGTTTAATAAGGACGGGTGTGAAGATCTCACAGACACTTACCATTGTATCCTAGGGTCGTTATCAGGGAGAAGCAATGGTCGGCGTTTCCTGAGCAGGTCTGCACTTTGGCACTGCAACCTCCTCTCCCGGTACAGGCGCTCTGCCGGCACCGCAGAGCCTCACCTAGAAGAATATATATAGAGATTATCAGGACACAGACAGAGAGCCGCCAACCTCTTCTACTGGCATCACACTGCCTCTCATCCAATGACATCACACTGCCTCCCATCCAATGACATCACACTGCCTCCCATCCAATGACATCACACTGCCTCTCATCCAATGACATCACACTGCCTCTCATCCAATGACATCACACTGCCTCCCATCCAATGACATCACACTGCCTCTCATCCAATGACATCACACTGCCTCTCATCCAATGACATCACACTGCCTCTCATCCAATGACATCACACTGCCTCCCATCCAATGACATCACACTGCCTCTCATCCAATGGCATCACACTGCCTCTCATCCAATGACATCACACTGCCTCCCATCCAATGACATTACACTGCCTCTCATCCAATGGCATCACACTGCCTCTCATCCAATGACATCACACTGCCTCTCATCAAACGACATCACACTGCCTCTCATTCAATGACATCACACTGCCTCTCATCAAATGACATCACACTGCCTCTCATCCAACGACATCACACTGCCTCCCATCCAATGACATCACACTACCTCTCATCCACTGACATCACACTGTCTCTCATCCACTGACATCACACTGCCTCTCATCCAATGACATCACACTGCCTCTCATCCACTGACATCACACTGCCTCTCATCCACTGACATCACACTGCCTCTCATCCAATGACATCACACTGCCTCTCATCCAATGACATCACACTGCCTCCCATCCAATGACATCACACTGCCTCCCATCCAATGACATCACACTGCCTCTCATCCAATGACATCACACTGCCTCTCATCCAATGACATCACACTGCCTCCCATCCAATGACATCACACTGCCTCTCATCCAATGACATCACACTGCCTCTCATCCAATGACATCACACTGCCTCTCATCCAATGACATCACACTGCCTCCCATCCAATGACATCACACTGCCTCTCATCCAATGGCATCACACTGCCTCTCATCCAATGACATCACACTGCCTCCCATCCAATGACATTACACTGCCTCTCATCCAATGGCATCACACTGCCTCTCATCCAATGACATCACACTGCCTCTCATCAAACGACATCACACTGCCTCTCATTCAATGACATCACACTGCCTCTCATCAAATGACATCACACTGCCTCTCATCCAACGACATCACACTGCCTCCCATCCAATGACATCACACTACCTCTCATCCACTGACATCACACTGTCTCTCATCCACTGACATCACACTGCCTCTCATCCAATGACATCACACTGCCTCTCATCCACTGACATCACACTGCCTCTCATCCACTGACATCACACTGCCTCTCATCCAATGACATCACACTGCCTCTCATCCAATGACATCACACTGCCTCCCATCCAATGACATGACACTGCCTCTCATCCAATGACATCACACTGCCTCTCATCCAATGACATCACACTGCCTCCCATCCAATGACATCACACTGCCTCTCATCCAATGGCATCACACTGCCTCTCATCCAATGACATCACACTACCTCTCATCCACTGACATCACACTGCCTCTCATCCAATGACATAACACTGCCCCTCATCCAATGACATCACACTGCCTCTCATCCAATGACATCACATTGCCTCTCATCCAACGACATCACACTGCCTCCCATCCAATGACATAACACTGCCTCTCATCCACTGACATCACACTGCCTCCCATCCAATGACATCACACTGCCTCTCATCCAATGACATGACGCTGCCTCTCATCCAATGATATCACGCTGCCTCTCATCCAATGACATCACACTGCCTCCAATCCAATGACATCACACTGCCTCTCATCCAATTACATCACACTGCCTCCCATCCAATGACATGACACTGCCTCTCATCCAATGACATCACACTGCCTCTTATCCAATGACATCACACTGCCTCTCATCCAATGACATCACACTGCCTCTCATCCAACGACATCACACTGCCTCCCATCCAATGACATAACACTGCCTCTCATCCACTGACATCACACTGCCTCCCATCCAATGACATCACACTGCCTCTCATCCAATGACATGACGCTGCCTCTCATCCAATGACATCACACTGCCTCTCATCCACTGACATCACACTGCCTCTCATCCAATGACATCACACTGCCTCCCATCCAATGACATGACACTGCCTCTCATCCAATGACATCACACTGCCTCTCATCCAATGACATCACACTGCCTCCCATCCAATGACATCACACTGCCTCCCATCCAATGACATCACACTGCCTCTCATCCAATGACATGACGCTGCCTCTCATCCAATGACATCACACTGCCTCTCATCCACTGACATCACACTGCCTCTCATCCAATGACATCACACTGCCTCTCATCCAATGACATCACACTGCCTCTCATCCAATGGCATCACACTGCCTCTCATCCAATGACATCACACTGCCTCTCATCCAATGACATCACACTGCCTCTCATCCAATGACATCACACTGCCTCTCATGCAATGGCATCACACTGCCTCTCATCCACTGACATCACACTGCCTCCCATCCAATGACATGACACTGCCTCTCATCCAATGACATCACAAGCCCCGCCCAGGACTATAGAACATTTTTGGCTTCAAAGGGGAACTTTGAAAACCTTGCTTCATTTTGCAGAGCTGCGATGGTGAAATTAGAGGTCTGTTTTGTTTTTCAGGATAAAATTGCCTGATCCCAAATCTAAAATCCCAACTTCAGGAATTAGAAAAATACCCCCCCCCCCCCACACACACACACAGACTGCAAGGGTTAAATGCTCATTATGTCTATACTTCACTTATTCCAGTAAGGTCCAGGGTGGTGCGATCCCCACACAGCCTCCTCTATAAGCTGCACATGGCTGCTGTCCTCACCCCCCCCCCTCCCCCACCATGTATAATGAAGGTGATGCTGAGTAATTAGATACCTAACATGTTACGCTTTAAAATCGCGCATGCTGGTGGAGGATATATATATATATATATATATATATATATATATTATATATAAAAATCTTACTCAGTTTGGGCTGATATGTATTCTTCTACATATTTTTAGTAAAAAAATAAAATAAAAAGCAATAAGTGTATATTGATTGGTCTGCGCAAAAGTTATAGCGTCTACAAAATAGGGGATAGATTCATGGTTTGGTGAAATGACTTTCTAGATTGTTTCATCTAAACTGCAACATGGAAAGAAGTCAGAATCATTGAAACATTTTCATTTCTTCCCAGGAGGAGCTTCAAGATAAAGTAACAAATATTCAGGAGAACAAATTGGATGAGAAACAAAGTCAGTGTGCTGCTAGTATACAGTATATATATAAACTATATACTGTGTGTGTGTATATATAATAAAAATAATAATTATGGACTAAAATAAAAGTCAGTGTTCTGCCAGTATAGATGGGTGTATTATGGACAATGGCGGAATGTTTATAGAATGGACTTGTAATGGGAGAATAAGACAAGGAAAGATGTATAATAAGGAAATATTCGTACTTACCACGGATGAAGAGGAGCCCCAGGATTAGGAGAGTGATTGTTGCCTTCATCCTGATGTCTTGCAGGTTCTGCTATGAAATGAGTAGGGGCCCCGGGCCCCTGAGCTTATAGCACTGGGGGCGGAGCCATGTTATTGCTGGTAACATTATCTCATTTCCTGGATGAGTTCTGTGGCAATGTTTGATCAGGATTGCAAAATAAAATCTGTTGACTTCCCGTTCTCTATATACATTGTAGAATAGAGTTCAAGGATATATGAGGATCTTTACAGGGCACTCCCTCTCTATACATGTACTGTATATATCAGTACACAGTCCCCTGCAAACATTGTAACCAAAAAAAGTTCTGTTTTAATAAAAACATAGGTCTTTGTTACATATATGTGGATATATAGTTGCTGTGTATAATTATATATACTGGATATATATATATATATATATATATATATATATATATATATATATATATATATATATATATATATCTCCAGTATATATACATGTAGCACTGACCCCCGAAGGAGCTACTGGTTTTATTGGGCTTACCGTTACCTTCTGGTTTGTTTCTCTGTCTAGTAGGGGTTCCCGTGATAGATGGCCCAAAGAATGTGGAAACTGACACTAAATCTTCTTTTGAGTTATTTATTTAGAACAGAAACAGAGTCTTTCAATAAAGGGTAGAGGGTTAGGAATGAGTTCAGGTACTTAGATTGCAAAAATAATGGAAGTCCTTAGAGAAAATCCAGAGGATAAAGACCGTTTCACAGCTGGATCTAACAACCCCCGGATAGACCTCTCTCACTAGGTCCAGCAGCCGGTGGGGTGCTCGACAAAGTCTCTGCTACAGACTTGTGACGTACACTTGAGCGTTACTGAGGCACATAGATACCTTTTTTTTTAAATTGTAATTTTTATTGAGAGAATTTTTTACAGAGAATGAAAAGATACAGAACTGACAATATTCAAAGAAAATCTGGAGCATACCTTATTGGAGAGACTGATATAACCTCATGGTGACTACAGATATACAGTAGCAATGGAAGGATAAAAAATAAATAAAAAATAACTAAAAGAAAACAAAGCAAAATAAAATGCAGAAAGGAAATAAACAACAGAAAAGTATTACGTAAAACCTTATGAAAATAAAAGGGCTGAGAGACAACACATATCGTAAAGCAGAGGTTGGGGTCTTGAGCAGGTGCTTCAATAACGTGACTAATATCTGACATAAGAGGGCTACATACCACTATAAATTTCCTCAGGAGGTAAGGTAAGCTTCAAATGGCCGTTGGGCCAGCAGAAACAGACTTGAAGTACCGACACAATACAAAACATCAGGGAGCCAGAAGGTCAGGGAACACTAGGGGACGGGCACCAACCGGGTGGCTAGGGGTACCAAGGGCTCCCGTGGGAGCCCAAAAATCGAGGCATCCCATGGGGCCCAGATCACGCCAAACCGGTCAATCCCATCCTCCACCATAGCCGTCAAATGTTCCATCCTGCGTATGTCCCCGACGGTTTGTATCAGCTGAGTCTGGGTTGGGGGCTGAGTAGACAACCAATTAGAGGGGATAGCTCTTTTAGCAGCAAGCAGCACATAGGAAGCTAATTTATTAGCTGCCTTCCCCAACTCCGGGAAGGGAAGGCCTAGGAGAAGGTGGACAGGATCCAATGGAATGGGGGTGTCAAAAATTTGCTGGAGCATGTGAGATACCATGGACCAGAAAGGAGTAATTAAAGCGCATTGCCAAAAGATATGATAATGCGTACCCTTGGTCCTCCCACACCTCCAGCACATGGGAGAAAGAGAGGCGTCATACCGATGAATAACCTCGGGGGTCCTATACCAGAACAGTAGGACTTTATATGCTGTCTCTCTCTGTGCCACACATCTGGAAATTTTAGAGGTGGAGGACCAAATTCTGGACCATTGTGGGAGAGTGATTTGTTGATTAAGGAGCTGCGTCCATTTGCCCATGTAGGAGTGGGATAGGGCAGTGAGAGAGGACCTCTGCTGGAGTATATGGTAAATACTAGAGATAAGCTTTGCTTGGTAGGGGCCCTGGGAGCAGAGCAGCTCAAAAGGCGTCGGTGTGGAGAGGGAGAGAGAGGGGGAAAGTTGAAAAGTAGTGAGTTATCTGGAGGTATGAATACCACATAGATAAATTTAAAGAGCTAACATACGGTACCGGGTTCTCTCAGCCGGTCCACTCCTCCATGACGACACCACGGAGCTGGTGGATGTTGGACCTAAACCCTATTGATCATCTGTGGGACATCCTCAAATGGAAGGTGGAGGAGCGCAAGGTCTGTAACACCCACCAGCTCCGTGATGTCATCATGGGGGAGGGGAAGAGGACTCCAGTGACAACCTGTGAAGCTCTGGTGACCTCCATGCCCAAGAGGGTGAAGGCAGTGCTGGAAAATAATGGTGGCCTCACAAAATATTGACACTTTGGGCCCAATTTGGAGATTTTCACTTAGGGGGTGTACTGACTTTTGTTTCCAGCGGTTTGGACATTAATGGCTGTGTGTTGAGTTATTTTGAGGGGACAGGAAATTTACACTGTTATACAAGCTGTACACTCACTACTTTACATTGTAGACAAGTGTCATTTCTTCAGTGTTGTCACATGAAAAGAGAGAAGAAAAGATTTACAAAAATGTGACTGAGGGGTGTACTTACTTTTGTGAGATACTGTAGGTTTATTAAGTGAAGAAATAGCTCTGATTAATAAAGTAGTATTAGAGCACAGATTAACATACATTTCTGATAATGAGGACATTATTAAAGGGCATCTTGCTAAGATAAGAGACCTACAGAATAAGGCCAGAGATATTGCTAGAGAAGGGTTTAGGAGGTTTTGGTGACTTTTAAATATGAAACAGCAACAAGGTTACGGAAACTAAGCGCTTACATTGTGATGTTCCTACTTCTCATATTTGCTATTTACTTCCTCATCAGGCTATTCCTCTGTGTGACTACTCGCTGTACCAATAAATGGTCCACCAGCCCTGATGAAGCCATTATTGTGAGAAAACTGGGAGAGAGCTGAACTGGACGCCGTCTCTCTGCGCCAATGTAACAGGAGTTACCAGCAGTCGGCTGAATGTAATGCGTAGAAGAATGGTGTCAAATAAACAAAAGGAGGGAAATGACATGGACACTCACTCTACTGTTCATTTAAGCACAAGAGACTCCATTTTGTTCTCACTGTTGAAATGAAATGTAACCTTCACCTAATACACACAGACACATCTCCTACTAGAAGCTCTCCCTGTCTCTACTCCCCCCTCCCCTCTCAAGGTTTTACTTTCGCAATTGTTCTATTCCCTAGCTTTTAAAAATATTATATTTATATGTTCGTTTTTAATAACATCTCACACCACCCTTTTCTTATCTATTTATAAAATAACATGTAATAATACATTTTAGCACTGAACGGACATTTTACACGCAGTGATTGCGTCCTATGAATCTGTTCCTGCAGCTGCAGTATTAACTTCTGTTTTAAGAGTCCCAATCAGAAATAATTCCATAACAGTATTTTATACCCATTGGAGCCCTGATGAAGTGGAGTTCGCTTGAGGCTGAAGGAGCTTTGGTGTTTGAGCGATTGGATTTGTAATAAGCGCAAGTTACATCTGTATCCGGTGGTCCACTGTGGACAGTTAAGCCTCGTACACAGGACCGGATTGTTGGCCAACAAAACCGTGGGACTTTTGTCCGAAGGGCGTTGGCCCAAAACTTGTCTTGAATACAAACGGCAAGGAATTGTTGGCCAACAAATACGAACGTAGTGATGTGCTATGTTGTTTTTAAGCTCTTTAGCGCCACCCTTTGGGCTCCTTCTGCTAATTTCCTGTTAGTAGTTTGCTGCGTGTTGATTCGCACTTTTCATTTCGCACTTTTCAGTTCATTTCTCAATGGCCGTTTGTCAACTATCCATAAATATTGATGATTGAACATTTCCAGAATAGATACTGTCTCAAATCCCTGGTAATGCTAAAAAAAAACAGCCATGTTGGGGAATCGGAGGAGACAACGTGTTATTTATTATTGGCCTTGGAGTTATTGCTTTGACATTATTTTTTGGTTGAATAATAATGATTTGATTTGTTATATTTTCTATATTTTTGGATGCATAGAATGTACTTTTTGGTTAAGTTCTATTGGCAGATAGTGTGTCAATTTTTATTTGTTTTCTTTTTTTAATGCACAATAAAACAATTGTGTAGAATAATACTTGGCTTTGTGTTTTACTTCAAATGACAGTTGTGGAGTCGGCAGTTACATTTTATAAAATACAATATAACATTGACAAGGGACACCGACATAGCTGTATCTTTGATCTTAAAAACTCCGGGATAATGGTGTTGTGGTAACTTGCCCAAATAAAAAAAAATAAAAAAGCATAATAATATTATTCTTGATATCACTAAAAAAAAAAGCCTTTGAAAATTAGTTTGCAATAACTTTATCAGTATCACCAGCAAAGCATTATAGAAGAAGAGAATTGTGCACTGCATTTTGAGATTTAATAATTTGCCGCGCCACGAATGTTAATTCTCCATTATGAACGCTCATTTACAAGACCGACCACTTCCGAGCATGCGTGTTTGTACTTTGGACTTTCGTCCGACGGACTTGTGTACACACGCTAGGAAAATCCGACAACAGACATTTGTCCGCGCAAAATTTTAAAACCTGGCATCCAACATTTGTCTGCGGAAAATCCGATAATAATTGTCCGATGGAGCGTACACACGGTCAGATTTTGCGCCAACATCCTGTCATCGAACATTTCCCATCAGAAAGTCCGATCGTGTGTAGGAGGCTTAAGAGTCAGTGTGTGTGTGTACCTGTTGGTGGAGGATCCCTCACAAGACTTGTTTCATTACCACTTGGACTCCACACCATCTGGATTAGGGATGAGCCGAACACCCCCCCCCCCCCCCCCCGGTTCGGTTTGCACCAGAAGCTTCGAACGGACCAAAAATTCCTACGAACTTTAGAACCCTATTAAAGTCTATGGGACTCGAACGTTCGAAATCAAAAGTGCTCATTTTAAAGGCTAATATGCAAGACATGCAACAGACAACACCAGCAATAAGGGTTATCTTCAGGTGTATACTGTGCTGGAGGCACACAACACCCACTTTAACTCCTGCAGATGCCTGTATTAGAGAACACCAGCAATAAAGGGTAGATACAGGTGTATACTGTGCTGGAGGCACACAACACCCACTAACTCTTGCAGATGCCTGTGTTAGAGAACACCAGCAAAAAAGGGTAGATACAGGTCTATACTGTACTGGAGGCACACAACATCCACTAACTCCTGCAGATGGCTGTATTAGAGAACACCAGCAAAAAAGGGTAGATACAGGTGTATACTGTGCTGGAGGCACAAAACACCCACTAACTCTTGCAGATGTCTGTGTTAGAGAACACCAGCAAAAAAGGGTAGATACAGGTGTATACTGTGCTGGAGGCACACAACACCCACTAACTCTTGCAGATGGCTGTATTAGAGAACACCAGCAAAAAAGGGTAGATACAGGTGAATACTGTGCTGGAGGCACACAACACCCACTAACTCCAGCAGATGCCTGAGAAAAGAACACACTGTCCCTGCATATCTAGCTCTTTCCCTGCACACCGGAACACTCTACACAAAGCCGCCGCGCCAGCGGCCTTATATAGTGTGGGGCATGTACTAAAATCCCCTGAGCTATAATTGGCCACAGGCATCCTGCCTGTGGTCAATTATGGCTCTCCTCGCTGCCGGCGCTGTGATTGGCCAAGCATGTGGGGTCACAGTGCATGCTTGGCCAATCATGAGCCAGCGATGCACTGCAATGGTGTAGTGCATTGTGGGCCGTTCGTGCCACATGAATTTGGTGCGAACGGTCCACAAAGTTCTGAATTCGCCGAACAGACGAACGGCCGATGTTCGAGCCGAACGCTGAGCTCATCCCTAATCTGAACTCTTTTGAAATGAACTTTCCTTTAAAGCACTTCTGGATAATCTTTTAGCGCTGCACTCTTTGTATATTTTATGTTGCCATTTCGCTACCAGTGTATTTATATATTTTGTATATTTTTGTTATTTGAATAATATGATTTTGTTATGATGGCAGATATCCCCGGAGCATTCCAAAATGTGAGTCCGATACCAACAAAAGAGAAGTGAAGGTGGAATCTGTAAACGGCCAGCCGACCAAAAGTCACCATAGAAGCTTCTGATTGGAGGTCTTTATTTGAATTTAGTGCGGGGGAGGAGAGAGCTTTGCTAAAATAGAGTTTATTATTTTAGTCCAAGGTTAAATCGTTCGTAGCAATACATCGAGAATATAAAAGTTATAAATAGTTGACACGTAACACAAACACTTGAGCAGTTGTAGGAAGGTGAGGACAATGTTTCCGGTCCATCTGAAAGCTGAGGAGATGGTCGTTGGGCCCATAGACTTCGGGTCGAGGCTTCAGTTGCAGAGATCTGTAGAGCAGCAGATGGTAGTTGGACGAAGGGATTTCATCGACGCACATTCGGGGCTGGTTGTGCATCCACGGATTACATTGACTAAATCAGGAATTAAAAATATGAATTAATATGAAGATTTCGAAAGTCAGATAGGAGGAGAAGCGGTCATTGTTATATAAATCAATTCTAGCGAGAGGGGGAGGAGTCAGGAGGTGGGGCCTCTATACAACTTAATGCGGGACGTATTTCTGATCTGCAGGTGGACCTGTCAGTTTATTCACAAGCAGAGCGGCTTTTAGAAGTCATGGGGCCCCATACAGCCTAACTGACAGCCCCCCCTCCCCCCGGCCGAAAGTGACTGAGGACATTTATTAGTCTCTTTCTCTACAGCCTCAGCTGCACAGATGTATGAATACTCTGAGGCTTCCTGCTCATTCACAAGATGAAGCATAGCAAACACAGTTTGCTATGCCTCAGTGATGAATGGACAGAGGAGTGATTGATTCCTCAGGGGGTCACCTTCCCTTAAAGCAGAAGTTCCATTTTTTTTATGCTTAGGCCGGGTGCTGTGAAGGCCAGGTGCTGAGGCCGGGTGTTGTGAAGGCCGGGTGTTGTGAAGGCCGGGTGCTGTGAAGGCCGGGTATTGTGAAGGCCGGGTATTGTGAAGGCCGGGGGCTGTGAAGGCCGGGTGTTGTGAAGGCCGGGTATTGTGAAGGCCGGGTGCTGTGAAGGTCGGGTGTTGTTAAGGCCGGGTGCTGTGAAGGCCAGGTGTTGTGAAGGCCGGGTATTGTGAAGGCCGGGTGCTGTGAAGGCCGGGTGTTGTGAAGGCCGGGTGCTGTGAAGGCCGGGTGCTGTGAAGGCCGGGTGTTGGGAAGGCCGGGTGCTGTGAAGGCCGGGTGTTGTGAAGGCCGGGTGCTGTGAAGGCCGGGTGCTGTGAAGGCCGGGTGTTGGGAAGGCCGGGTGCTGAGGCCGGGTGCTGTGAAGGCCGGGCGTTGTGAAGGCCGGGTGCTGTGAAGGCCGGGTGTTGTGAGGGCCGAGCGTTGTGAAGGCCGGGCGTTGTGAAGGCCGGGTGTTGGGAAGGCCGGGTGTTGAGAAGGTCGGGTGCTGTGAAGGCCGGGTGCTGAGGCCGGGTGTTGTGAAGGCCGAGTGTTGTGAAGGCCGGGTGCTGTGAAGGCCGGGTATTGTGAAGGCCGGGTATTGTGAAGGCCGGGGGCTGTGAAGGCCGGGTGTTGAGAAGGTCGGGTGCTGTGAAGGCCGGGTGCTGAGGCCGGGTGTTGTGAAGGCCGGGTGTTGTGAAGGCCGGGTGCTGTGAAGGCCGGGTATTGTGAAGGCCGGGTATTGTGAAGGCCGGGGGCTGTGAAGGCCGGGTGTTGTGAAGGCCGGGTATTGTGAAGGCCGGGTGCTGTGAAGGTCGGGTGTTGTTAAGGCCGGGTGCTGTGAAGGCCAGGTGTTGTGAAGGCTGGGTATTGTGAAGGCCGGGTGCTGTGAAGGCCGGGTGTTGTGAAGGCCGGGTGCTGTGAAGGCCGGGTGCTGTGAAGGCCGGGTGTTGGGAAGGCCGGGTGCTGTGAAGGCCGGGTGTTGTGAAGGCCGGGTGCTGTGAAGGCCGGGTGCTGTGAAGGCCGGGTGTTGGGAAGGCCGGGTGCTGAGGCCGGGTGCTGTGAAGGCCGGGCGTTGTGAAGGCCGGGTGCTGTGAAGGCCGGGTGTTGTGAGGGCCGAGCGTTGTGAAGGCCGGGCGTTGTGAAGGCCGGGTGTTGGGAAGGCCGGGTGTTGAGAAGGTCGGGTGCTGTGAAGGCCGGGTGCTGAGGCCGGGTGTTGTGAAGGCCGAGTGTTGTGAAGGCCGAGTGTTGTGAAGGCCGGGTGTTGTGAAGGCCGAGTGTTGTGAAGGCCGAGTGTTGTGAAGGCCGGGTGTTGTGAAAGCCGAGTGTTGTGAAAGCCGGGTGATGTAAAGGCCGGGTGTTGTGAAGGCCGGGTGCTGTGAAGGCCGAGTGTTGTGAAGACCGGGTGTTTTTAAGGCCAGGTGTTGTGAAGGCTGAGTGTTGTGAAAGCCGGGTGTTGTGAAGGCCGGGTGCTGAGGCTGGGTGTTGTGAGGGCCGGGTGCTGTGAAGGCCGGGTGCTGAGGCTGGGTGTTGTGAGGGCCGGGTGCTGTGAAGGCCGGGTGCTGTGAAGGCCGGGTGCTGTGAAGGCCGCGTGCTGAGGCCGGGTGCTGTGAAGGCCGGGTGCTGTGAAGGCCGGGTATTGTGAAGGCCGGGTATTGTGAAGGCCGGGGGCTGTGAAGGCCGGGTGTTGTGAAGGCCGGGTATTGTGAAGGCCGGGTGCTGTGAAGGTCGGGTGTTGTTAAGGCCGGGTGCTGTGAAGGCCAGGTGTTGTGAAGGCTGGGTATTGTGAAGGCCGGGTGCTGTGAAGGCCGGGTGTTGTGAAGGCCGGGTGCTGTGAAGGCCGGGTGCTGTGAAGGCCGGGTGTTGGGAAGGCCGGGTGCTGTGAAGGCCGGGTGTTGTGAAGGCCGGGTGCTGTGAAGGCCGGGTGCTGTGAAGGCCGGGTGTTGGGAAGGCCGGGTGCTGAGGCCGGGTGCTGTGAAGGCCGGGCGTTGTGAAGGCCGGGTGCTGTGAAGGCCGGGTGTTGTGAGGGCCGAGCGTTGTGAAGGCCGGGCGTTGTGAAGGCCGGGTGTTGGGAAGGCCGGGTGTTGAGAAGGTCGGGTGCTGTGAAGGCCGGGTGCTGAGGCCGGGTGTTGTGAAGGCCGAGTGTTGTGAAGGCCGAGTGTTGTGAAGGCCGGGCGTTGTGAAGGCCGAGTGTTGTGAAGGCCGAGTGTTGTGAAGGCCGGGTGTTGTGAAAGCCGAGTGTTGTGAAAGCCGGGTGATGTAAAGGCCGGGTGTTGTGAAGGCCGAGTGTTGTGAAGACCGGGTGTTTTTAAGGCCAGGTGTTGTGAAGGCTGAGTGTTGTGAAAGCCGGGTGTTGTGAAGGCCGGGTGCTGAGGCTGGGTGTTGTGAGGGCCGGGTGCTGTGAAGGCCGGTTGCTGAGGCTGGGTGTTGTGAGGGCCGGGTGCTGTGAAGGCCGGGTGCTGTGAAGGCCGGGTGCTGTGAAGGCCGCGTGCTGAGGCCGGGTGCTGTGAAGGCCGGGTGCTGTGAAGGCCGGGTGTTGAGGCCGGGTGTTGAGAAGGCCGGGTGTTGAGGCCGGGTGTTGAGAAGGCCGGGTGTTGTGAAGGCCGGGTGCTGAGGCCGGGTGCTGTGAAGCCCAGGTGCTGTGAAGCCCGGGTGCTGAGGCTGGGTGCTGAGGCCAGGTGCTGTGAAGCCCGGGTGCTGAGGCCGGGTGCTGTGATGTATTCAGGAAGCAATGGCCCCTCCCACTAGAAATGAACTACCTCCATTGCATAGATAAGCAAAGTGATGACAGCACTAGACTAATATAAGGTATATAATAAAAGTAGTAAGGCTTTAAAAACTTTAAAATGTCAATATCCTGTTGAAGAGGGGGAGGGGGAACCCGGGAATACAAAATCTGAGCAGATTAAATGTGGTTGGTTGGAGTTGAAGGTTTAGCAAGGAAAGGTGACATACAATAGTAACGTGAGCTCATTGTTATGGTGAAGCACCGGTTGGCGTCTGTTGAGCACGTCGTCTCACTGTAACTGCAACTTCCTCCATCACAGGATCCCTTATAGCACTGCAGAGCTTCCCCTAGAAGAAGATATATAGAGATTAGCAGGACACAGACAGCGAGCCGCCAACCGCTGACATCCCAACCCCCGTCCAGGACTACAGAACACTCCCGGCTTTAAAGGGGAACTTTAAAGTCCCAATTCCAGGAATTAGAAAAAAATCTATGCTTGCAGTGGACTGTGTAGACAGGAGATAAGCCCCTTTCACACGAGGCGACCAATTGGGTCCACCTGTCAGTATGTTGGATCTGATCTGACCATCGCCCTCTATAGACCCGCCAACATCCAATCCCGTCCCCTACAAACAGGCGGATGGAGGATCTGTTCCCAGTCAGGTGGTCAGTTTTCATCCAACCACCCATAGAGGACAGTCTGTCTGAAAAGGGCCATAGAGAGATACAAAGTGACATTGTTTATAAACATTGATCAGACCGGAGACAGAGAGAGATACAAAGTGACATTGTTTATAAACATTGATCAGACCGGAGACAGAGAGAGATACAAAGTGACATTGTTTATAAACATTGATCAGACCGGAGACAGAGAGAGATACAAAGTGACATTGTTTATAAACATTGATCAGACTGGAGACAGAGAGAGATACAAAGTGACATTGTTTATAAACATTGATCAGACCGGAGACAGAGAGAGATACAAAGTGACATTGTTTATAAACATTGATCAGACTGGAGACAGAGAGAGATACAAAGTGACATTGGGGGTTATTTACAAAAGGCAAATCCACTTTGCACTACAAGTGCAAACTACAACTGCAAAGTGCACTTGAAATTGCATTGAAAATGCACTTGGAAGTGCAGTCGCTGTAAATCTGAGGGGTGGATCTGAAATGAGGGGAAGCTCTGCTGATTTTATCATCCAATCATGTGCAAGCTAAAATGCTGTTTTTTATTTTCCTTGCATGTCGCCCTTGGATCTACAGTGACTTTACATTCAAGTGCACTTTCAGTGCAAACTGGATTTGACTTTAGTAAATAACCCCCATTGTTTATAAACATTGATCAGACGGGAGATAGAGAGATACAAAGTGACATTGTTTATAAACATTGATCAGACAGGAGATAGAGAGATACAAAGGGGGTTATTTACAAAAGGCAAAGCCACTTTGCACTGCAAGTGCACTTGGAAGTCGCTCTAAATCTAAGGGGTAGATTTGAAACGAGTGGAAGCTCTGCTGATTTTATCATCCAATCATGTGCAAGCTAAAATTATATTTTTTTATTTTCCTTGCATGTCCCCCTTGGATCTACAGCGACGGCACTTTCAAGTGCACTTGCAGTGCAAAGTGGATTTTCCTTTAGTAAATAACCCCCAAAGTGACATTGTTTATAAAGAATATTATATAACAATAATTTATAAAACAGGATGCTGTTTAAAATGAACCTGCGTGTTCTACAGCCTGATGGGAAATGGACTGAAAAATATCCTTATTATTCTTCACAGGTAAGAAAACAACAAATACATGGAAACAATGGGCTACAAAGAACAATTCTGGGCTCTCCGTTCGGGGAAATGACTTTCTACATTGTTTCTTCTAAACTGCAACATTGAAAGAAGTCAGAATCATTGAAACATTTTCATTTCTTCCCAGGAGGAGCTTCAATATAAAGTAACAAATATTCAGGAGAACAAATTGGATGAGAAACAAAGTCAGTGTGCTGCTAGTATACATTAGATATATAAACCATATACTGTGTATATATATATATATATATGTGTGTGTGTGTATCTATAATAAAAATAATAATTATGGAATCCGAAATAAAAGTCAGTGTTCTGCCAGTATAGATGGGGGGGGGGGGGGGGGTATTGTGGACAATGGCGGAATGTTTATAGAATGGACTTGTAATGGGAGAATAAGACAAGGAAAAATGTATAATAAGGAAATATTCGTACTTACCGCAGAGGAAGAAGAGCCCCAGGATTAGGAGAGAGATGGCAGCCTTCATCTTGACGTCCTGCAGGTTCTTCTGTAAATTGTGTAGGGGCCCCCGGGCCCCTGAGCTTATAAGACCCGGGGTGAAGCTACGTCACGACTGGTACAATTATATAACGGAATTTTTCAGACGAGTTCTGTGGCAATGTTTGCTTGGAATTGACAAACAAACTCATTCCTTGTTCTCTATTTACATTGTAGAATAGGGTGCAAAGATCCCTACCTGACCTGGGATGGATGAGGACCTTTACAGGGCTCACTCCCCCCCTCTCTCACCCCCCTCTCCCCCCCCTCTCCCCCCCTCTCTCCCCCCTCTCCCCCCTCTCTCTCCCCCCCCCCTCTCTCTCTCTCGTAACAAAAGACTAATAATAACCAGCTGGTAGGATTATATTGGTGTTGCCGGGTGCAATATTCATAATTGCAGCAGTTCTATGCTCTGTGTACAGAATCAGGTCATTCTACATAGCCGTAGAACATACGTTATTATGAGTGAGTGATCGACTCCTTGGCCGACACACATAAATATAATTGGAATACTTTGGGGCAAATTTGCTTAACCACTTGCCGACCGCACTATAGCCAAATGATGACTACAGAATGATCGTCCAAATCTGGGAAGGCATCTGTTGTTGTGCTCCCAGAACCCCCCCCCCCCCGTACCCATCGTGACTGTCTATCAGACATAACTGTTCACAGGTTGGGGTGAAGGGCCAATCACAGCGGCCCTTTACCATGTGATCAGCTGTGTCCAATCACAGCTGATCACAACGTAAATTATCAGCATTCCTTTCCTCCTGCACTGTCACAGCATCAGGAGAGGAACCAACAAGTGTCAAAGGGGACATCTACACTGATAATAAAGGCACTGATCATCAGTGTCCTGCTTATCAGTGCAGCCCCAACAGAACCCATCAGTGATGCTCAGTGCTGCCGATCAATACCCATCAATGATGCCAATCAGTGCCCATCAGAGTACCTCCTCATCAGTGCCTCATAATATGAGGTCAAACTCCTAAGGTGTGACCTCATATTATATAGTTTTGGTCAATCTGAATGAAAAAATCTGCAGAAAATCCGATAGTGTATATGGCGGGGCTTTAGTGTTCACTGGAAGGAGAGATCCCGAAGCAGAAACTCAAATACTTTGGCCACCCAATGAGAAGAGAGGACTCACTGGAAAAGACCCGATGTCTAGAGTTGCCACCTCATCCCTTTAAACCCGAACACATATGAATTACATGGGTTCTGTGGCAGATTCGGTTGGTAATTAAAACTCACTTGTTGCCTTATCTGCATTTAATTATCCTCAGAACCCGTGTAATTCATATGTGTTCGGGTTTAAAGGGATGAGGGGGCAACCTTATGGGAAACATGGATGGAAAAAGGAAAACATGGACAGATAGCATCATCCAAACAATGAACGTGAAGTCAAGCAAGCTCCGGGAGGCAGTAGAGGACAGAAAAGTCTGGTACACTGTGGTCCATGAGGTCACAAAGAGTCAGACTGAATGACCGAATGACAACACCAAAGTACATATCCCCCCCCCCCAGCACAAATCTTCTTTTCTCCATCCCCCTTCCCAACATTAAACCACCACTGTTAGCACCCCCCCCCCCAAAAAATTTCCTTTCCTCGAACAATACTTATGCCTTGCTGCTCCCAAATTCCTCCTTATCCCCTCCCCCTAATCTCCTTGTTGCACCCCCCAACTTCACATGATACTGCAGTGCTCAGGGAAGCCACCCCTCCTACCCACCCCTTGTCCCGGCCCTGGCTGCAGGGACCTGTCTATTAGTGATGCTGAGCCCATATTGATTGGGCCCTGGGCAAAAATTTTCTTAGGGCCCCCCTCACCCCCATGCAATTTCACTCTCCACCTTCTCTGAGACATACAATAAATAGCAGCTAGACTTAAAATCAGTTTACTGTATCAGATCAGGCAGCGATTGTGATTGGTTGCCAGAAGTTACAACATATCATTACTGCTTACTGACTGGTTGCTAGAGGTTACAGCACTCCTTAAGGCTCACTGATTAGTTGCAGTAACCTACAGCACATGATTTCTGCTTGTTGATTGGCTGCTAGAGATTACTGTACAGTAATACTGATCACTGGATGCTATTGGTTACAGCACATCCTCTCCTCACTGGAGGGGGGCATAATATACATATGAATGTCGCCTTTATTTACATATCAATGCCGCTGGCCTCAGCTATTTACATATGCATGTCACTGATATTTACATATGAATGCTGGTTATTTACATGTAAACACAGGGTCTGCAGGTGAGTCATCTGTACACAACAATAGGGCAGAGCTGGGCAGCATTAGTAGCAGCACTTCACACTGAGATATTGGGACACAGCACAGGACTAAAACCTCAAGGACTAAAACTTCAAGGGACAAGGGAATGTAAACTGGGATAGTTGGCAAGTATGAGGCAGCTGCTTTGGGCCCCCACAACAACGACAGGGCCCAGGGCAGCTGCCCCTTTTGCCCTGCTTTAAAGACGGCCCTAGCTGAACCTCCTGGAGCGGAGGATGAGATGTGAAGCTGTTTGACCCAATCAATCCCCCCCTTACCACAGACTATTGCACACCACCAATGCAAGGGGAGATGGTCACTTGACATGGATGTCACCAGAAAGAGTTGGGAAAATTCCGAAAGGGTTACACCCCTTGTCAGGTTTTTTTTTTTTTTGCTGTCAAACATTGAAAAAGTTAACCTGACAACCTTTTCCAAAGATAGAAGCTGGAAAGCAGCCAAAGCAAGCAAACAACAAAGGCTTTGGCAATGGAAATGGTGCAAAGTTTAGAAGCAGGGCAGCTTCCTCTTGGCTCTATTGTCCATGCAGAACCCTTGACCTCAGTTTTCTGTCACAATGTGAGACACGGGCCCTAAAGTGATGGGAAAAAAACTCTATAATGCCCCCACCCATATCATATATACCTGCCAGGGTCTATTGTAGGCCACATGTACAATTAATGGATATTTTAGATTTTTACTCCAGGAGTATTACCTAAGCAGTCCAGTCAGATTTCAACAAAATGTAAAGCGGAATTACAGCGACACCTCGGATTACGAACCCAACTAGTTCCAGAAGAAGGCTGGTAATCCAAAGCAACTCGTAAATGAAAGTGAGTTTCCCCATAAGAAATAATGGAAAATAACGGGAGGTTGGCAACACTGGTGCATGATCGCTCCCGAGCCCCGCTCTACGCGTCCATAAGATATATAGAGCCACGTCTCAGCCTGCCCCCCCCCCCACCCCCGCTCATTGGCTGACTCGCTGGGAGGACAGTTGAGGATCTCTTGCACATTGCCAGATCGAGGTCTTGGAGGTCTTTTTAAAAAAAAAAAAAAAAATTGTGTGGGGGATGGGAGAGGTTTGCTAAAATCAAGTCTATCATTTCAGCCCCACAAGATATCATCATTAGAAATACAAGACAAATAATACAGAGAGAATATAAAGGTTACAAATGCTTTACACATAACATGAATACTTGAGCGGTTGTAAGAATTTATTACAATATATATATAAAGTAGATATAAGTTTCGGTTTACAGATAATGGTTGAGCAGGTATACAGTAATAAAGGGAGGACAATGTTTTTTGGAAGGTGAGGACAATGTCTTTTGGAAAGTAAGGACAAGGTTTTTTGGAAGGGGAGGACAATGTTTTTTGGAAAGTAAGGACAAGGTTTTTTGGAAGGGGAGGACAATGTTTTTTGAAAGGTGAGGACAATGTCTTTTGGAAAGTAAGGACAAGGTTTTTTGGAAAGTAAGGACAAGGTTTTTTGGAAGGTGAGGACAATGTTTTTTGAAAGGTGAGGACAATGTTTTTTGGAAGGTAAGGACAATGTTTTTTGGAAGGGGAGGACAAGGTTTTTTGGAAGGTAAGGACAGTGTTTTTGGAAGGGGAGGACAAGGTTTTTTTGGAAGGTAAGGACAATGTTTTTTGGAAGGGGAGGAACAAGGTTTTTTGGAAGGTAAGGACAAGGTTTTTTGGAAGGGGAGGACAAGGTTTTTTGGAAGGTAAGGACAATGTTTTTTGGAAGGGGAGGAACAAGGTTTTTTGGAAGGTAAGGACAAGGTTTTTTGGAAGGGGAGGACAAGGTTTTTTGGAAGGTAAGGACAATGTTTTTTGGAAGGGGAGGACAATGTTTTTGGCCCATCCAATAGCTGAAGAGATGGTTTGTGGGGCCATAGACATCGGATTGAGGCTTCAGTTGCAGAGATCTGTAGAACAGCAGATGGTATTGGGATGGAGGGCCTTCATCGCTGCACATTGGGGTTTGGTAGCACATCCACGAGTCAGAAAGACTAAAACAAGAGTAAAAAAAAAAAAAAAAAAGATATTAATATTAACTGACACTTGTCGTAGATAAAACATACAATCTGTGCTCTATTAGCTTCAGTGGACGGTGTCAGGACAGGGATCTGAACCTACAACCTCTCCTGCATCCAGCGGTGACTTTTCCTGAGACACCTGAAATGCTGGAGTTCCCTGTCTGATCCTTTGGATAATCTTGTTTCTCATAATCCGTGAACTCTTTGCTCCTCCCATGAACTTCCTATTTAAGTCTCTGCACTTCCTGTTTGCCAGATTTTTGTGCTCTTTCCAGCCAATATCTTTCTCTTGTCACTCCTGTTGCCATCCGTATCTTCACTACCATTTATTACCAACCTTTGGCTTGTTCCTTACCAACACTTCGGCTTGATCCCACCCTGCACCATTTGTTACCGACCTTTGGCTTTTTTACTGACTACACTTCTGCTTGATCCCAGCCTGCAACCACTTGTTCCTTACCTTTGGCTTGTTTACCGACTACCCTTTCTGCTTGATCCCAACCTGCAACCATTTGTTACCGACCTTTGGCTTGTTTACTGACTACGCTTTTGCTTGATCTCAACCGGCAACCATTTGTTTCTGACCTTTGGCTTGTTTACTGACTACGCTTTTGCTTGATCCCAACCGGCAACCATTTGTTTCTGACCTTTGGCTTGTTTCGTTTCACTGATGGACATTGATAAGGAGGCACTGATGAGGCTGCACTGATGGGCACTGATAGGCTGCAGTTATAGGTGGCACTGATGTACACTGATAGGTGGCACTGACTGGCTGCATTGATGGGCACTGATGGGCAGCACTTATAGGTGGCACTGATGTACACTGATAGGTGGCACTGATGGGCACTGACTGGCTGCACTGAGGGGCACTGAGGAGGTGCCACTGATGGACATTGATAAGGAGGCACTGATGAGGCTGCACTGACGGGCACTGATAGGCTGCAGTGATAGGCACTGATTGTGCTGCACTGATAATCAGGGCAGCAAAAGGGTCAAAGGTCTAAATATATAGAAGACAGTTACCCCGGGTGCCTGCGATCCTCATCATGGTAAAGCACTGCTCGGCGCCCTCTCTGCAGGTTGTCGCTCTGGGGATACAACTTCCACCCCCAGTACAGGAGGCCTCCCGGCACCTCAGAGCCTCACCTAGAACAAAACATATAAAGATTATCAGGACACAGGCAGGGAGCCTCTTAACTTGTCTGCAGAGCTGACAACGCACTGCCCCTGATCCACTGAAATCCCACGCCATGTTGTCAGTCTTGCCCAGGACTACAAAACACCTCTACCGTATGCTATGGGGATGAGGGAAGTAGGAGGTGTCCCATAGTCCATAATGTGAAAACATGGTAGTTGTGACAACAGTGTTTGCAATTTCAGTGCAGCAGGAGCAGCAGTGTTGTCAGCCCCCTACAGGAAGTTTGTAGCAGAGTGGATCTCTGGCAGGACCAACTAGTATATTTTTGTATTCGCAGCAATTTCAAAGAAACAAAACATGGAGGGGGGGGCTCTATTCATTCATTCACTGCCTGAATGTCAGAAGCATTCGTACAAGCTGAACAAAACATCTAGTATTTGTTCTAAGAGATGAATGCCGGTATCATCATCTCCATCTTGTGGCCAACATGTGCTATACTGTCCTGACCCTCTATAAGAGAACTATACTGCATCTTGGCCACTAGATGGCGCAGACGATACAGGGACTCATCGATTACAAAGAAACATAAAGTAACATTTCATTCTAGTTCCACAAATGCTTCTAACATTCGTGCAACAAATAGACCCCCCCCCCCCCATGTAATGTGTAGTGCAGAGATGTACCCAATATATAATTTTTATTTTACTTTTAAGCAACTAATTTTCACCTGCCCCCCCCCCCATGTGTTTGACACTTGTAGTGCTTCCATCCCTCTTGCCTACGAACAATGATGTTGTGCTCCCCTGGCTCTGACGCCACTTTCACCGCAGGGCTTGAGGAATCACCAGAGGCTTGTAGCATGTCTGCGCATGCGCAATTTTTAAAACTTTTTTTAACCAAATCCTTTATTATAAAAGAAGGCCCATCGTCTAAATCCATGGTCAACCCTGGCTCTCCCGTCACACACTAGCTCCAAAGGACAGCCCCCACCGCACATGTGTAAAACAAAGGGCGGGGTCTATTCCATGATGCCATTGACCAAATATAGACATGACCGTAATTGGTCAATGCTGGACATGCCCCACCCCTTTGTTTACATTTATCAGCAGGTCCCGGTAGCTGTCATTCGTAGTCAGTGAGGAACATGATCGAATTTGTTGGCTGGTCCGCGGGGTTCTTTATTTTTGCCAGGAGTCCTTCATTGCGATTGATAAGGATCTGCATTGCTGGACAACATGGCTGATGATGGATTTACAACATGGGTCATTTTTTTTTAAAATAAAGTATTTGTCAAAGTGATAACTTTATTGACTATTATACATTATTTGTAAACTAATAGGGGTATCCCTTTAGAATTCATTTGGGGAGAACCAATATCTAGGCCACCTTATTTTTAAAGGGGGCTTCCATATTCCCATAAGTCCCCTGCCCACAGACCCCAACGACTATCTGGCCAGGGGTGTGGGAAAGAGGCATCCTCCTCATCAACATAGGAACAAGGTGCTTATCCGGGGGGGGGGGGGGGGGTCTCCCTTGACAGGTACCCTCCCCATGTTAACAGCAGGAAGCCTGGTATAGTTCCAGAATGAGGGGCTATACAGTTGTGTCCTCCTCTGCCCCCCTTAACATCACCCCCCCACAATAGTTTCCTCTCTGCCCCCCTTCAAATCACCCCCCCCCCCCCCACAATAGCCTCCTCTCTGCCCCTTGACATCACTCCCAACAATAATATCCTCCCACTCTGCCCCCCTTCACATCTCCCCCACAGTAGTGTCCTCCTGTGCCCTCCTTCACTTTCCCCCCTCATGATAGTTTCCTCTCTGCCCCCCTCAAATCACCCCTCCACAATAGTCTCCTATTCTGTCCCTTCACATTACCCCCCCCCAGAATAGTGGCCTCTTCTGCCCCTTCACATCCCCCCCCCCACAGTAGGTCCCTCCTCTGTAGTGTCTACCAAAGAAGCTGCATTTTACACATCAAGAGGTCATGCAAGAGTCAAATACCTTATCCTGGGCTGACCTGTTTGCGGTCGGCTATCTAATTAAATATTTAAAATGCAGATTTCCTCATTAGACTTTTAATTAGAGGCTTTGCATTACGGGGAACCAATGAGGTTTGGCAGATGATTGGTTGCAGGGCAGTCCTAGCAACCAATCTCCAGCTTGTTAACCACTTGCTTACTGGGCACTTAAACCCCCCTCCTGCCCAGACCAATTTTCAGCTATCAGCGCTGATGCACTTTGAATGACAATTGCGCGGTCATACAACACTGTACCCAAATGACATTTTTATCATTTTTTTCCCACAAATAGAGCTTTCTTTTGGTGGTATTTAGTTACAGCTCGGAGTTTTATTTTTTGCTAAACAAACAAAAAAAGATGCAAAAAAAAAAAAAAAAATCATGTTTAATAGTTTGTTATAAAATTTTGCAAACAGGTAATTTTTCTCCTTCATTGAAGTGCGCTGATGAGGCGCACTGATAGGCTGCACTGGTGGGCACTGATAGGCTGCACTGGTGGGCACTGATAGGCATAGTTAAGGCGGCACTAATAGGCACAGATAAGGTGGCACCGATAGGCACAGATATGGCAGTACTGATGGGCACAGATAAGGCAGCACTGATGGGCAAAGATGGGCACAGATAAGATGGCACGGATGGGTGGCACGGATGGGTGGCACGGATAGGTACCACTGATAGATGGGAATGATGGGCACTGATTGGTGGCACTGATAGGTGGCACTGCTGGGCACTGATGGGCGGCACTGATGGGCACTGGTAGATGACACTGATGGGCACGGATATGTGGCACTGGGGTGCAGCACCGTTGATGAGGCAGATTGTGGGTGGCACTGTGGGCACTGATGGGTGGCACTGTGGGCACTGATGGGTGGCACTGTGGGCACTGATGGGTGGCACTTATGGGGGGCACTTATTTATTCCTGAGGGGGGCAGGTGGGCACTGGTAAGCTGGCCGTGATCGGCTCTTTTTTTTCTATGTGCACTGTCAGCGCGAGGAGGAATAATAGCCGATTACCGACTCCATTGTATCACATGATCAGCTGTCATTGGCTGACAGCTGATCACGTGGTAAGGGGTCGGGATCGACCCCTTGCTCGAATCCGTGATCAGGCGAGTCTCATAGACTTGCCGATCACAGAGCACGCCGCGCGCACCCCTCAGGGGGCGTGCAGGCCGCTCGTGCACAGGACAACGTCAATAGACGTAGTCCCGGCAAAGGAGGTCCGCGCTGTAGCTGTCATTTGGCTATAGCGCGGGTCTCTAGTGGTTAATATGAAACGTTATCTCCGGCTGCTCCCGCTCCCACTTTCTATGCAGTACCGCTGTGCCTCCCACCCTTCACTCTGCTGTGTAAAAAACACCCCCCCCCCCCCCCCCGGTTCGGTTCGTACCAGAACCTTCGAACGCACCAAAAATTGGTACAAACTTTAGAACCCTATTAAAGTCTAAGGGACTCGAACGTTCGAAATCAAAAGTGCTCATTTTAAAGGCTAATATGCAAGATATGCAAAAGACAACACCAGCAATAAGGGGCATCTTCAGGTGTATACTGTGCTGGAGGCACACAACACCCACTAACTCCTGCAGATGCCTGTATTAGAGAACACCAGCAATAAAGGGTAGATACAGGTGTATATTGTGCTGGAGGCACACAACACCCACTAACTCCTGCAGATGCCTGAGCAAAGAACACACTGTCACTGCCTATCTAGCTCTTTCCCTGCACGCCAACACACTACACAAGGCCATCCTGCCTGTGGCCAATCATGGCTCTCCTTGCTGCCGGAGCTGTGATTGGCCAAGCATGCGGGGTCACAGTGCATGCTTGGCCAATCATGAGTCAGCAATGCACTGTAATGGCGCAGGGCATTGTGGGCCGTTCGTGCCACACGAATTTGGTGCGAACGGTCCACAAAGTTCTGAATTCGCCAAACAGACGACCAGCCGATGTTCGAGTCGAACACCGAGCTCATCCCTATGTATAATAAAGAAATGTTCTTTCTTACCGTGGATGAGGAGGAGCCCCAGGATTAGGAGAGAGATTGTTGCCTTCATCTTGATGTCCTGCAGTTTCTGCTGTGAACTTTGTTGGGGTCCCGGGCCCCTGTATATATAGGACGGGCAGCGGGGGGGCATGTCTTTGCTGGTAACGTTACAAAACCTGTTTCTTGCACGGGTCCTGTGGTAATGTTTGCTCAGAATTGTGAAACGGAATCACTTTACCTTCTCGGTTTTAATTATTGCAGAACTGCGATGGAGTACAATGATGTAACCGGGAAAGGATGAAGAAAGAGAAAGGGCTTTGCTTCATCAAGAATGCCAAGTACCGGCAATCCTCGGGCTAGGACCAAGATCCGTTCTGTTGGTTTGTTCTTAAAGTGGTGTTGCCACCAAAAAATAAAAAAAGTGTTTAAAATTCTTTAAAAAATAAATAATTGGAAAATTTATTTTTTTACTCACCTCTAAATACCTGTTGCTAGGGGGTCCCTCGTAGTCTGCCTTCTTCCTTGCCCGGGCAAAGACATCAGTTCCCCTTGCGCCGCACAGTCATCTGGGACCTGTCACGTGTCCCAGATGACTGTGCGGTGTAGCGGGGAATGGGGGGGGGGGTTCGTTCCCCCACACCGCTGAACCCTGGGACAGGTAAGTGTCCGATTACTAAAAGTCAGCAGCTGCAGTATTTGTAGCTGCTGACTTTTTTTTATTTTTTTATTTTAGGGGCACCCCACTTTAAGTTGAATTTATACGTAAGTTGGATCAGGGTCCATTTAAGTGCAACTCCAGCCCAAAAATTGTTTTAAATATTTGGATAGTATAGGGAAGGGTTAAAGCGGAGGTCCACCCTAAAGTGGACCTTCCGCTCATTGCAATCCTCCCCCACCCCCTCCGGCTCCACAATTGGCACCTTTCAGGGGGGGAGGGGGGTGCAGGTACCTGTACAGTACAGGTATCTGCACCCACTTCCGGCGTAGATTCTGCAGAAGGTTTGCCCCTTTCCGCAGAATCTACGCCCCTTTCTGAAGGTCTCCCGCTGCCTGTTGGGAAACACACGGATCCCAGAGACAGCGGGGACCGTCCTTATTGCGCAGCGCGACTCGCGCATTCGCAGTAGGGAACAGGGAAATGAAGCCGCAAGGCTCCACTTCCTGATTCCCATACTCAAGATGGCGGCGGCAGCACCCCGAGAGACGATCGAGAGATCAGCTTCGGGTGCCGACATCGCGGAGCGCGCTGGGCGGGTAAGTGTCATTATTTTAAAAGTCAGCAGCTGCAGTATTTGTAGCTGCTGGCTTTAAAAAAAATAAAATGGCGGACTCCCGCTTTAAGTGGCCATGCTCTGATGTGCGATTGCTGACAGGTCTTCTGGGCAGTAGGGGACAGCATGCGGTGATCGGCAAGACGGCCGCCGAGCGGTTTACGGGGCCGGCATGACGTCATGCTGCCTCTGTTTGTAAGTATGAGTCGGATGTAAGTTGGACGGACAGTGGAACCTTCGTTAGCGAGTAACGAATGTTTTGAAAGACGAGCATTTAAAAAAAAAAATTCTGGCTCGGTTTGCGACCGTTGTCTCGCAAAATGAGCAGAATTCAAGCTAATGTGGTGTGCGGTACCGCATTTGGCCAGAGGTGTGGGGGCACGCGGAACGGTTCGGAGCTGTTTGGAAATACTCGGAAACACTCGGAAGTACTCGGAAACACTCAGCAATAGGAAATACTCTGTCACGATCAGGGGTCAGGCTCGAAGACCAATTGCTATAGCAGTTGCAGGACTACCACTAACCAGCAGGATAGGTACACAGGCAGTCACCCTGGCAGATGACATAGGCTCACCCGAGGTGCGGAGTCTAAGTACTAACCGGTTTTCACCAGAGCTCCGGATGGTAGAGATGGATTTAGCTGCGTGTTAGTACCAGGTTGCGGTCCTCAGGATCGCCCCACCAGGAGGTGAGCAAGCCGGGGTTCAGTAGCGGATGAGCAGGTTAGGATCAAACAGAAGCGTGGTCAGTAAGCAAGCCAAAAGGTCGTTAAGGAGTTGTTGGAGGTTGGGATCAGGCAGAAGCGTAGTCGTGGAACAAGCCAAGGGTCAATAACGAGCAGTAGCAAATATAAGCGGCAGCAGGGAAGACGGGAGCAAGATACAGGCTGGAGATAGCACAATATTCTGGCAAGGAGGGAGTGCAGAGACATGGATTATATCAGGAAGTTCATGGGAGGAGCAAAGAGTTCAAGGTTCAGCTGAAATCAAGGTACAAAGCAGGGCTGTCTAAAGGATCTGACAAGGCACTGTCCAGCATCTCAGCTCAGAGAGAAGATTCATTGCCAGACACAGCTGAGGGCCGGGGTTCAAGTCCAGGTCCGGAAACACTCAGAAGTACTCAGAAACACTCTGTTTCCAAGTGTTTCCGAGCCTTGCCGAGTTGTCCCTGGGTATTTCTGAGGCTCTCTGGCGCCACACCACCTCTGGCCACATGCGGCATTGCATGCAATAGAAATCAATGTGGAACGAATTATCTTTGTTTCCATTGACTTCTATGGGGAAGCTTGCTTTGATATGAGTGCTTTGGCTTACAATCGTTCTCCTGGAACGGATTAGGCTCGTAATCCAAGGTTCCACCGTATGTAACTCGGGGACTGCCTTGTATTGTGGGCTGTTGCTTTATTTTATTGGAGGGAAATTGTCAACATTTTTTTATATATCCGGAAACACAATTCCAGTTTATAGGTCCCCCATGTTCTTCCAATGATGAGCAAAGATAATATTTTTCATTAAAACCTATAAAAAGAATATTATTTAGAGATATAACGGAGCATAGCAAAAATGGGGGTGTTCTAAAACTTTTGACCATAGTGTGTGTATATATACAGTATATAGACTATGTTTGAAAGTTTTAGAAAACCGACATTTTTCCAGTTTTTATGCAAATGTACTCAGTTTAAGACCTCAATTTACTCTAAAAACAAAGATTAGAGCAAATAAACAATTGGACATATAAAATCTTGGAAATTGTTTTCTTTAACAAAATGTAATCTACATTTTCTAAGCATGAAAGTCACCACTGTTTGCAGATATAACAGCCAGTGTTCATTTTGGCATCAAATTTAAATGTAGTTTTAGTCATAGTCTTTTCACTAAAACGCCAAGTTAGTTTTAGTCTCATTTTAGTCTTACTCATATTTAGTTAACTAAAATATCCAGTACATTTTAGTCGACTTAAACAATTTTAGTCATCTAAAATCTAATGGGTTTAGTTCAGTTATACTGCATTATTTAAGCATATCTCTACAATTTCCAAACTCAATATATCAATATACTCCTGGAGTAAAGAGGAGGAGGCCTGTAATGCTGCACAGTGCTCTGGATGATGGTCTGAGGGTAGGCCTGCAATGTACAGTGCTCTGGGTGGTGGTCTGAGGGAAAGCCTGTAATGCACAGTGTTCTGGATGGTGGTCTGAGGGGAGGTCTGTAATGCTGCACAGTTCTGTGGATGGTGGTCTGGGGGAGGTCTGTAATGCACAGTGCTCTGGATGGTGGTCTAAGGGGAGGTCTGAAATGCACAGTTCCCCAGATGGTGGTCTAAGGGGAGGCCTGTAATTCACAGTGCTCTGGATGCTGGTCTGAGAGGAGGCCTGTAATGCTGCACAGTGCTCTGGATGCTGGTCTGAGAGGAGGCCTGTAATGCTGCACAGTGCTGTGGATGGTGGCCTGAGGGGAAGCCTGTAATGCACAGTGCTCTGGATGGTGGTCTAGGGGGAGGCCTGTAATGCACAGTGCTCAGGATGGTGGCCTGAGGGGAGGCCTGTAATGCACAGTGCTCTGGATGATGATCTAATAGGAGGCCTGTAATGCACAGTGCTGTGGATGGTGGTCTGAGGGGAAGCCTGTAATGCACAGTGCTCAGGATGGTGGTCTGAGGGGAAGCCTGTAATGCACAGTGCTCAGGATGGTGGAGCTTGATGAAGGAGTGCGGCCGCCATGTCATCGCGACCCGAAATGCATCGCTTACCAGTGACGTCGTCTCCTCATGCCCGTCCACAACAGTGCTCCAAGTCTCGTTTTGAAAGAGAAGTGTCTCCACCGCAGCCGGCCTTTTTACAATCAGCGGTGTGTTTTCATCACATGGCCAGGCATTCCCTGTGAGCGGAATGAGTGCATAACAGACCTGATGATTCCCCGATGGATTTCAACCCTATGCTTTTAATCTGCTACAAAATGTGACTTGCCTATATAAAGAATGTATTAATAAAAACTGTTCTTTATATCTACACCAGAGGCGCCCCTCTCTTTGTGCTTTTACTCTGGATGGTGGTCTGATGCAGTGTGCAGCGTATGGTCTGAGCACTGACATGCTGACTCCTCCCACCCCTACAACCTCTGCAGCAATGCTGGCAGCACTCATACGTCTATTTCCCCAAAGACAACCTCTGGATATGACGCTGAGCACGTGACCTCAACTTTGGTGGACCATGACGAGGCCTGTTCTGAGGGGAACCTGTCCTGTTATACCGCTGTATGGTCTTGGCCACCATGCTGCAGCTCAGTTTCAGGGTCTCTGCAATCTTCTCATAGCCTAGGCCATCTTTATGTAGAGCAACAATTCTTATCTTCAGATCCTCAGAGACTTCTTTGCCATGAGGTGCCATGTTGTGCTTCCAGTGACCAGTATGAGAGAGTGAGAGCGATAACACCAAATTTAACACACATACAGTTTGATCCAAATTTATGAAGAATGATTATTTGTTTAAAAAATTTTATTACAGAAACCAAGAAAACAATCTTTTTTTTTCCCTCAACATCATGTCATGTGGTGATTAAATACCACCAAAAGAAAGTTCTATTTGTGTGAAAAAAATGATATAAAATGGTGCCCGGTATTGAAGGGCTTAGATACACAGAGCAACATTTACATTGCTTTTTATTAATTTCATGCACTAGTATTGAGTGTTTTTGTGTGCAGTTGTGGACTTTAATTTATTTATTTGTTTTGTGCAGGTTTTCTCTTTTTGTTACTACTGTCCAAATATTGCTTAAGAGGGTGTGGCGACACAGTCTGTTTCAACACTTCTTTTATAAAGACAGAGAGCTTGTAAGTAATCAACAAAGGTTGGGACACCTGTAGGAACTGTTGTAATAAATTTACAGGTCTTCTTAAAGTGGTATTAAAGGCTTTTCACCACTTGCTTACTGGGCACTTAAACCCCCCTCCTGCCCAGACCAATTTTCAGCTTTCAGCGCTGATGCACTTTGAATGACAATTGCGCGGTCATACAACACTGTACCCAAATGACATTTTTATCATTTTTTTCCCACAAATAGAGCTTTCTTTTGGTGGTATTTAATTACAGCTCGGAGTTTTATTTTTTGCTAAACAAACAAAAAAAGATTCAAAATAAAATTTTTGCAAACAGGTCATTTTTCTCCTTCAATGAAATGCGCCGATGAGGCGGCACTGGTGGGCACTGATAGGCACAGTTAAGGTGGCACTAATAGGCACAGATAAGGTGTCACCGATAGGCACAGATAAGGCAGTACTGATGGGCACAGATAAGGCGGCACTGATGGGCAAAGATGGGCACAGATAAGATGGCACTGATAGGTGGCACAGATGGGTGGCACAGATGGGTGGCACTAAGGGGCACTGATAGGTACCACTGATAGATGGGACTGATGGGCACTGATAGGTGGCACTGATAGGTGGCTCTGATAGGTGGCACTGATGGGCGGCACTGATGGGCACTGGCAGATGACACTGATGGGCACAGATATGTGGCACTGGGGTGCAGCACTGTTGTTGAGGCAGATTTTGGGCACTGATAGGTGGCACTGTGGGCACTGATGGGTGGCACTGTGGGCACTGATGGGTGGCACTATGGGCACTGATGGGTGGCACTGATGGGGGGCACTTTTTTATTAGTTAGGTGGCACTGGCAGGGGGCAGGTGGGCAGTCCCGATCACGGCCGCCGGTGATCGGCTTTTTTTTTTTCTCCTCGCGCTGTCAGCGCGAGGAGGAAAAATAGCCCATTGCCGGCTCTGTTGTGTCACGTTGCTGATCACGTGATAAGGGGTCGGGATCGACCCCTTGCTCCGATCCGTGATTAGGCGAGTCTCATAGACCTGCTGATCACAGAGCATGCCGCGTGGGCCCCTCAGGGACGATGTTAGTAGACGTGGTCCCGGCAAAGCAGGTCCGCGCTGTAGCCGTCATTCGGCTATAGCGCGGATCCCTAGTGGGTAAAAAATAAAATAACAAACATGTTATACTTATGCCGGCCATACACGGTTCAAATTTTGAAAGAATTTTCTTCTTTCGAAAATCGTATCTAAGAATTTTCGTACGAATTTCGCACCATTATGCCCCATATACACGGTCGGACATTCCGATGTCAAAATCTGTCGGATTTTTTTCGATCTTTCAGAACGCGGTGACGTATACCACGTACGACGGGACCATAAACGGGCCTAGTAGCCAATAGCTTTCGTCTCGTAATCTATTCTGAGCATGCGCGCCACTTTGTCCGTCGGAATTGTCTACAGACGATCGGAATTTAAGCGATCAGATTTTGTTGTCGGAAAATTTTTAAGATTCAGCTCTCAAACTTTGTGTGTCGGAAATTCCGACGGAAAAAGTCCGATGGAGAATGCACACGGTCGGAATTTCCGACAACGCGATCCGATCGCACATTTTCTGTGCGTACGGGACATTATTGGGGCTGCGGCAACGTCTGATTTTCGTGCGGCAATCAAATTTGAGGAATGGGACTTGGAGATTTGTTGAAAAACTAACGATTTTCTAATCAATGATGGGAGAATCGTGCGAGAAATGCAATAAGAAAAAAAAAATGCGCATGTGCAAGAAAATAAAATTTACGGAGAGAAAAGAAGATTCCCGGCCACGAAAATTCTTTTCTGTAGCAACATGGAGGTGAAATTGAAGGCTTGGTCGGCCGAATTTTCGAAAACCAATGGTGGAAAATTTGTTCAAAATTCGACCCATGTATGGCCTGCATTACTTGCTCTGTAATGGTTTTGCACAGAGCAGCCCCATTTCTCTTCTCGGGTCCCCCCGCTGGGGCTCCTGGCTCCTCCCCCTTTGACCAGTGCCCTCAAAGTAAGCCGCATGCTATGGGGGCACTGGTGTGTGCTCGCTCCCGAGCCCTGCTCTGTGCATCTATAAGCTGCTCTGCTCCAGAGCAATACCTTCGACCAGTACCCTCATAGCAAGCTGCGTGCTATGGGGGCACTGGTGTGTGCTCGCTCCCGAGCCCTGCTCTGTGCATCTATAAGCTGCTCTGCTCCAGAGCAATACCTTCGACCAGTACCCTCATAGCAAGCCGCATGCTATGGGGGCACTGGTGTGTGCTCGCTCCCGAGCCCTGCTCTTTGTATCTATAAGCTGCTCTGCTCCAGAGCAATCCCTTTGACCAGTACCCTCATAGCAAGCCGCATGCTATGGGGGCACTGGTGTGTGCTCGCTCCCGAGCCCTGCTCTGTGCATCTATAAGCTGCTCTGCTCCAGAGCAATCCCTTTGACCAGTACCCTCATAGCAAGCCGCATGCTATGGGGGCACTGGTGTGTGCTCGCTCCCGAGCCCTGCTCTGTGCATCTATAAGCTGCTCTGCTCCAGAGCAATCCCTTTGACCAGTACCCTCATAGCAAGCCACATGCTATGGGGGCACTGGTGTGTGCTCGCTCCCGAGCCCTGCTCTGTGCATCTATAGGCTGCTCTGCTCCAGAGCAATCCCTTTGACCAGTACCCTCATAGCAAGCCGCATGCTATGGGGGCACTGGTGTGTGCTCGCTCCCGAGCCCTGCTCTTTGGAGCAATCCCTTTGACCAGTACCCTCATAGCAAGCCGCATGCTATGGGGGCACTGGTGTGTGCTCGCTCCCGAGCCCTGCTCTTTGTATCTATAAGCTGCTCTGCTCCAGAGCAATCCCTTTGACCAGTACCCTCATAGCAAGCCGCATGCTATGGGGGCACTGGTGTGTGCTCGCTCCCGAGCCCTGCTCTGTGCATCTATAAGCTGCTCTGCTCCAGAGCAATCCCTTTGACCAGTACCCTCATAGCAAGCTGCGTGCTATGGGGGCACTGGTGTGTGCTCGCTCCCGAGCCCTGCTCTGTGCATCTATAAGCTGCTCTGCTCCAGAGCAATACCTTCGACCAGTACCCTCATAGCAAGCCCCATGCTATGGGGGCACTGGTGTGTGCTTGCTCCCGAGCCCTGCTCTGTGCATCTATAGGCTGCTCTGCTCCAGAGCAATCCCTTTGACCAGTACCCTCATAGCAAGCCGCATGCTATGGGGGCACTGGTGTGTGCTTGCTCCCGAGCCCTGCTCTGTGCATCTATAAGCTGCTCTGCTCCAGAGCAATACCTTCGACCAGTACCCTCATAGCAAACCGCATGCTATGGGGGCACTGGTGTGTGCTCGCTCCCGAGCCCTGCTCTGTGCATCTATAGGCTGCTCTGCTCCAGAGCAATACCTTCGACCAGTACCCTCATAGCAAGCCGCATGCTATGGGGGCACTGGTGTGTGCTCGCTCCCGAGCCCTGCTCTGTGCATCTATAAGCTGCTCTGCTCCAGAGCAATACCTTCGACCAGTACCCTCATAGCAAGCCGCATGCTATGGGGGCACTGGTGTGTGCTCGCTCCCGAGCCCTGCTCTGTGCATCTATAGGCTGCTCTGCTCCAGAGCAATCCCTTTGACCAGTACCCTCATAGCAAGCCGCATGCTATGGGGGCACTGGTGTGTGCTCGCTCCCGAGCCCTGCTCTGTGCATCTATAAGCTGCTCTGCTCCAGAGCAATCCCTTTGACCAGTACCCTCATAGCAAGCCGCATGCTATGGGGGCACTGGTGTGTGCTCGCTCCCGAGCCCTGCTCTGTGCATCTATAAGCTGCTCTGCTCCAGAGCAATCCCTTTGACCAGTACCCTCATAGCAAGCCGCATGCTATGGGGGCACTGGTGTGTGCTTGCTCCCGAGCCCTGCTCTGTGCATCTATAGGCTGCTCTGCTCCAGAGCAATCCCTTTGACCAGTACCCTCATAGCAAGCCGCATGCTATGGGGGCACTGGTGTGTGCTCGCTCCCGAGCCCTGCTCTTTGGAGCAATCCCTTTGACCAGTACCCTCATAGCAAGCTGCATGCTATGGGGGCACTGGTGTGTGCTCGCTCCCGAGCCCTGCTCTGTGCATCTATAAGCTGCTCTGCTCCAGAACAATCCCTTTGACCAGTACCCTCATAGCAAGCCGCATGCTATGGGGGCACTGGTGTGTGCTCGCTCCCGAGCCCTGCTCTTTGTATCTATAAGCTGCTCTGCTCCAGAGCAATCCCTTTGACCAGTACCCTCATAGCAAGCCGCATGCTATGGGGGCACTGGTGTGTGCTCGCTCCCGAGCCCTGCTCTGTGCATCTATAAGCTGCTCTGCTCCAGAGCAATCCCTTTGACCAGTACCCTCATAGCAAGCCGCATGCTATGGGGGCACTGGTGTGTGCTCGCTCCCGAGCCCTGCTCTGTGCATCTATAAGCTGCTCTGCTCCAGAGCAATCCCTTTGACCAGTACCCTCATAGCAAGCCGCATGCTATGGGGGCACTGGTGTGTGCTCGCTCCCGAGCCCTGCTCTGTGCATCTATAAGCTGCTCTGCTCCAGAGCAATCCCTTTGACCAGTACCCTCATAGCAAGCCACATGCTATGGGGGCACTGGTGTGTGCTCGCTCCCGAGCCCTGCTCTGTGCATCTATAGGCTGCTCTGCTCCAGAGCAATCCCTTTGACCAGTACCCTCATAGCAAGCCGCATGCTATGGGGGCACTGGTGTGTGCTCGCTCCCGAGCCCTGCTCTTTGTATCTATAAGCTGCTCTGCTCCAGAGCAATCCCTTTGACCAGTACCCTCATAGCAAGCCGCATGCTATGGGGGCACTGGTGTGTGCTCGCTCCCGAGCCCTGCTCTGTGCATCTATAAGCTGCTCTGCTCCAGAGCAATCCCTTTGACCAGTACCCTCATAGCAAGCCGCATGCTATGGGGGCACTGGTGTGTGCTCGCTCCCGAGCCCTGCTCTTTGTATCTATAAGCTGCTCTGCTCCAGAGCAATCCCTTTGACCAGTACCCTCATAGCAAGCCGCATGCTATGGGGGCACTGGTGTGCGCTCGCTCCCGAGCCCTGCTCTGTGCATCTATAAGCTGCTCTGCTCCAGAGCAATCCCTTTGACCAGTACCCTCATAGCAAGCCGCATGCTATGGGGGCACTGGTGTGTGCTCGCTCCCGAGCCCTGCTCTGTGCATCTATAGGCTGCTCTGCTCCAGAGCAATCCCTTTGACCAGTACCCTCATAGCAAGGCGCATGCTATGGGGGCACTGGTGTGTGCTCACTCCCGAGCCCTGCTCTGTGCATGTATAAGCTGCTCTGCTCCAGAGCAATCCCTTTGACCAGTACCCTCATAGCAAGCCGCATGCTATGGGGGCACTGGTGTGTGCTCGCTCCCGAGCCCTGCTCTGTGCATCTATAGGCTGCTCTGCTCCAGAGCAATCCCTTTGACCAGTACCCTCATAGCAAGCCGCATGCTATGGGGGCACTGGTGTGTGCTCGCTCCTGAGCCCTGCTCTGTGCATCTATAGGCTGCTCTGCTCCAGAGCAATACCTTCGACCAGTACCCTCATAGCAAGCCGCATGCTATGGGGCACTGGTGTGTGCTCGCTCCCGAGCCCTGCTCTTTGTATCTATAAGCTGCTCTGCTCCAGAGCAATCCCTTTGACCAGTACCCTCATAGCAAGCCGCATGCTATGGGGCACTGGTGTGTGCTCGCTCCCGAGCCCTGCTCTTTGTATCTATAAGCTGCTCTGCTCCAGAGAAATCCCTTTGACCAGTACCCTCATAGCAAGCCGCATGCTATGGGGGCACTGGTGTGTGCTCGCTCCCGAGCCCTGCTCTGTGCATCTATAGGCTGCTCTGCTCCAGAGCAATCCCTTTGACCAGTACCCTCATAGCAAGCCGCATGCTATGGGGGCACTGGAGTGTGCTCGCTCCCGAGCCCTGCTCTGTGCATCTATAAGCTGCTCTGCTCCAGAGCAATCCCTTTGACCAGTACCCTCATAGCAAGCCGCATGCTATGGGGGCACTGGTGTGTGCTCTACTGAATGACCGGGCCTTGTTTTGCGATTCGGCACTGCGTTGCTTTAACTGACAATTGCGCGGTCGTGCAACATTGCACCCAAACAAAGCTGATGTCCTTTTTTTCCTACAAATAGAGCTTTCTTTTGGTGGTATTTGATCACCTCTGCGGTTTTATTTTTTGCGCTATAAACAAAAAAAGAGCGACAATTTTGAAAAAGAAAACACATTATTTTTTACTTTTTGCTATAATAAATATCACCTTTTTTTTTTTAAAAAAAAGCTATTTTTTCTCAGTTTAGGCCAATATGTATTCTTCTACATATTTCTGGTAATAAAAATCGCAATAAGCATATATTGATTGGTTTGCGCAAAAAGTTATAGCGTCTACAAACTGTGGGATAGATTTATAGCATTTTTATTATTGTTTTTTTTTTTACTAGTAATGGCGGCGATCTGCGATTTTTATCGGGACTGCGGCATTACGGCGGACACATCGGACACTTTTGACACATTTTTGGGACCATTGTCATTTATACAGCGATCAGTGCTATAAAAATGCAGTGATTACTGTAAAAATATCACTGGCAGGGAAGGGGTTAACACTATGGGGGGACAATCAAGGGGTTAACTGTGTTCCCTCGTGTGTGTTCCAACTGAAGGGGGGAGGGGACTTGTTAGGGGAGATGACAGATCACTGTTCATACTTTGTATGAACAGACGATCTGTCTCTTCTCCCCTCAGAGATCCGGGATCTGAGCGTTTACACACACACAGATCCCGGTTCTCGCTGTGTCACGAGCAATAGCGGGAGCCCGACGGTCATCGCGCCCACCGAACGCTAGCATGGGCTGCGGGGGGCGAGCAGCGGCCCCTAGTGGCCACAGGGCGAAGCGGCCTAACATAACGTTGTTTCGCCCAGCCGTGCCAAAACTGCGGCGGCTGGTTGGCAAATGGTTACGCAAGCTCTGGGAGGCAGCGGAGGACAGAAAACCCGGGCGTGCGCGCGCCATGGTCCACGGGGTCACGAAGAGTCGGAAACGACTCAAACAACAACAATACACTTTACAAACTGACTTACATTGAATTTATTTCATCATCCCTGATCACAGCGCTGGCACAGATTTTGTTGAGATTTCACCAGTTTGGCTAAATGCATTGGTGACGTCAATGGGAAACGCCATCTCTGGGGCTAAATTGAATTACCTGACCCCTCCCCCCCCCACCCCTGCAGTAATCTCTTTTCCCCTTCTGACTGGCTGAGCCAAATCAATGTCACTTCGGTTGCATTTTCTGATGGGTAGCGGTATTCTGATAGAACATCGCCATAGTTAGAAGTGGATTGGAAAGTGTCTATAACATTGGAAGGTCACAACTGCGTAGAGAATGTTCCATCTGGAAAGGGAATTTTCACCCAGCTTAGTGAATGAGCTGAAGTGGCGCCGATTGCAATCATCCAATCATATGAAAGCAAAACACAATTTTTTTTGTTTTTTTTTACTTCCCTGCACATGATTGGCTAGTGAATTTCACCTTAAGTATAGGCTAAGTGATAATTCCCTCTATGGAGCCTGTGGGGTACAATGCTGGAGATAGGATGAGTATTGATGTGAGTTCTGTATTTTATTCCTGGAGGGGGGAGGGGGGGTTAAATAGAATTAATTTTAAAAAAATGTATGATGTGCTTGGACTTTATGCAAATTTGATGCAAACAATTAAAAAATCAGCCATTGATTACAAGATTGCAGACATCTGATAACAATATTGATTAGCAGTAAACAGTGTGACTCTTATATATCTCTGTATTTGACTTTTATTATGAAGGTGACTGATGAGCAAATAATATAACATCGATGGATATCGGATGAGATTTATATATCATGCGGGAAATGGAATGATTGATCACATTATTGGCGTGCTGAGCTCCGCCTCCATCCCATCACACTTCTTCTGGATCTCCGGATCAGATGTTACAGAGGTCTGTAGAGCAGCATATGGCCGAAGGATTAAATTTTTGCAACAACACACAGGTGCGTTCTGTAGTACACCCCCAGCCTTTCTTAGCTGAAAAGCAACAGAATGTAATAAAGAGATTATTAGATACTAATAATGAGATCATTCAATAATAGCAACAGAGAGAAAGAGAAACAATTCTATGCTTGGTGACTCTGGATGGAACGTACCATTTAGCCCCCCATTGGCTATTAAGGTACATTTATAAATGTCTTGGCATTAGAGGGGTAAAGCAGTGGTGGTCAGTGCTTGCCACACAATAGCAATGTATTTTTACAGCTCAATGCCCAAAATGTCAGTCCTGCTGCACTTTTCTTATTGCAATACCTGATGAACCCGGAAGCTGCATGTATCAAGTCACTTCCAGGTTCACAATTGTTATTCCCCATCTACTGTAGCTGGGGAAGCAGTTAATGATCACAGTGATATGTAACCAGAGCCAGATCTAGCATGTCTTATATTAGAGGTGCAGAAAAAAAATGTCAGGGGGGCAGAGGATGGGAAGATAGCAGGAAGTGTACAGTAGGTCAGCAGGGCAGAGGATAGGGTCAGCAGTTTGTAGGGCAGAGTACAAGAGCTATTAGTTTGTAGGACAGTGTACAATGCGTCAACAGGGCAGAGGACAGGGGTTACCAATGGCATGGCAGAGGACAGGGGTCACCGCTGGCAGGAGAGGGGTCACTGCTGGCAGGGCAGAGGACAGGGGTCACCTCTGGCAGGAGAGGGGTCCCTGCTGGCAGGGCAGAGGACAGGGGTCACCTCTGGCAGGAGAGGGGTCCCTGCTGGCAGGGCAGAGGACAGGGGTCACCTCTGGCAGGAGAGGGGTCACTGCTGGCAGGGCAGAGGACAGGGGTCACCTCTGGCAGGAGAGGGGTCACTGCTGGCAGGGCAGAGGACAGGGGTCACCGCTGGCAGGAGGAAAGAAAGGAGTTACCGTGGCAGGAGAGAGGATGGTGCCACTGCAGAAAGAAGAGAAGACATAGGGAACTTCTGGCAGGAGAGAGGATGAGATCACTGCAGGCAGGAGAGAGGACAGGGGTCACTGCTTGCAGAAGAGATGAAAGGGGGGCACTGCTGGCAGGAGAGAGGATGTTGTCACTGCAGACAAAAGAGTGGACGGGTCATAACTGGCAAAAGAGATGAAAGGGGGCACCTCTGGCAGGAGAGAGGACAGGTCACCACTGGTAGAAGAGATGAAAGGGGACACTGCGGGCAGTAGGGAGGATAGGGTCACTGAAGTTTGTAGGGCTGTACACAGAGGCTATTAGTTTGTAGGACAGTATACAATGTGTCAGCAGGGAAAAGGACAGGGGTCACTACTGGCATACCAGAGGTCAGGAGTCACTGCTGGCAGGGCAGAGGACAGGGGTCACAACTGGCAAGAGAGAGGACAGGGATCACTGCTGATAGAAAAAAAGAAAGGGATCACTGCAGGCAGAGGAGAAGAAAGGGGGTACTGCTGGTAGGAGAGAGGACAGGGGTCACCACTGGCAGAAGAGATGAATGGACACAAATCTGGCAGTAGAGAGGATGGGGTCACTGCAGACAGAAGAAAGGACAGGAGTCACCACTGGCAGGAGAGAGGATAGGGGTCACCGCTGGCAGAGGAGATGAAAAGGGGCACTTCTGGAAGGAGGGAGGGTGGTGCCACTGCAGACTGAAGAGTGGACAGGGGTCACCGCAGTTAGGAGATAGGACAGAGGTCACCGCAGTTAGAGTGGACAGGGGTCACCGCAGTAAGGAGAGAGGACAGGGGTCACCGCAGGCAGAAGAGAGGACAGGGGTCACCACTGTCAGACGAGATGAAGGGGGGCATTGCTGGCAGGAGAGAAGACAGAGGTCACTGCTGGCAGAGGAGAGGACAGAGGTCACCACTGGCAGGAGGGAGGAGAGTGTCACTACTGGCAGGCTAAAGAGCAGAAGTCACTGTTGGCAGGAGAGAGGGCAAGTGTTGCCACTGGCAGGAGAGAGGACAGAGGACATTGTTGTCAGAAGAAAGGATGGGTTACTTGTTGGTAAGAGAGGAAAGAAGGGGGCATTGATGGCAGGATAGAGGGCAGGAGGCATTGATGGCAGGATAGAGGATGGGATCTCTGCTGGCAGGAGATAGGACAGGGGCCACTGCTGGTGGGAGAGAGGACAGGGGGAATTGGTGGCAGGATAGAGAATAGGGGCCACTGCTGGCAGGAGATAGGGCAGAGATGACCGCTGGCAGGAGAGAGGATAGGGGTCGCTGCTGGCAGAGCACTGGGCAGAGCTCTTTGTCTCATCCTCACACAGCACACAGCATAAGCACAGGCAGCGAGATCAATCTTTTCCTCACAACACGGCACACACTGTAGCTGAAATCCTGGTACACACAGCTACGATCTGCACAGTGTATAGCTGGCTACTAGTGATGGACGAACGTTTCGCCCGGCGGTCGTTTCGCGGCGAATTTCCGACATTCGCGGTCCGCACGTTCGAACGCCTTTTTCCGTCGTTCGCCGCGGCGGACTTACGTGTTTAATGTATACAAGAACTTTAACCTTTGGTGACACGTTTATCATGTGATACAGGACAGCCAATTGAGACATGACAGCACATGGACACTTGGACATTCCCCCTAACCTATAAATACACCCGATCCGGTGGCCATTTTACATTCTTTCTTCTGTTACGATAGGGACAGGTTCCTGTGTGGAGTAGGGAGAGATAAACCACTAGCTATTTGGTACACAAAAGTTCTTTTCAGGACTGGTATAGGTGTTAGGTGTTGATAGGTTTGCTGTGCTGCTGATTCTTGCAGCAGCCTGAGTGTCTTTTGTTAGTTTAGAGAAAGGGAAAGGACGGTGTATGCTACAGGGACAGCCAGATTAGTCTTTCATCATCATCATCATCATCATCATCATTAGCTGTTACTATCAAGGTCCACAAAAGAGCTGTTCCAGTAACCACTAATCGTTCTCTTTTTTTGTCAATTTGTATAGGGACAGGAAGGAAGCAGTGTTGTCAGGCAGTGAGGGTAATTTTAAAGACTTGCTGTTATTATTAGTTCCACAAAGGTTCTTTTCAGGACTGGTATCAGTGGTACAGTAATAGGCTTGTACATGTATAATATTCTTTCTTCCAAATATAGAAAGGATATTATACTTGACTGCTGCCCTTCTGCTGCAGTCTGCTAAACATTCACAACTCACTTGTTCCACAAAAGTTCTTATAAGGACTGGTAACTTGGTATAGGGTGCTACGGTACATAGGCTTGAGTGCGGTACAGTCTGCTGTTCTGTAAGGACCGCTATCGGTCCACAATAGATAGGGTTGACGTGCACCACTGCTGACCGCTGCCCTATACTGCAGCAGTCCTTCAGCGGTATAGGGACTGACGTACAGTCTGCTAATCACTAACACACAACCTGCTTGTTCCACAAAAGTTCTTATAAGGACTGGTAACTTGGTATAGGGTGCTACGGTACATAGGCTTGAGTGCGGTACAGTCTGCTGTTCTGTAAGGACCGCTATCGGTCCACAATAGATAGGGTTGACGTGCACCACTGCTGACCGCTGCCCTATACTGCAGCAGTCCTTCAGCGGTATAGGGACTGACGTACAGTCTGCTAAACACTAATACACAACCTGCTTGGTCCACAAAAGTTCTTATAAGGACTGGTAACTTGGTATAGGGTGCTACGGTACATAGGCTTGAGTGCGGTACAGTCTGCTGTTCTGTAAGGACCGCTATCGGTCCACAATAGATAGGGTTGACGTGCACCACTGCTGACCGCTGCCCTATACTGCAGCAGTCCTTCAGCGGTATAGGGACTGACGTACAGTCTGCTAAACACTAATACACAACCTGCTTGGTCCACAAAAGTTCTTATAAGGACTGGTAACTTGGTATAGGGTGCTACGGTACATAGGCTTGAGTGCGGTACAGTCTGCTGTTCTGTAAGGACCGCTATAGGTCCACAATAGATAGGGTTGACGTGCACCACTGCTGACCGCTGCCCTATACTGCAGCAGTCCTTCAGCGGTATAGGGACTGACGTACAGTCTGCTAAACACTAATACACAACCTGCTTGGTCCACAAAAGTTCTTATAAGGACTGGTAACTTGGTATAGGGTGCTACGGTACATAGGCTTGAGTGCGGTACAGTCTGCTGTTCTGTAAGGACCGCTATAGGTCCACAATAGATAGGGTTGACGTGCACCACTGCTGACCGCTCACCTATACTGCAGCAGTCCTTCAGCGGTATAGGGACTGACGTACAGTCTGCTAATCACTAACACACAACCTGCTTGTTCCACAAAAGTTCTTATAAGGACTGGTAACTTGGTATAGGGTGCTACGGTACATAGGCTTGAGTGCGGTACAGTCTGCTGTTCTGTAAGGACCGATATCGGTCCACAATAGATAGGGTTGACGTGCACCACTGCTGACCGCTGCCCTATACTGCAGCAGTCCTTCAGCGGTATAGGGACTGACGTACAGTCTGCTAAACACTAATACACAACCTGCTTGGTCCACAAAAGTTCTTATAAGGACTGGTAACTTGGTATAGGGTGCTACGGTACATAGGCTTGAGTGCGGTACAGTCTGCTGTTCTGTAAGGACCGCTATCGGTCCACAATAGATAGGGTTGACGTGCACCACTGCTGACTGCTGCCCTATACTGCAGCAGTCCTTCATCGGTATAGGGACTAAGAGTTTTGTCACAGGGTCATTTAAAAAATGACAGGCAGAGGAAGAGGCAGGCCCTTCCGCAGGGGTGGTAGGGGTAGGGCAGGAGCAACAGGCTTGAGCCAAAGTGGGAAGTTGCAGAAGGTGCGTTCAATTACTTTAAAGGATGCACCAGACTTGGTTGAGTGGCTCGCTCAGCCTTACTCTTCTGCACCCTCCTCATCCTCTCGATCTGCACCCTCTTCTTCACTCTCTGCTATGTGCACCCCCAAAGACACTACCACCAACAACACGACCACCACCACCACCACCACATACCTTCCGCTTGAGTCACTGGAATTATTTTCCGATCCATATCAAGAGGACATTTCTGATGCGCAGCCACTCTTGGTATTGGATCAGGAAGAGGAGGTAGCAACAAGCGCTACTCAGCAGTCTGACGACAGTACCCAGATCAGCCCAAGGAGGAGGTTGGTCCCCGGTGTTGCTGCCTACTCCGAGATCTCTACTTATAGCGGTGGGGAAGGTGACGTTGATGATGACGTGTCTAGTGATGTCACGTGGGTGCCCACAAGAGAGGAAGAGGAGGGGAGTTCAGAGGGAGATATGGACCAGCAGATAGGGAGGAGAAGCAGCAATGACTTACATTGCACAGCAGGGACAAAGCAGACTGCAAATGTATCAGGAGCGAGTCATCGACCATGTACGGTCACATCTGGCGCTCCCAGGACACCGGCACATGGCTCCGCAGTGTGGGCTTTTTTTAACGTGTCCGCTGCTGACAATAGCGTTGCCATCTGCAATCTTTGCAGTCAACGCGTTAGTCGCGGTAAGCCCAATACTCACCTAGGGACGACCGCCTTAAGAAGGCACATGAGCAGCCATCACCGAGCCCAGTGGGAGCAACGGAACACACAAAGCCACACTGCAGGCTCTCACCGTCCAGCCTCGTCTTCTACTTCTCCTTCTCCTCTCTCCTCACAATTGTCCTCCACTCCACCTTCCATCACGCCAAGCTCACATTTTTCTGCAAAAAGGCAGGCTTCCGTGGGCCTAATGTTTGAGCGTAAAAAAATGATGACGCCGGATAACCCTCTTGCCCAACGGTTGGCGGCTGGCTTGTCAGAACTCATAGCCCGCCAACTACTGCCATATAAACTGGTGGACTCGGAGGCCTTTCGCAAATTTGTGGCCATTGGAACACCACAATGGAAGGTCCCAGGAAGGAAGTATTTCTCAGAGAAGGGCATCCCAGAGCTATATGGCCATGTTCAGCGGCAAGTGAATGTATCTCTGGCACACAGTGTCGGTGCCAAGATACATCTGACCACAGACACGTGGTCTAGCAAACACGGGCAGGGAAGGTATATCAGTTTTACTGCCCACTGGGTGAACCTTCTGACGGCCGTCAAGCATGTAACCCGTGGCACCCGTGTAGATTTGGTTTTACCGCCACGGATTGCATGCAGGCCTGACTCTTCTTCTCCTCCTCCTACTCCATCCTCCTCCCTCTCCTCCTCAGCTGCCTCCTCCTTTTCCGCTGCTAGCGTCTCTTCCGCTGCACCGCCCAAGCTCCCCAGAACCTATTCCACATGCCAGGTGAGACGTTGCCATGCCGTGCTGCGTCTGTTGTGCCTGGAAGCAAAGAGCCACACTGGCCCGGCACTCCTTTCAGCTTTGCGTTCACAGGCAGATGAGTGGCTAACACCGCTCAATTTGACAGTTGGTAAAGTGGTGTGTGACAACGGTGCCAATCTGCTTAGCGCATTGAAACAGGGCAAAATCACGCACGTGCCGTGCATGGCACACGTCTTAAACTTGGTCGTGCAGCGATTCCTTGTCAAATACCCTGGGGTCCAGGACATCTTGCGGCAGGCAAGGAAAATCTCGGCCCATTTCAGAAGATCTTACACGGCCATGGCTCGCCTTGCTGACATTCAGCGGCGACACCATCTGCCGGTCAGACGTCTTATTTGCGATTGCCCGACGCGATGGAACTCAACCTTCTATATGCTTGATAGGCTGCTCCAGCAGAAACGTGCAGTTAACGTCTACCTGTATGAACTCTGCGAAAGAAACGGTTCTGGGGAGCTGGGTTTTTTTTCACCGCGCCAGTGGCTGCTCATGCGCGACACATGCAGACTTCTGCGGCCATTTGAGGAGATCACCAAACTGGTCAGTCGCAGCCATGGCGCCATCAGTGACATGGTACCTTATGCCTTCTTTCTGGAGCGTGCATTGCGTCGTGTCATTGATCAGGCTGTGGAGGAGCAGGAGCGGGAAGATGAGGAAGTCGCAATGCTGGATGAATTCCCAGGGGGGGCTACTCTATCTGAGACAAGTCAACAACAGGAGTCTGATGAGGAGTCAGAGGAGGATGGTGCCGGGGCGGATGAGCAGGAGCAAGAAGAGCATGCTTTAAACCTTTCTGGGATCCCTGTTGTGCGAGGATGGGGAGAGGAGAATGAAGAGGACGACATTATCCTGGATGATGAGCAGGAGCCAGGCCACCACACCGCTTCCACTTTAGTGCAAATGGGGGCCTTCATGCTCCAGTGTTTTAATAGGGACCCCCGTATAAAAAGCATGAGGGTCAAGGACCAGTACTGGGTGGCAACGTACTTAGACCCCCGGTACAAACACAAAATGGCGGAAATGTTACCGCCGTCGCAGAGGGCTGTCAGAATGCAGCACTTCCAGGCCTTGCTTCGAGAAATGCTGCATTCTGCTTTTGCGTGCGCTGGCAGAGGAGCAATTCCCACTCCCAGAGAAGGATTTGCGGGTACCAATCCAACAGCGCCTGCAAGAAGAGGCCGGTTTGAAGATGTGTTGGTGACTTCGGATATGAGGTCATTCTTTCAGCCGACCCATCGACAGGTGTCATCCGGATCCAGCATCAGGGAACGCCTAGACCGTCAGGTGTCCGACTACATTGGGTTAACGGCCGATGTGGACGCTCTGAGGAGTGATGAACCCCTAGACTACTGGGTGGGCAGGCTTGACCTCTGGCCAGAGCTTGCCCAATTTGCAATCGAACTGTTGGCTTGCCCCTCATCCAGTGTCCTGTCCGAAAGGACGTTCAGCGCAGCAGGGGGGATTGTGACCGATAAGCGTACTCGCCTAGCTCACGACAGTGTTAACTACCTCACATTTCTAAAAATGAATGAGGCATGGATCTCGGAGGAATTCAACACATGTGACCAGTAGACCATGTATATGTCTATAAACTATTTTTTTAATCAAGCACACAGACCTTCTTAATTCATTTGGCTCACTTCCTTGACCCAAAAAAGCACACCGTACTATATGCCCCTACCCTCCTCTTTGAAGAGGTTGAGCGGTGTCATATTTCTACTGGGGCTGCTTATGATATCCCTGTGCTGTGCTGACTTCCTCCTGGGGGTTCTTATTATGAAGGGATCACACTATCCCTGTGCTGTGCTGACTTCCTCCTGGGGGTTCTTATTATGAGGGGATCACACCATCCCTGTGCTGTGCTGACTTCCTCCTGGGGCTGCTTACGGTGCTGCTGTCAGTGCTGTATGTCACGGTGCTGCTGTCAGCGCTGTATGTCACGGTGCTGCTGTCAGCGCTGTATGTCACGGTGCTGCTGTCAGCGCTGTATGTCACGGTGCTGCTGTCAGCGCTGTATGTCACGGTGCTGCTGTCAGCGCTGTATGTCACGGTGCTGCTGTCAGCGCTGTATGTCACGGTGCTGCTGTCAGCGCTGTATGTCACGGTGCTGCTGTCAGCGCTGTATGTCACGGTGCTGCTGTCAGTGCTCTGTATTACGGTGCTGCTGTCAGATGCCTCTATCACGGTGCATGTGTCATTCCGGTATGTCACGCTGCTGGTGATCATCTCCTGCACCCTCTTCTTTGCCTACCCTGGTCCCTGACCTTCCCTCTCCTCCATTGCCTTCATTAGCTCCATAGTCCTGAATTGTTAGAACAATTTCCCAAATAAAATAAAAATGCTTGTAGTTATCGATCCCAAATTCACCTCATACATGTATTATGTCATTGTCCAGATGGTGGGACTACGTTTTACCCCCTAATAATTACCACGTGGCCGCAAATTCGACATGAAGGTTTGCAAAGTTCGCCTCCCATTGAAGTCAATGGGGCCCGCGGCGAACGTTCGGTTTCGCGAACGTTTGGGTCCGTTCGCATTTCGCTTTCGCGAAACGTCCCGTCGGAAGTTCGTCCATCACTACTGGCTACTGCGTTTCAGTTCTGAATCTCCCTGGTTGGAATGGCAGCTCTGCTGCAGTATAGATACAACTATACACTGTGCAGATCATAGCTGTGTGTAAGGGAAATTGCAGCTACAATGTGTGCTGTGTGGGGAGGGGGAGATCTTGTTGCCTGCGCTCCGGCTCTGTTCTGTGCATTAATGTGATGCAGCCAGCACAACGTCAGGGATGGTGGGAGGCTTTGGGGTGGGCACAACTGAATTCTGGGAGGTGCGGCCCACCCCAGCGCTCCCCTCCATCTGACCATGTATGTAGTAGCAAAATCAACGTTTTTGTATGTAGGCATCCTGGAGATGTGCATTTATGTTTGCATATGTTCGTATGTGGGGGAGGGGTAATCATATTTTTTTGTGGGGGGGGGGGGGATTTAAGTGCTTGGTGCAGCTTTAATGTTTTACTTTTTGTTGTTTGCTAAACTTTTCCTTTCATCACAAAAAGTCCCCTATGTTATGACTTTTTGGTGGCAAGTTCTCTTTAATGAGACATCAGGGGTCATTTAGACTCACCTGCCCTCCAGTGAAGCTAATGGAGTGCAGATTATGTTCCATTAGCTTCTTCCCCGGCCATACTGGTTGAGGAAAGTGACACCAGGACCTGGAAGTAACATTTTACACATCGCTTCCTCGTCATTATCAGGAAGGGAGATCAGGATGCATACCTCCCAACATTTCAACTCAAGAATGAGGGACACTGGAGGAGGGAAAAAATCTGCAGTGCACAGCATGCCATGGTAAAATGTGGGCGTGGCTAAGTGCTTAGCAGTGGGAGGGGCTGAAGGGATGTGGTTAAACAAAATCTAGGTTTCCTTGTACCTATAAAATATGCTTTGATGGCTTTGTCTGAGCCTACCTTAACGAAGAACTTCATTTAAATAGTCAGGGAATGCATAGCAAACAGGAACTGTTGAGACAATGAAGACTTTGGTAAGAAGTATATAATGTACAGTATTGTGTATATAGTACAGGAGTGCGTAATGTACAGAGTACAGGGAACAGGAATATGTACTATACAGCATGCAGGGGACAGGAGTGTGTAATGCATAGAATGCAGGGGACAGGAGTATGTACTGTACAGGATGCAGGGAACAGGAGTATGTAATCTATAGAATGTAGGGGGTGGCTCCATATATTCCCTCGATCCCATCCTGGCTCCATCCACCACCCCAAACCCATTCCAGCTCAATCTACCACCCCTATCTAATCCTGGCTCCATCCATCCGATCCCATCCCAACTCTATCCATTCCCCTGATCTCATCCTAGCTCCATCCATCCCCCAATCGCATCCCAGTTCCATCCACCCCCGATCCCAGCTCCATCCATTCCCCCATCCCATCCCAGCTCCATCCATCCTCATTTCCATTTATCTTGATCTCATCCCAACTCTATTTATCCCCTGATCCCATCCCTGCTCAATCCATCCCCCTGATCCCATCCCGGCTCCATCGACCAACCCGATCCCATCCCAACTCTATCCATTCCCCCATTGCATCCCAGCCCCATCCATCCCAGCTCCATCCTTCCGCCTGATCCCAAACCCAGCTCCATCCATCCCCCTGATCCCATCCCGGCTCCATCGATCACCCTGATCCCATCCCAACTCTATCCATTCCCCCATTGCATCCCAGCTCCATCCATCCCAGCTCCATCCTTCCGCCTGATCCCAAACCCAGCTCCATCCATCCCCCTGATCCCATCCCAGCTCCATCGACCACCCTGATCCCATCCCAACTCTATCCATTTGCCCCTATCGCATCCCGCCTCCATCCATCCCCCAATCCTATTCCAGCTCCATCCTTCCCACTGATCCCATGATCCCATCCCTTGTCCATCCTTCCCTCAATCCCAACCTGGCTCCATTCTTCCCTCTATCCCATTCTGGATCTATCCAAGCCCTGATCCCATCCTGGCTCTATCCATCCCCCTGATGCCATCCCGGCTCCATCCAACCCCCTGATCCCATTCTGGCTCCATCCTTCCCCTTGATCCCAGCCTAGCTCAATCGACCACCCTGATGCCACCCCAGCCCCATCCTTCTCCCTGATCCCATCCCAGCTTCATCCACCCCCCCAGCTCCATCCTTCTTGTCCCCCCATCCTAGCTCCATCCTCCCCCATCCCATCCCAGCTCCACCCTTGCCCCCTCATTCCATCCCAGCTCCATACTTCTTCCCCCTCATCCAATCCCAGCTCCATCCTTCTCCCCCCATCCAATCCCAGCTCCATCCTTCTCCCCCCTCATCCCATCCCAGCTCCATCCTCCCCCCTCAACCCATCCCAGCTCCATCCTTCTTCCCCCTCATCCAATCCCAGCTCCGTCTTTCTCCTCCCCATCCCATCCAAGCTCCATCCTTCCCCCCTTATCCCATCCCAGCTCCATCCTTCCCCCCTTATCCCATCCCAGCTCTATCCTTCCCTCCCTCATCCCATCCCAGCTCCATCCATCCCTCCCTCATCCCATCCCAGCTCCATCCATCCCTCCCTCATCCCATCCCAGCTCCATCCTTCTCCCCATGCCTCCCTCCTCTGCAAGTCTCACGTAAATTGTTACAAGATTCAGAAGAGAGAGCACATTCAGCTGCAGGAACAGGGGAGGTGCTGCTGGCGAGACTCAGGAGGGTGTCAGGAGTGAGTCTATGCAGCTAAAATCTTACCTCAGATCAGCTGCATTGTTGTTGCAGTGCGGTGTGCCTCCTCCTCTGTGTTCAGTGCACTCTACACTGTGTACGGGGAGAAATACCGGCTGCTATAAAATGTGTTGCATTCCGGGACTCAGCAATGAGGACCGATTTCCGGGACAGTCCCAGCGAATCAGGGACGGTTGGGAGGTATGAAGATGAGGACCAAGGATATTCACTGATCTCCCTTCCCTGTATCTTGTGGCACCATCATGCAGGTCCTGGGTCCACTGATGGGGCTGTGGAGCCTGGAAAACATGTTGGGTCCTGCACAGAGGAGGAACCAGCAGTTAGGGGGGGAGGGGTTAAAGCAATCCAGCAGCTGCACAGCCTCTGGATCACTTCCATATGACATCCGACAGTCAGCTTGTCAGATTTATATAAAGTACAGCTGCAGCCGCGTGTAAATCCCCTTCCCCCCCACTGCCACCAATATACTTTATATGTCAATGGCAGAAAAGGGTTAAGTAAAACCTGTTTTCTTGACATATTTTATATTAGATCTCATGATGTCATCACTGAGTCTCTGTGCTTCTTTATGCAATGCAGACAGATTATGGCTGGTGACCTACAGCAATTTCTAATCCACATTGTGAGAAGCTTACAGTGTGCAGTGAAATCAGAGGAAACCATTTCAGTCCAGGAGAGGAGTGTGTACAAATATGCAAGACTGAAGGGGGAAGCTGGAGATTTAAAAAACTGTTGGCTGAAGTGAGACTTTAAACTTCAAAGTAATAAGAACAGGTCTAAAACTATAGAAGACACTTGCCCAAGAGATAGCCTCCCTCTCCCAACTTGAAGCATCGGTCATCTTTCTTTGCACAGGTTTTCGCTGAGGAGTCACAGTTTCCTTCCGTAAGACAGGGTCTCCGCAAGCACCGCAGAGCCTCACCTAGAAGAGGATATATAGAGATTAGCAGGACAAAGGGAGCCTCCAACCTCTTCTACTGACAACACACTGCCTCTCATCCACTGACATCCCAAGCCCCGCCCAGTACTATAGAACACCTCCACCTGTAGTCAATAGTGTTGGGCGAACAGTTAGAGCTGTGCAAAAGCTTGGCCCGAACAGTAGCTGTTCGGCAAACACCCGAATTGGCAGGGCGTTTGTTTGCCCCGCAATGTACTGCACGCCGCACAGTGCATTCTACGCCCTAATTGGCTGAAGCAATTAAGGATTTGCCCAAATCACAGAACACTGTCAGAGCCATGATTGGATAAGGTCATGATGACTGTACCCAATCAGGGCTTATTACTCATAGATCCACCTCACACTATAAAAGGTTTTACTGCAGTATGTCAAGATCAATGTATAGGCATTTGTGGGAATTTGCAGCTCATATATGAATTTTATGGGTGGCATGAGGTTAAGAACTGCCCAGCTCAAAGAATTATATATATATAATAGTGCCTAGGCAGTGGGGGTAAATTCAAAATTATGTTTTAAAGTGTGTGTATTTTTGGGGTTGCTAAATGATTAGTAGACATGTGCGATTCGGTTCATAACAAATAGATTTTTGTATAAATTTGTTAGTATTCGTACATTTGGATCAATTCGAACATCCGAATAGCTGAAAGAACCAAATTACGAAAATTATGAAAGTACAAAATAGCGAAGTAACGAACATGAGAAAATATGAACTTACAAACGGACAAACTTACGAAAATACAAAACTCCGAAACAGTAAAAGAAAGAAAATGACATCTATAACGAATGATTATCATTTCAAATTTTCAATCCTTTGTCTGTTTGTAATTTCATTTCTTCATCTGTTCGTGATTTCGTTTGTTCGTGTTCTCGAATCGTTCTTTTGAATGGACAGCGTTATGCCACGTACACACGGCCGGACTTTCCGGCAGACTAGGTCTGACGGTCTTCCCGACGGACTTCCGGTGGAGTTCCAACAGACTTTCCGAATGAACTAAGTATCAAATATTACACACCAGCAACATATCATTTTATCTTCTTACTTTCTACATTGTTTCTTTAAAACTGCAACTTTATTTTTTTTTGGCGTGACATCAGAATCAGTGAAACATTTTTATTTTTTCCCCAGCAGGTGTTTCAATACAAAGTAACAAATATTCAGAAGAACAAAATCTAATGATAAACAAGGTGACTCTTCCGCTAATATACATATTTTTCTATGGACAATGCATTGCTATAGACGGGACTCTAGGATAGTCAGACAAAATGTATAATAAGGAAATATTCTACTTCCCATGGAGGAGGAGCCCCGGGATTTTTATTCATTTTATCGTCTGACGTTCTACATTGTTTCTTTAAAACTGCAGCATCATTTTTTTTTTCTTTTTTTAGATGAAGTCAGAATCAGTGAAACATTTTCATTTTGTTCCTGGCAGATGTTTTAATACAAAGTAACAAATATTCAGAAGAACAAAATCTAATGATAAACAAGGTGACTTTCACTAGTATACATGGATAATCCATTATTATAACATGGACTCTAGGTATGTAAGATAAAATCCCCATATACTATCAGTTTTTCCTTCAGATTTACCAAAACCGTATAATATGAGGTCAAACCTTCGGAGTTTCAATTTGTATGCAATCAGGCCGGCCCTTCACTACGTGGTTTTGGTAAATCTGAAGATAAAAATCATCAGAAAATCTGATAGTGTGTATGGGGCTACAACAGTATAATAATGAAATATTCGTATTTACCATGGATGAAGAGGAGCCCCAGGATGAGGATGGTGATTTCTGCCTTCATTATGACGTCCTGCAGGTTCTACTATGAAAGATGTTGGGGCCCCGGGACCCAATACTTTATAAAAAAGGGGAGGAGAGCCATGTCACTGCTGGTCCCATGTCAGAACTGGTTTCCCACATGACTCCGACTGCCAATATTTGATCAGTATTGATAAACAGGATCTGTTCACATCATGAGATCATGAGACAGTAGAATGGATCCTCAGTAATCAGGATAAGCCCCTTGTACACACGGCTGGGGATTCCGACAACCAAATCCGTCGGATTTTGTCCGACGGATTTTGTCCAAAACTGTTGCATACACACGGGTCGGACGAAGTTGTCGGAAAATCCGATCTTTCAGAACGTGATGACGTTATTTCGTTACAATGGGACTGCGTTCAGGCTAGTAGCCAATAGCTTTGATGTAGGAATTTTATCTGAGCATGCGTGGCACTTTGTCCGATCGGAATTCTCTACACATGATCGGAGTATGTCCGATCGGAGCATTTTGTCGGAAAATATTTCCGGCAAGTTGGAAAATTTGGTCCGACGGATATTCCGACGGAAACAGTCCGATGCAGACCACACACAGTCGGAATATCCGACAAAACGCTCCGATCGGACACATTCCGTCGGAATCTCCGACCGTGTGTACAAGGGCTTTGATGGGAAAAGGTACAGGGCTTTATTACACTAAGAACACTCCAGATTCTGGAACATTGTATATACACGTAAACGACAACCTTTCATATATGCAAGAAAAGTGTGCATGTTCCAGAATGATCAATTGCAATGTGCATTAAAGGGGTGAAAATGATATGACAGGAGGCAGTATGTACAGGAGAGGAGTGCAGAGGGTATGACAATGAGCATATGATCTCCATGTATAAATACATAAGGGGGGATATGAGCTCCATGTATAAATACATAAGGGGGGATATGAGCTCCATGTATAAATACATAAGGGGGGATATGATCTCCATGTATAAATACATAAGGGGGGATATGATCTCCATGTATAAATACATAAGGGGGGGATATGATCTCCATGTATAAATACATAAGGGGGGGATATGATCTCCATGTATAAATACATAAGGGGGGATATGAGCTCCATGTATAAATACATAAGGGGGGGATATGATCTCCATGTATAAATACATAAGGGGGGATATGATCTCCATGTATAAATACATAAGGGGGGGATATGATCTCCATGTATAAATACATAAGGGGGGATATGATCTCCATGTATAAATACATAAGGGGGGATATGATCTCCATGTATAAATACATAAGGGGGGATATGATCTCCATGTATAAATACATAAGGGGGGATATGATCTCCATGTATAAATACATAAGGGGGGATATGATCTCCATATATAAATATATAAAGGGGGGATATGATCTCCATGTATAAATACATAAGGGGGGGGGGATATGATCTCCATGTATAAATACATAAGGGGGGATATGATCTCCATGTATAAATACATAAGGGGGGGATATGATCTCCATGTATAAATACATAAGGGTTATATGATCACCATGTATAAATACATAAGGGGGGGATATGATCTCCATGTATAAATACATAAGGGGGGATATGATCTCCATGTATAAATACATAAGGGGGGATATGATCTCCATGTATAAATACATAAGGAGGGATATGATCTCCATGTATAAATACATAAGGGGGGGATATGATCTCCATGTATAAATACATAAGGGGGGATATGATCTCCATGTATAAATACATAAGGGGGGGATATGATCTCCATGTATAAATACATAATAGGAATATCACCGTGTAGTCACACTCCCCTTAGGCATCTCAGATGTCATCTTGGGTCACAAACACTTCATCTTTTGTTTCACCAAACAGTCCTCTGACTCCATCACCTGTTCCCTTCAGCCAGGAATCTTCAGTACCGGCCACTACGTACAATTCAAGCTCAGGAACCAATCCAAGAAGGGGACAATTGGGCCTTTTTTTTGCCTACAAAAGTTGATAAATGATGATAATCGGAACCTCCACCAGTTATTCTCCTCCCTTGTCCCTCAATGTCAATGCGGTCATCTTTGTAATTCCGGTCTCGGAGGAGTCCGGACATTGAAAGTCCACATGCTTAGAAATGTCACGGAAGAAGAAATCTTTCTGAGCCAGAATTGACAATTTAAAAAAAAAAAAAAAAAAAAAGAAAGAAATCAACATGCAATTTCTTTGAGATGAACCTGAGTGACAAAAGTGGCAACATTGTAATTCTGAACAGGACAAAATGCCAACTAATGTGTAAAAGAACACATAGAAACCGGAGTGTATGTAACAAGTATAAAAATATAGAAAACTTTACATCCTTTTTAACCACTTTAAGACAGAGCCTTGTTTTAGTTTTTTTTTTTTTTGCTAGAAAATTACTTAGAATCCCCAAACATTATACATTTTTTCTAACACCCTAGAGAATTAAATGGCACACTTTATTTTTTTTTAATATACAGCTTTTTGAATTAATAAATAAGACAACAGTAAAATTATCCCATTTTTTTATATTGTGAAAGATGATGTTACGCCGAGTAAATTGATACCCAACATGTCACGCTTCCAAATTGCGCCCGCTCGTGGAATGGCGACAAACTTTTACCCTTAAAAATCTCCATAGGCAACATTTAAAAAATTCTACAGGTTGCATGTTTTACGTCACAGAGGAGATCTAGGGCTAGAATTATTGCTCTCGCTCTACTGATCGCAGCGATATCTCACATGTGTGCTTTGAACACTGTTTTCATATGCGGGCGCTGCTCATGTATGCATTCACCTCTGATGTAAGGGGGGCTTTCTGGGGACCCTGATGTAAGGGGGGCTCTCTGGGGACCCTGATGTAAGGGGGGGCTCTCAGGGGACCCTGATGTAAGGGGGGCTCTCTGGGGACCCTGATGTAAGGGGGGCTTTCTGGGGACCCTGATGTAATGAGGGGCTCTCTGGGGACCCTGATGTAAGGGGGGGCTCTCTGGGGACCCTGATGTAAGGGGGGTTTTCTGGGGACCCTGATGTAAGGGGGGCTTTCTGGGGACCCTGATGTAATGAGGGGCTCTCTGGGGACCCTGATGTAAGGGGAGCTCTCTGGGAACCCTGATGTAAGGGGGGCTCTCTGGGGACCTTAATGTAAGGAGGGCGCTCTGGGGATCCTAAAGTAAGGGGGTGCTCTGGGGATCCTGATGTAAGGGGGGCTCTCTGGGGATCCTGATGTAAAGGGGGCTCTCTGGGGATCCTGGTGTAAGGGGGGCTCTCTGGGGATCCTGATGCCAGGGGGAGGCTCTCTGGGGATCCTGATGCCAGGGGGAGGCTCTCTGGGGATCCTGATGTAAGGGGGGCTCTCTGGGGATCCAGATGCAAGGGGGATGCTCTCTGGGGACCCTGATGTAAGGGGGGCTCTCTGGGGACTCTGATGTAAGGGGGGCTTTCTGGGGACCCTGATGTAATGAGGGGCTCTCTGGGGACCCTGATGTAATGAGGGGCTCTCTGGGGACCCTGATGTAAGGGGGGCTCTCTGGGGACCCTGATGTAAGGGGGGCTCTCTGGGGATCCTGATGTAAGGGGGGCTCTCTGGGGATTGCAGCGATATCTCACATGTGTGGTTTGAACACTGTTTTCATATGCGGGCGCTGCTCACGTATGCGTTCACTTCTGATGTAAGGGGGGCTTTCTGGGGAACCTAATGTAAGGGGGGCTCTCTGGGGACCCTGATGTAAGGGGGGGGGCTCTCTGGGGACCCTGATGTAAGGGGGGCTCTCTGGGGACCCTGATGTAAAGGAGGCTTTCTGGGGACCCTGATGTAATGAGGGGCTCTCTGGGGACCCTGATGTAAGGGGGGCTCTCTGGGGACTCTGATGTAAGGGGGGCTCTCTGGGGATTCTGATGTAAGGGGGGCTCTCTGGGCACCCTGATGTAAGGGGGGCTTTCTGGGGACCCTGATGAAATGAGGGGCTCTCTGGGGACCCTGATGTAAGGGGAGCTCTCTGGGGACCGTGATGTAAGGGGGGCTCCCTGGGGACACTGATGTAAGGGGGGCGCTCTGGGGATCCTGATGTAAGGGGGGCTCTCTGGGGATCCTGATGTAAGGGGGGCTCTCTGGGGATCCTGATGCCAGGGGGAGGCTCTCTGAGGATCCTGATGTAAGGGGGACTCTCTGGGGATCCTGATGCCAGGGGGAGGCTCTCTGGGGATCCTGATGTAAGGGGGGCTCTCTGGGGATCCTGATGCAAGGGGGATGCTCTCTGGGTACTCTGATGTAAGCAGGAGGCTCTCTGGGGACCCTGATGTAAGTCAGGGGCTCTCTGGGGACCCTGATGTAAGTGGGGGGCTCTCTGGGGAAACATAAATACACACACACGTATATTACTATATATACATGTGTATGCCCGCCCAAGCGTATGACTTTCTTTACTACACTGCTAGGGGCTCTAGCCCCAGATCTTTTGTAAACCTAGCAATGCCCCTGGTTCAGAGTAATAGGAGGAGGCTGGATATAATTGGCGGACAATGCAGAAATTAATTATAAATAGTTATTATTTTTCTATGTGTGTGATCACATACAGTATGTGCATTTTATAAATCACAGTCTCAATCAGTTTCCTGTCCTTCTTCCATCTGAAGTTCCAGGTTGCTCCCGCCAGTCACCTTATTTCCATGTTCTAAACTGACCACACAAAGTAGAGAAGCCAATCTGTGGATAGGTGGTCAGTTTTCATCCTCTGGTTGTCCATTCAGAGGTACAGGACACTGTGCAGACACACAGCTTGCCTAAATTGGGGTGGTTTGTTCAGCCACTACCCCCCTCCCCCCCTCTGAAACACAGCCTGCCTTTGGTACATGCCCCCTTCAACCAATCACAGAGGGAACAGACTATGGAATACAGGCATCCTGTAACCCCGTCTCTATTATATGGAAGAAAATATATATTGTCACATGACAGAGCGTTGGTGCCGGCATAGTTATAACTGGATTAGAAAGTGTCTATAACATTGGATGGTCACAATTTTTTTTTTTTAAATAAAGGAGTAGAGAATGTCCAATATGGAAAGCGAATTTTCACTCAGCTGAGTGAATGAGCTGAACTGGCGGTGGCTTCAATCAACCAATCATTTAGAACTTCCTTGCACATGATTGGCTAGTTAATTTTACCTTCATTCAATAAGCTGGAGATAAGATGAGTATTGATATGAGTTCTGTATTTTATTCTACATCCTGGGGGAGGGGGGATATGATTCTTTAAAATTTCTAATGGGTTGGACTTTATGCAGATTTTATGCAAACAATTAAACAATCAGCCATTGATTACAAGATTACAGATATCTGATAAGAATATTGATTAGGAATAAACAGTGTGACTCTTATATATTGCTGCATAGAATTTTTATTATGAAGGTGATGAGCAGATAATATAACATTGATGGATATCGGATGAGATTTATATATCAGGCAGGAAATTTAATGATTGATCACATGATTGGCGTGGGGAGCCCCTCCTCCATGTAAGCTCCGCCTCCATCCCATCACACTTTTTTTTGATGGTTACAGAGGTCTTTAGCGCAGCACACTATTGAACGTACATACTTTTTCACATTCAGACAATCCTTTTTTGCAAGGCACCCCCTTTGATAATCTAAAAAAACAAAAAAAACAACAGAATGTAATAAATAGATAATTAGAAACAAATAAAAAAGGAAATTATCAGATAATAGAGGCAGAGAGAAAGAGAAACAATTCTACGTCTGGTGAGTCGGGATTTAGCATATCCTTTAACCCCTTGTCTACCAATTTATGTTTATAATTATCTTGGTATTTAAGGGGGTCCAAGCAGCGGTGGCCAACTAATAAAATTTTAGGAGGTCTCAAGTGAGACCCCCGAGACTTGCAGAGGGATGCGCAGTAGCAGTGTATTTTCGCATAAGAACGCCCAAAATATTCATTTTGCTGCATCTTTTTTTTTTTATTGCAATGCACATTAACCCTTCCATGCCTAAGCCTATTTCTGACATTTGGCGTTTACAAGTTAAAATCTTTTTTTTTTTTGCTACAAAATTACTAAGAACCCCTTAAACATTATATATATATATATGTGTGTGTATATATATATATATATATATATATATATATATATATATATATGTATATATATATATATATATGTATGTATGTATGTATGTATGTATATGTATATATATATATATATATATATATATATATATATATATATATATATATATATATATATCTATATATATATTTAGCAGAGTCTAGAGAATAAAATGGCGATTGTTGCAATACTTTATGTCACACTGTGTTTTAAATGCAACTTTTTGGGAAAATGGACACTTTCATGAATTTAAAAAAAAAACAAAAAAAAAAACGAAACAGTAAAGTTACCCATATTTTTTTTGTATACTGTGAAAGATGATGTTACGCCGAGTAAATAGATACCAAACATTTCCAGCTTTATAATTGCACACAACAGATGAAAAACAAGCTCTGGACTGCCGCACTCTTCAGAAGACCACTTTCTTTTATTGGAAAATCACATCAAAGCTCAACAAAACGCAGCGAACGAGGAAAAATGGCTGACGTTTCGCACTAGCTGCAGTGCGAAACGTTTCGAACTAAAGCTAGTGCGAAACGTCAGCAATTTTTTTCCTTGTTCGCTGCGTTTTGTTGAGCTGTGATAAGAAAGTGTTTTTCTGAAGAGTGCTGCAGTCCAGAGCTTGTTTTTCATCTGTTGCTAGTGGTAATAGCCAGCACCTGTGGCTTCCCAGCCGAAAGCGACAGTTTACAGCCTGCATGTGCGCTCCTGGAGCGGTGAGATCCTTTCTCCGTATAATCGCACGCACTCGTGGTATGGCGACAAACTACGGTACCTGAAAATCTCCTTAGGCAACGCTTTAATTTTTTTTTTTTTTTTTTACGGCTACCAGGTTAGAGTTACAGAGGATGTCTACTGCTAGAATTATCGCTCTCGCTCTGACCATCACGGCGATACCTCACATGTGTGATTTGAACACCATTTACATATGAGGGCGCGACTTCCGTATGCGTTTTCTTTGCTGCGTGACGTCGCGGGGAATGCAGCTGCAGGCATCATCCCTGGAAAGCCGATCGTCCGCTCTAAAAAAGGGGACCGGGATGATGCCTGCAGCTGTATAACCCCCTAAAGCCGAGGCCACATATATCCGTACGTTCGGTGTGAAGGGGATAAAGAGGTTAAAGTATAAACATCCCTAGCACTGGTGTCAGTGACTGCTATTGGTGTCAGTACTATTAACCCCCTATATTGGTACCCCCCCCCCCCCCACCCCCACATTGGTTTCCATGGCAGTTAAAATGAACCTGCTATCCATTCCCCAATCCTCCCTGCAGCTAATGAACCCAGAAGCTGCATGCACACCTCCCAACATTTTGAGAAGGGAATGAGGGACACCTACTAACAAATGTATGTAGGCATAGGATACGCCCCCCTGCCACGCCCCCTTTAAAGAAGAATTAACCAAAAAAAAAAAAGGTTAATTAAATCCACAAAGACTTTTTTTTTACCACTACTATTCCTTTATATTGGCTTTTAATGTGTACAAATGCTGGGAAACACTTTTTGAAAGATGAAAAGCGCATTTTAGATACAACTCTATAGATCAGACCAAGATGAGGGACAAATGAGGAGGAATGAGGGACGGGGGGGGGGGGGGGGGGGACTTTGTTCTAAATCAGGGACAGTTGGGAGCTATGCGCATGTGTTAAAGTGGGGTACCCCCTAAAAAAAATAAAATTAAAAGTCAGCAGCTACAAATACTGCAGCTGCTGGCTTTTAATAATTGGACACTTACCTGCCCCAGGGTCCAACGATGCGGGGGAACGAAGCCCCCCCCCCTCGTTCCCCGCTCCGCTCGCAGTGCCGTCATGCATACTGTGGGCACCCGGCTCTGTGGCTTCACAGCCGGGCACCCACTGCGTATGCGCGAGCGGCGCAGGGCGCCGTGATACGCCGTACAATCACCTGGGACACGTGACAGGTCCCAGGTGAATGTGCGGCGCGAGGGGAAGTGATGTCACCAGCCCGGGCAATGAAGAAGGCAGATTACGAGGGACCCCCTAGCAACAGGTATTTAGAGGTGAGTAAAAAAATTTTTTTTTTGCCAATTATTTTTTTTTTTTTACAAATTTTAAGCAGCTTTGAATTTTTTGGTGGCAACACCACTTTAACTCACTTCTGGGTTCATAGTTGTTATTCCCTGGATACTGTAGCCGGGAAGAAACTAATCAAGCTGGATCTGTGCTTCATTATCTGAAGTGTAGAGCAAGGGAGACACGGGGGGCAGGGCCATCTTTAATATTGATTGGACCCTGGACAAAACTTTTCTTGGGGACCACCTCCCCATGCAGTTTCGCTCTCCACCTGCTCTGAGACATACAATAAATAGCAGCTAGACTCAAAATCAGTTTACTGAATCAGATCAGGCAGCTATTGCGATTGGTTGCCAGAGGTTTCAGTGTATCATTACCGCTCACTGACTGGTTGCTAGAACACATTACAGCTCACTGGTTAGTTGCTAGAGGTTACACCACATGATTTCTGCTTGTTGATTGGTTGCTAGAGATTACTGTGGATATGACCTCAAAGGGGCATGATATACATATCAATGCCACTGGCCGCCTCTATTTACATATGAATGCCGGTAATTTACATGTAAACACAGGGTCTCCAGGTAAGTCATCTGGGACACAGCACAGAACTAAAACCTCAAGGGGCGAGGGAATTTAAACTAAGATAGTTGGCAAGTATGAAGCAGCTGCTTTGGGCCCCACAACAATGACAGGGCCCAGGGCAGCTGCCCCTTTTGCCCTGCCTTAAAAACGGCCCTGACGGGGCTGGGGTCTATCAGGCCCCTTATGTCTCCATAAAGAGGAACCCTCGTCTTCCCAATGCTATCACATAGGGGGCCTGTTAGTCCCTTTGTAATGGCAATAAAGAGAAAACATATGAAGTGTTAAAACATAAAATATATATATAATAAAATGAATACAGATAATACAGTGTTTCTAATGTGCGGTGAAATCAGAGGAAGTCATTTCAGTCCTGGAGAGGAATTGGTACAACTGTGCAAGACTGAAGGTGGGGGGAGGGGGGTGGAGAGGGAGAATTTAAAAAAAAAGTTGGCTGGAGTGATATTTTAAACTTTAAAGGAATAAGCACAGGTTGGAAAATATAGAAGACACTTACGGATGAGACCAAAGGGCTTTAATAAGACGAAGCATTGGTCGGTGCCCTTTGGACAGTCTGTCACTATTGGGGTGGAACATTCTCCTGACTCAGTGCACAAAGTCTGCCAGCACCGCAGAGCCTCACCTAGAAGAAGATATATAGAGATTAGCAGGACACAGACAGGGAGCCGCCAACCTCATCCACTGACAACACACTGCCTCTCATCCACTGACATCCCAAGCCCCGCCCAGGACTACAGGACACCTCCGCCTAATGTTATGGAGAGGAGTAAAGTAGGAGGAGTTCTGTAGTCAAGAAGGAGAGAACTTGACAGATGTGACAGGAAGTTAGGAGCTCAGTGGATGTCTGGAAGGACCATCAAGTATATTTCTGTAATTGTGGCATTTTTAAAGAGATAAAACATAGAGGGGACCATGTATAAAAAGATTGCTAAACGCAGGTGACATGCATCAGCACAGCTCCATTGAAACTTGCTACAGTCTTTGTTTGTATAATTATCTCATATGATCATAGGCGCCGTCCTATTTTCTTTTCCTGTTTGAGGCATTTAAAACCAAATAGCACATTATGGCCAAAGGATGGAGCTCATGATCATACGAGAAAATGATATAATATAGAATAAGGCACGTTTCAATAATTAGAAAATGCAGATTCACAAGTAAAATAAAAATAAATAAAAAGGAAATAAAAAGGATTGATTGACGAGTAGCATGAGACTGTACCAAGTAGGAGCTGGGTACCAAGTGGGAGCTGGGTACCAAGTAGGAGCTGGGTACCAAGTGGGAGCTGGGTACCAAGTGGGAGCTGGGTACCAAGTGGGAGCTGGGTACCAAGTAGGAGCTGGGTACCAAGTGGGAGCTGGGTACCAAGTAGGAGCTGGGTACCAAGTGGGAGCTGGGTACCAAGTAGGAGCTGGGTACCAAGTGGGAGCTGGGTACCAAGTGGGAGCTGGGTACCAAGTAGGAGCTGGGTACCAAGTGGGAGCTGGGTACCAAGTAGGAGCTGAGTCCCATGTCATCGCTGTGATTGGCAGTAAAGTGAAATTTACAGGGTAACCAAAATTTACTGACAACATCAACGTTTTACTGACACAACACAAGACATTTACTGAGAGAGACAAATTGTTTACTGACACATAAAATTACAGTTTACAGTGCAAAACAAAGCAAATATCAATATTTAAGCTACAAAACATGTAGCTTGTGCTATTAGCAATGTGTTTATGTTATACCAATAGGAAAAAAAAACATATTCTCCATTTGCATGAAGGTCAGGTTAATATAACCGAACACAGAGTTCCTCCGTACATCAGAGTCTGCAGGGGTTCCCCTTTACAGTGCAAGTGGAAACTTTGCAGACCCTGGTGTAAAAGGGAACACAATGGACTGTGATGTAAAGGAGAAATCTGTGGACTCTGATGTAAGGTGGAATGCTGCGGACTCTGGTGTAAAGGCAAGCTCTGATGTAAGGGGTTCTCTGGTCACCCAATCACAAGTGTCCACAGAGCTTCCCTTTACATCACAGTCCACAGAGTTCTCTCTTACATTACAGTCCACAGATTTCCCCTTTACATCAGAGTCCACAGGTTTCACCTTACAATGTTATGCTGCGTACTCACGACCGGACTTTCCGGCAGAGTAGGTCCGACAGTCTTCCCGACTGACTTTCTGTTGGAGTTCCGACGGACTTTCCAAACGAACGGACTTGGCCACACACAATTACACCAAAGTCCGATGGCTTTGAACGTGATGACGTACGACCGGACTAGAATAAGGAAGTTCATAGCCAGTAGCTACTAGCTGCCCTCGCGTTGGTTGTCGTCCGTCGGAACCAGCACACACAGACGAACTGATTTTTCGACCGGACTCGAGTCCGTCGGAAAAGATTTGAAACATGTTTTATTTCTAGGTCCGTCTGACTTTTGGGGAAAAAAAAGTCAGACAGATTCCAGCCCGCCGGACCAAGTCTGCTAGAAAGTCCGATCGTGTTTACGCGGCATTAGGGAGAACTCTGTGGATCTAAAGGGAAACACTGCAGACCATCTGTAATGTAAAGGAGAGCTATTGATGTAAGGGGTCTCCCCACCCCCTTCCCGCCTGAGCCCAGACAGCTTTGGAACTGCACATGAGCAGTTCTGAAGCTGGACTGCGGCCATACTTTATTTACGGGCAGCCACCGTCTTAAACAGGCATTTTATAGACAGTGTAAAAAATTACCAATTTTTTACAAAACTATCTGTAAATTTATGGATTGTTGGCAACACTGGTGACTGGCCACTTCAGAGATCACATGTTTACATGACCAATCCCTCCCCTCCCTCTTACAACAGAGGAAAGAGAGAGATTGTACAAACTTGTTGCGAATGTGGGGCAGATGTCTTCTGTTGTTATCAACATGGGGAAAAATGCTATGCCGGATGGGGGGGGGGTTCCCTTGGGGGGGGGGGGTTCCCTGTGCCAATTATAATTGTGTCCCCCAGGGTAGGGCCCAGCCCCCCATGCTTCTTGTTTGACAATCCCTTACCTATTGGCCTAGAAAATGGCCATGACTGTTTTTAACCGCTTCCCGACCAGCGCACGGCGATATACGTCGGCACAATGGCCCGGCTGCGCAAATGGGCGTACCTGCACATCCCCTTTAAGACGCGGCATTGTGGGCGCACGCATGCCGCTGTGTACTCTGTGACCGTGCCCGCGGGTCCCAAGGACTTGATGTCCGCCGGTGTCCCGCGATCGTTGCACTGAGCGGGAGAATGGGGAGATGCCTATGTAAACAAGGCGTTTCCCCGTTCTGCCTAGGGACATGACAGAGATCATCGGGAGCCGTAATCGCTGTCATGTCAGTGGTAGCCCACCCCCAGGTTGAATCACTCCCTAGAATATATAAAGGACAGTAGAACAGCGCCCTCTAAGTGCAGTAAGCAAATACATTTAATAAAAGTAGTAAAGTTAAAATCCACTCACAAAGATAGAAGCCTGAGGAAGTGACACGCATGTCCCGAAGGCGAAGCACCGCCCGCTGACCCGACCCGGAAGTGATGTCCGTCCTTGTGAGCAGTGTATGCCGCCGATCGCAGTCCTGGCCACCCGGAAGGCATTGTGCACCAACAGGATGCAGGTTAAAAATCCACTCACAAAGATAGGATATAAATAGGCATTTAGTATCATCCGCTCCGACAGTTGGGAGATAGAGGGGGGATTTCGATGTAGATGTAATGGTGGCTGTGTCTCCGCAGTGCTATCCTACATCCTGTTGGTGCACAATGCCTTCCGGGTGGCCAGGACTGCGATTGATGGCATACACTGCTCACAAGGACGGACATCACTTCCGGGTCGGGTGAGCGGGAGGAGCTTCGCGTTCGGGACATGCGTGTCACTTCCTCAGGCTTCTATCTTTGTGAGTGGATTTTAGCTTTACTACTTTTATTAAATGTATTTGCTTACTGCACTTAGAGGGCGCTGTTCTTCTGTCCTTTATATATTCCAGAGTTTTGTGCCTTCTAAACTTTGAACTGGCAGCCCTCCATGCACAGTTTTTATTATTGTTTCTATACTCTGCCTCCTTACCAAAGAAAAAACTGATTCACTCTCCCCCTCAACTCACTCCCCCATTTAAGATTGTTGTATCCAGAGAGCGCCGTATTATTTTATTGTTTTTATGAATCACTCCCTAGGACACACTTAACCCCTTGATCGCCCCCCCCCCCTACTGTTTAAAGAGGGAGTAAACCCGCTCATGTTTTTTTTTTTCCTACCTGCAAAGGAAAAGGCATAATAAGCTAGTATGCACCGCATACAAGCTCATTATGAAATACTTACCTTAGAACGAGGCCCCGACATCTGGTCCGATCCACGCAGAGGGAGCTGACATGCTCCCTCTGTGTTTCTTCCGGGTATCGCGGCTCCGGCGCTATGAGTGGCCGGAGCCGCGATATTGTCACTCCCGCGCATGCGCGCAGGAGATTTCTTCTCGGCAGCGACCGCAGTCTGCCAGGCTTTCAGCTGGGAATTCCACTGTGCGCATGCGCCACTGCAGTCAGCGGCGCATTGCTAGGGGAATATCTCCTAAACCGTACAGGTTTAGGAGATATTTTTTTTACCTACAGGTAAGCCTTATTATAGGCTTTCCTGTAGGTAAAAGTCCCAAAAAGGGCTATACAACCACTTTAACCCTTTCCTTGCCAGTGTCATTTACACAGTAATCATTGCATTTTTATAGCACCGATCGCTGCATAAATGACAATGGTCCCAAAATAGTGTCAAAAGTGTCGCAGTCACGATCAAAAAAAAAAAAATCACAGATCGCCGCCATTACTAATAAAAAAGAAATTTATAATAAAAATACCATAAATATATCCCCTATTTTGTAGACGCTATAACTTTTGCGCAAACCAATCAATATTCACTTATTGCGATTTTTTGTTTTTTTACCAAAAATATGTAAAAAAATACATAATGGCCTAAACTGAGAAAGAATTATTTTTTTATATTATTTTTGAGGATATATATTATCACAAAATGTAAAAAATATTTTTTTTTTCAAAATTTTCTTTTTGCTCTTTTTTGGTTTACAGCGCAAAAAATAAAAACCGCAGAGATGATCAAATACCAACAAAAGAAATCTCTGTTTGTGGGGAAAAAAAGGACGTCAATTTTGTTTGGGTGCCACGTCGCGCGGCCGCGCAATTGTCAGTTAAAGTGCTGGTCAGAAAGGGGGTAAACTCTTCCGGGGCTGAACTGGTTAACATTTGACTTCCTATTGACTTCAATAGGGATTGATTTCGACACCCGAACTCTACTTGTGTTTGCTGAACCCAGGTATGTTCAACTTCTTCCTATTAGCCAGTCGTTACCATACGCAGATGGGAGTTTGTGAGGTCAGAGTTAGGGCTGCTGCTAGAAATCATGGGGCCCCGTACAGCTGATGGGAAAAGTGAACCAAGCCTAACAGGGGGCCCCAGCCGCATGAACAAACCACTCATCCATGCAACCAGAATACCTGTGAGATTCAGCCCCAATTTTTGATTTAAAAAAAATAAATCTTTTTTTTTTTTTTTTTTTTTTTTTATAGACGCTGTAATAAATTTGTATCAGTACTTTTCAGCATGTGGGAAATGGACCAAAACAATTCTAAATCGAATTCCTCTCAGGTAACAAAAGTTTTCATATTATTTTTTTTTTTTTACTGAAAACAAAGTCAATATGTGGAAAGCATGGTGGGGTTGATTTACTGAAGGTGGAGAGTAAAAAGAATCTGAGCCGCTGTGCAATACAATCCAATCAACTTACGTTTTTTCCGATAAAACCTGAAAGCTGATTGGCTTCTATGCAGAGTGCGCAAAAGATTTTCAGTTTTAGCAAATTTACCCCCAATGTGTCTTCACATTGCAATCCAAAAATGTTTCTACGATGGACTAAAAATGACAGAAGAACAATTCTGGGCTCTCCGTTCGGGGAAATGATTTTCTACATTGTTTCTTCTAAACTGCAACATGGAAAGAAGTCAGAATCATTGAAACATTTTCATTTACATAGTTAGTCAAAAAAAAGACACAAGTCCATCAAGTCCAACCCATGTGTGTGATTATATGTCAGTATTACATTGTATATCATGTATGTTGTGTGATTATATGTCAGTATTACATTGTATATCATGTATGTTGTGTGATTATATGTCAGTGTTACATTGTATATCATGTATGTTGTGTGATTATATGTCAGTGTTACATTGTATATCCCTGTACGTTGTGTGATTATATGTCAGTATTACATTGTATATCATGTGCGTTGTGTGATTATATGTCAGTGTTACATTGTATATCATGTATGTTGTGTGATTATATGTCAGTATTACATTGTATATCATGTGCGTTGTGTGATTATATGTCAGTATTACATTGTATATCATGTATGTTGTGTGATTATATGTCAGTATTACATTGTATATCATGTATGTTGTGTGATTATATGTCAGTATTACATTGTATATCATGTGCGTTGTGTGATTATATGTCAGTGTTACATTGTATATCCCTGTATGTTGTGTGATTATATGTCAGTATTACATTGTATATCATGTGCGTTGTGTGATTATATGTCAGTGTTACATTGTATATCATGTATGTTGTGTGATTATATGTCAGTGTTACATTGTATATCATGTATGTTGTGTGATTATATGTCAGTGTTACATTGTATATCATGTATGTTGTGTGATTATATGTCAGTATTACATTGTATATCATGTATGTTGTGTGATTATATGTCAGTATTACATTGTATATCATGTATGTTGTGTGATTATATGTCAGTATTACATTGTATATCATGTATGTTGTGTGATTATATGTCAGTGTTACATTGTATATCATGTATGTTGTGTGATTATATGTCAGTATTACATTGTATATCATGTATGTGTGTGATTATATGTCAGTGTTACATTGTATATCATGTATGTTGTGTGATTATATGTCAGTGTTACATTGTATATCATGTATGTTGTGTGATTATATGTCAGTGTTACATTGTATATCATGTATGTTGTGTGATTATATGTCAGTGTTACATTGTATATCATGTATGTTGTGTGATTATATGTCAGTATTACATTGTATATCATGTATGTTGTGTGATTATATGTCAGTGTTACATTGTATATCATGTATGTTGTGTGATTATATGTCAGTATTACATTGTATATCATGTATGTTGTGTGATTATATGTCAGTATTACATTGTATATCATGTATGTTGTGTGATTATATGTCAGTGTTACATTGTATATCATGTATGTTGTGTGATTATATGTCAGTATTACATTGTATATCATGTATGTTGCGGTCATTCAGGTGCTTATCTAGTAGTTTCTTGAAACTATCAATGCCCCCCACTGAGACCACCGCCTGTGGGAGGGAATTCCACATCATTGCCGCTCTTACAGTAAAGAACCCTCTACGTAGTTTAAGGTTAAACCTCTTTTCTTCTAATTTTAACGAGTGGCCACGAGTCTTGTTAAACTCCCTTCTGTGAAAACATTTTCTCCCTATTGTGAGGGTCACCAGACTTTTGAATCTAGTTTAACCATAAAAATAAATAAATAAAAAGTACTATAATACAATCCCATATACACAATCCTATACCCACAGTTGATCCAGAGAAAGGCGAAAAAGCAAAGCATGATCCAAAAATTCCTTCCTGATCCCCCGAGAGGCAATCGGAATTTCCCTGGATCAACTTCACCTATAAATGTCAGTACCCAGTTATATTCTGTACATTTAGGAAAGAACCCAGACCTTTCTTAAAACAATCTACTGAGCTGGCATGATCCACCTCTCGATCCACATTTTCACAGCTCTTACTGTGAAGAAACCTTTCCGTATTTGGAGATGAAATCTCTTTTCCTCTAGGCGAAAAGAGCGCCCCCTTGTCTTCTGTGATGACCTTGAAGTGAATAACTCAACAACAAGTTCACTATATGGACCCCTTATGTATTTATACATGGAGATCATATCCCCCCTGATGTATATATACATGGAGATCATACCCCCCTTATGTATATATACATGGTGATCATATCCCCCCTTATGTATTTATACATGGAGATCATATCCCCCCTTATGTATTTATACATGGAGATCATACCCCCCTTATGTATTTATACATGGAGATCATATCCCCCTTATGTATTTATACATGGAGATCATATGCCCCCTTATGTATTTATACATGGAGATCATATGCCCCCTTATGTATTTATACATGGAGATCATACCCCCCTTATGTATTTATACATGGAGATCATACCTCCCTTATGTATTTATACATGGAGATCATACCCCCCTTATGTATTTATACATGGAGATCACATACCCCCTTATGTATTTATACATGGAGATCATATCCCCCCCTTATGTATTTATACATGGAGATCATACCCCCTTATGTATTTATACATGGAGATCACATCTTCCCTTATGTATTTATACATGGAGATCATATCCCCCCTTATGTATTTATACATGGAGATCATACCCCCTTATGTATTTATACATGGAGATCACATCCCCCCTTATGTATTTATACATGGAGATCATATCCCCCCTTATGTATTTATACATGGAGATCCAGCATGATCCAAAAATTCCTTCCTGATCCCCCGAGAGGCAATCGGAATTTCCCTGGATCAACTTTACCTATAAATGTCAGTACCCAGTTATATTCTGTACATTTAGGAAAGAATCCAGACCTTTCTTAAAACAATCTACTGAGCTGGCCAGATTAACCTCTGGATCCACATTTTCACAGCTCTTACTGTGAAGAAACCTTTCCGTATTTGGAGATGAAATCTCTTTTCCTCTAGGCGAAAAGAGCGCTCCCTTGTCTTCTGTGATGACCTTGAAGTGAATAACTCAACAACAAGTTCACTATATGGACCCCTTATGTATTTATACATGGAGATCATATCCCCCCTATGTATCTATACATGGTGATCATATCTCCCTTACGTATTTATACATGGAGATCATATCCCCCCTTATGTATTTATACATGGAGATCATATCCCTCCTTATGTATTTATACATGGAGATCATATCCCTCCTTATGTATTTATACATGGTGATCATATCCCCCCTTATGTATTTATACATGGTGATCATATCCCCCCTTATGTATTTATACATGGAGATCATATCTCCCTTATGTATTTATACATGGAGATCATATCCCCCCTTATGTATTTATACATGGTGATCATATCCCCCCTATGTATTTATACATGGAGATCATATCTCCCTTATGTATTTATACATGGAGATCATATCCCTCCTTATGTATATATACATGGAGATCATACCCCCTTATGTATTTATACATGGAGATCATATCCCCCCTTATGTATTTATACATGGAGATCATATCCCTCCTTATGTATTTATACATGGTGATCATACCCCCTTATGTATTTATACATGGAGATCATATCCCCCTTATGTATTTATACATGGAGATCATATTCCCCCCTATGTATTTATACATGGAGATCATATCTCCCTTATGTATTTATACATGGAGATCATATCCCCCCTTATGTATTTATACATGGTGATCATATCCCCCCTATGTATTTATACATGGAGATCATATCTCCCTTATGTATTTATACATGGAGATCATATCCCTCCTTATGTATATATACATGGAGATCATACCCCCTTATGTATTTATACATGGAGATCATATCCCCCCTTATGTATTTATACATTGAGATCATATCCCCCCTTATGTAATTATAAATGGTGATCATATCCCCCCTTATGTATTTATACATGGAGATCATATCCCCCCCCTTATGTATTTATACATGGAGATCATATCCCCCCTTATATATTTGTACATGTTGATCATATCCCCCCTTATATATTTGTACATGTTGATCATATCCCCCCTTATGTATTTATACATGGAGATCATATCCCCCCCTTATGTATTTATACATTGAGATCATATCCCCCCTTATGTATTTATACATGGTGATCATATCCCCCTTATGTATTTATACATGGAGATCATATCCCCCCTTATGTATTTATACATGGAGATCATATCCTCCCTTATGTATTTATACATGGAGATCATATCCCCCCTTATGTATTTATACATTGAGATCATATCCCCCCTTATGTATTTATACATGGAGATCATATCCCCCCTTATATATTTGTACATGTTGATCATATCCCCCCTTATGTATTTATACATGGAGATCATATCCCCCCTTATATATTTGTACATGTTGATCATATCCCCTCTAATCTCCTCTTCTCAAGAGAGAATAAATTCAGTTCCTCTAATCTCTCCTCATAGCTCCTCCATGCCTCTTATCAGTTTGGTTGCCCTTCTCTGCACTTTCTCCTGTTCCCCGATATCCTTTTTGAGAACTGGAGCCCAAAACATTTCTTCCCAGCAGGAGCTTCAATATAAAGTAACAAATATCCAGGAGAAAAAAAATATATAATGAAAAACAAAGTCAATCTGCTGCTAGTATACATACTGTATTTGGACAATGCATTGCTATAATCTGGACTCTAGGATCACAAGACAAAATGCACCATAAGGAAATATTCTTACCATGGATACAGATGAGCCCCAGGATTAGGAGAGCTTGATAGATCACTGCTTTCATGTTGATGTTCTTCAGGTTGTGCTATGAGCTGTATAAGAGCCCCTATGCTTATAACACTGGGGTAGAGCTACGTCACTGGTGGTCACATTTCATAACAAATTTTATTGGTATTAATCTCACTGCCAATATATCATTTGTATTGCTAAATTGGTCTCTTTATATCCTGAGACAGTACAATGATCCCTAAGATATCTGGGAAAGATGGAGAAAGATACCGGGCTTTATTCCAGCAGGAACATTCTGTATTCTGGAACATTCCAGTGTTTTATGCTCGGAAAATGATCAACATTTTATATAAACTGGATAAAGTGCGGCAAAGTTACAATGTACAGGAGAGGAGTGTGGAGGGTACGACAGTGGGCAATATGTACAGGAGTGGAATGTGGAGGGTATGACAATGGGCAGTATGTACAGGAGAGGCGTGTGGAGGGTATGACAGTGGGCAGTATGTACAGGAGAGGAGTGTGGAGGGTATGACAGTGGGCAGTATGTACAGGAGAGGAGTGTGGAGGGTATGACAGTGGGCAGTATGTACAGGAGAGGAGTGTGGAGGGTATGACAGTGGGCAGTATGTACAGGAGAGGAGTGTGGAGGGTATGACAGTGGGCAGTATGTACAGGAGAGGAGTGTGGCGGGTATGACAGTGGGCGGTATGTACAGGAGAGGAGTGGGGAGGGTATGACAGTGGGCGGTATGTACAGGAGAGGCGTGCGGAGGGTATGACAGTGGGCGGTATGTACAGGAGAGGAGTGTGGAGGGTATGACAGTGGGCAGTATGTACAGGAGAGGAGTGTGGAGGGTATGACAGTGGGCGGTATGTACAGGAGAGGCGTGTAGAGGGTATGACAGTGGGCAGTATGTACAGGAGAGGAGTGTGGAGGGTATGACAGTGGGCAATATGTACAGGAGAGGAGTGTGGAGGGTATGACAGTGGGCAGTATGTACAGGAGAGGAGTGTGGAGGGTATGACAGTGGGCAATATGTACAGGAGAGGAGTGTGGAGGGTATGACAGTGGGTGGTATGTACAGGAGAGGCGTGCGGAGGGTATGACAGTGGGCAGTATGTACAGGAGAGGAGGGTGGAGGGTAAGACATTGGGCAATATGTACAGGAGACGAGTGTGGAGGGTATGACAGTAGGCGGTATGTACAGGAGAGAAGTGTGGAGGGTATGACAGTGGGCAGTATGTACAGGAGAGGAGTGTGGAGGGTATGACAGTGGGCGGTATGTACAGGAGAGGAGTGTGGAGGGTATGACAGTGGGCGGTATGTACAGGAGAGGCGTGCGGAGGGTATGACAGTGGGCGGTATGTATAGGAGAGGCGTGCGGAGGGTATGACAGTGGGCGGTATGTACAGGAGAGGCGTGCGGAGGGTATGACAGTGGGCGGTATGTACAGGAGACGAGTGTGGAGGGTATGACAGTGGGCAGTATGTACAGGAGAGGAGTGTGGAGGGTATGACAGTGGGCGGTATGTACAGGAGAGGAGTGTGGAGGGTATGACAGTGGGCGGTATGTACAGGAGAGGCGTGCGGAGGGTATGACAGTGGGCGGTATGTACAGGAGAGGAGTGCGGAGGGTATGACAGTGGGCGGTATGTACAGGAGAGGAGTGTGGAGGGTATGACAGTGGGCGGTATGTACAGGAGAGGCGTGCGGAGGGTATGACAGTGGGCAATATGTACAGGAGAGGAGTGTGGAGGGTATGACAGTGGGCAGTATGTACAGGAGAGGCGTGCGGAGGGTATGACAGTGGGAAGTATGTACAGGAGAGGAGTGTGGAGGGTATGACAGTGGGCAGTATGTACAGGAGAAGCGTGTGGAGGGTATGACAGTGGGCAGTATGTACAGGAGAGGAGGGTAAGACATTGGGCAATATGTACAGGAGACGAGTGTGGAGGGTATGACAGTGGGCGGTATGTACAGGAGAGGAGTGTGGAGGGTATGACAGTGGGTGGTATGTACAGGAGAGGAGTGTGGAGGGTATGACAGTGGGCGGTATGTACAGGAGAGGAGTGTGGAGGGTATGACAGTGGGCGGTATGTACAGGAGAGGAGTGTGGAGGGTATGACAGTGGGTGGTATGTACAGGAGAGGAGTGTGGAGGGTATGACAGTGGGCAGTATGTACAGGAGAGGAGTGTGGAGGGTAAGACATTGGGCAATATGTACAGGAGAGGAGTGTGGAGGGTATGACAGTGGGTGGTATGTACAGGAGAGGCGTGTAGAGGGTATGACAGTGGGCAGTATGTACAGGAGAGGAGTGTGGAGGGTATGACAGTGGGCAATATGTACAGGAGAGGAGTGTGGAGGGTATGACAGTGGGCAGTATGTACAGGAGAGGAGTGTGGAGGGTAAGACATTGGGCAATATGTACAGGAGAGGAGTGTGGAGGGTATGACAGTGGGTGGTATGTACAGGAGTGTGGAGGGTATGACAGTGGGTGGTATGTACAGGAGAGGAGTGTGGAGGGTATGACAGTGGGTGGTATGTACAGGAGAGGAGTGTGGAGGGTATGACAGTGGGCGGTATGTACAGGAGAGGAGTGTGGCGGGTATGACAGTGGGTGGTATGTACAGGAGAAGATGTGGAGGGTATGACAGTGGGCGGTATGTACAGGAGAGGAGTGTGGAGGGTATGACAGTGGGCGGTATGTACAGGAGAGGAGTGTGGTGGGTATGACAGTGGGTGGTATGTACAGGAGAGCAGTGTGGAGGGTATGGCAGTGGGCAGTATGTACAGGAGAGGAGTGTGGATGGTATGACAGTGGGCGGTATGTACAGGAGAGGAGTGTGGAGGGTATGACAGTGGGCGGTATGTACAGGAGAGGAGTGTGGAGGGTATGACAGTGGGCGGTATGTACAGGAGAGGAGTGTGGCGGGTATGACAGTGGGCGGTATGTACAGGAGAGGAGTGTGGCGGGTATGACAGTGGGCGGTATGTACAGGAGAGGAGTGTGGAGGGTATGACAGTGGGCGGTATGTACAGGAGAGGAGTGTGGAGGGTATGACAGTGGGCGGTATGTACAGGAGAGGAGTGTGGGGGGTATGACAGTGGGCGGTATGTACAGGAGAGGAGTGTGGCGGGTATGAGAGTGGGCGGTATGTACAGGAGAGGAGTGTGGCGGGTTTGACAGTGGGCGGTATGTACAGGAGAGGAGTGTGGAGGGTATGACAGTGGGTGGTATGTACAGGAGAGGAGTGTGGCGGGTATGACAGTGGGCGGTATGTACAGGAGAGGAGTGTGGAGGGTATGACAGTGGGCAGTATGTACAGGAGAGGAGTGTGGAGGGTATGACAGTGGGCGGTATGTACAGGAGAGGAGTGTGGAGGGTATGACAGTGGGCGGTATGTACAGGAGAGGAGTGTGGGGGGTATGACAGTGGGCGGTATGTACAGGAGAGGAGTGTGGAGGGTATGACAGTGGGCGGTATGTACAGGAGAGGAGTGTGGCGGGTATGACAGTGGGCGGTATGTACAGGAGAGGAGTGTGGAGGGTATGACAGTGGGCGGTATGTACAGGAGAGGAGTGTGGAGGGTATGACAGTGGGCGGTATGTACAGGAGAGGAGTGTGGCGGGTATGACAGTGGGCGGTATGTACAGGAGAGGAGTGTGGAGGGTATGACAGTGGGCGGTATGTACAGGAGAGGAGTGTGGAGGGTATGACAGTGGGTGGTATGTACAGGAGAGGAGTGTGAAGGGTATGACAGTGGGCGGTATGTACAGGAGAGGAGTGTGGAGGGTATGACAGTGGGCGGTATGTACAGGAGAGGAGTGTGGAGGGTATGACAGTGGGCAGTATGTACAGGAGAGGAGTGTGGAGGGTATGACAGTGGGCGGTATGTACAGGAGAGGAGTGTGGCGGGTATGACAGTGGGCGGTATGTACAGGAGAGGAGTGTGGCGGGTATGACAGTGGGCGGTATGTACAGGAGAGGAGTGTGGAGGGTATGACAGTGGGCGGTATGTACAGGAGAGGAGTGTGGAGGGTATGACAGTGGGCGGTATGTACAGGAGAGGAGTGTGGCGGGTATGACAGTGGGCGGTATGTACAGGAGAGGAGTGTGGAGGGTATGACAGTGGGCGGTATGTACAGGAGAGGAGTGTGGAGGGTATGACAGTGGGTGGTATGTACAGGAGAGGAGTGTGAAGGGTATGACAGTGGGCGGTATGTACAGGAGAGGAGTGTGGAGGGTATGACAGTGGGCGGTATGTACAGGAGAGGAGTGTGGAGGGTATGACAGTGGGCAGTATGTACAGGAGAGGAGTGTGGAGGGTATGACAGTGGGCGGTATGTACAGGAGAGGAGTGTGGCGGGTATGACAGTGGGCGGTATGTACAGGAGAGGAGTGTGGCGGGTATGACAGTGGGCGGTATGTACTAGACATGTGCAGAGTTAAATATTTTGTTTCGGAATTTCGTTTTCGTCCGAAAAATTAATTTATTTAGTTTCTCCCGAAATTTGTTTTTATTTATTTCGTTTTTCGTTCAAAAATTGCTTTCGTCTGAAAATCCACATGAATTACGGTCGAATCTGTCTTTGAAGGCTTATGGTGTCTGTCGAATGTATAAAGAAGATTCGACGGAGATAGTATATAGCATACTTCGTGTGAACTTTAGAACCCTATTAAAGTCTATGGGACTCCAACGTTCACAATCTAAAGTGCTCATTTTAAAGGCTAATATGCAAGTTACTGTCCTAAAAAGTGTTTGGGGACCCGGGTCCTGCCCCAGGGGACATGTATCAATGCCAAAAAAAGGTTTAAAAACAGCCGTTTTTTCGGGAGCAGTGATTTTAATAATGATTAAAGTGAAACAATAAAAGTGTAATATTCCTTTAAATTTCGTACCTGGGGGGTGTCTATAGTATGCCTGTGAAGGGGCGCATGTTTCTGGTGCTTACAACTGACTGCGGGATGGGGGTGGAGGGGGTGAGGTGTTTAATTTCACTGACACTGACTGGGGGATGGGGGTGGGGGGGACAGGGAAGCCACCACTCCCCATAATATGAACCCATCATTGCTCACCCACCTTCAGTAGAAATCAGGCTAAGAGGTCAGGCTTACAGGCAGGGGCGGACTGACAACTAATGGGGCCCCCCGGGCAATAGAAGCTCATGGGGCCCCCTTGGGCGCCACACCTTGCCAGGGAGACAAGGGGGGGGAGCACACAGGGGGAAACTGGAGGGAGAAAGCACACGCACTCACACAAACACAGGGAGACACACACACACAGGTGGACACTCACACACCACACACAGGGGGACACACTCTCACACAGGGAGACACACACACGGGGACACTCACACACACACCACACACAGAGGGGGGACACACAGGGGGATACACTCACGCACACACACACAGGGGGACACGCACACTCACACAGGGGGGGGAGGACACACTCTCACACACACACACACACACACACACACACACACACACACACACACACACGGGGACACACTCTCACACACACACACAGGGGGACACACTCTCACACACACACACACACACACAGGGGGACACACTCTCTCACACACACACACAGGGGGATACACTCACACACACACAGGGGGATACACTCACACACACACATGGGGGGGGACACTCACACAGGGGGGGACACTCACACAGGGGGGGACACTCACACAGGGGGGGACACACTCTCTCAAACACACACACACAGGGACACACACACACAGGGGGATACACTCTCACACACACACACACACACACACACGGGGATACACACCACACAGGGACACTCACACACACATACGGGGACACTCACACACATACGGGGACACTCACACACACACACACATACGGGGACACTCACACACACACATACGGGAACACTCACACACACACACACACATACAGGGACACTCACACACACACACACACACACACACACACACACACACACACACACACACATACAGGGACACTCACACACACACACATACGGGGACACTCACACACACACACATACGGGGACACTCACACACACACACACATACGGGGACACTCACACACACACACACATACGGGGACACTCACACACACACACACATACGGGGACACTCACTCACACACACACATACGGGGACACTCACTCACACACATACGGGGACACTCACACACACGGGGATCCGGGGCCCCATGCATCTGTACCGCCACCCCCCCATTACTTGTGGCAGGCCCAGGCTTCACTTACCGGCGGATGCCGATAATACTTTTAACGGCGCAGCTCCCCGCCGGCCCCTGCACTCTTCTGCTGTGCCCGTATCTCATGCCGATTGCAATATGGCTAACTCCGCGCTGCTCCCCGCCGGCCCCTCCTTCCCTCCCGTCCGTCCCAGGTGCTTGTACTGCATGCGTTGTGACATCACCTGGGACGGACGGGAGGGAAGGAGGGGCCGGCGGGGAGCAGCGCGCCGTATTGTAATCGGCATGATCGCGGCATGTGATACGGGCACAGCCGCTTCAAGTGGCCGAGACTGGGCCCCTAATGACCTCGGGCCCTCGGGCGGTGCCCGAGTGACCGACTGGTCAGTCCGCCCCTGCTTACAGGGTTCTTTAACTCTCAATGTTGTGTTTAAACCGAAAACCTTCTAGAGAAAGGATTTACATCTACCAACATGGAAAACAAGTCACAATGACAGGTAGGTGTAAAGGTTAAAGCACATGCAATCATTTATTCCTGAGAACTTAAGTTATAAATCAGAAAATGTCAAAGCATTTGTGAAATGAAGAAAAAAAACTGAATGTAAATGACCGTGACAAAGCTAGACATTCTTTCAACTGGGGCAAAGACTCAGCTTCCCCCACCCCAGAGAGAATCTCTCCATCCATACACTCCCAGCCCCCTGCACAGATAGGGAAACGTTATAAATATGTAGATAAGCCATAGGATGGTAATAATAATAATAAAGGTTTTGGTGATAGTGATTTCAAGCCTCCCTTCAGTAGCGGATTAGGGCGGGCACTCCCGGGAAAGAAGAAATGAGCCAAGAAGTTGGTCTTTATTAAGGCCTTCGACTGTGTGTTCTTCTTCCTTCCTGGCAGCGCACCCTCCCAAATCGCTGTGGGGGTGAGGCTTGAAATCTCCACATAAAGCACTGATTCTTTCTTCTGGGATGACAACTAGGGTCACCCCCCTTTTCTTCAAGCCAAGCCCTAACACTTCAGCGGCTCACACCAATATTTATTTTTTATAGTATACACTATAGTCGGGGTCTCCAAAAGTTCTAAACAATGGGCCAGATTATTGTCCTTCAGAATTTAGGGGAGCCGGAATATTGCCAGTGGCAGTGGTGGCTCATCCATACAGGGCGCCCCCCTAATCCATGTACCCAGCCCCCTAATCTACATGCAGGTGCGCTGGATGCATGGATTTCAATGGGTTTTTTTTTTTTTTTTTGAAGCACACAATTAGAGCCTAAGGCTCTAGTTGGCTTCAAAAAAGGGTGGGCTCAGGGCGGAGAGCACTGCACCCTGAGCACACCTAGTTATGTGACAATAGCGAATTATAATTCGCCATTGTCTTCCTGATTCTCCTCCTGGCCAATCAGGAAGTGGGTCCAGAGACCCGATTGGCCTCGAATCTTACTACTCCCGGCCAATCGGGTCTCAGGACCCACTTCCTGTTTGGCTGGGAGAAGAAGAAACAGCCCCTGAGTGAGGAATAGCTGGAGCGAGGAGCAGCAACCCTACCCCGAATCCTCCTCATCTGCCTCCTAAGGTAAGGAGGCCTCTGATCGCTGCCTTCCCGTCCATCTCCTGTGTGGGGGGGGTGATCATCGCCTTCCTGTCTGCCTCCCACGGGGGGGATCGCCACATTCCTGTCCGTCTCCTGTGTGTGTGTGTGGTGGCATTTGGTTTGCCTCCCCCCAAAATATTCAGCACCAGCCACCACTGGCAGTGGAAATTTTCTTGGCATCATTGGGAGTAAACATTGCCACATTTAGTATTAGGGGGAGAAGCAGTGCCTCATCATTGGTATCATTGGGAAGAATAGTGCCCCAGTATTGATGTCAGTGGGAGATATTGTGCTTCATTGTCAATGTCATTTGGCAGAATAGTTTCTTGTATCAGTGGGAGGAGTAGTGTCCCAAGGGCCGGATAAAGGCAGGCAAAGAGACGCATTCGGCCCCAGGGCCGCAGCTTGGAGACCACTGCGCTATAGTAATGTAAAATCCCGCTCTGTAAAATGACCCGCTCTGTGTACAATGATGACATGCTTTTTGGCCGTGTCTATATACCCAGAGTCTGCAACTGGAAATACAGGTTTGCATATGATGGAGCATACGCCGTACCCATTGCAGTCCCCTGTACCCGGAGGTGGTGGGAGCCAGAGAAGAAAAATGTATTATGTGTGAGCAAGAATTCAAGAAGGCATAACAACAATATGTGTTTTGTTTCTCCTAAGAATTATCACATTCATTGAGAAATTATCTAAGAAACTGTGCTTTTGGAGAATTTTCATATAAAGCATCACAATATCCAGAATAACCAAGAGTATCTCAGGAGGAACAATTATATCTCTAAACATCTGAAAAAGATTTGGGGTATCCTGAAAGTACAAAGGCAATGCCATTTTATATTATTTAGTTAAAAAATCATTTCCTAAAACGGGTATATATAGAATTTTGAGCAGCTGTGCATTGCAGCCAATCAGCTTCTAACTTCAATTAAGCTTTGACAATAAAACTTGGAAGCTGATTGGTTTCTATGTAGAGCTTAACCAGATTTTGCACCATGCTGTTTTGGTAAATAACCCTCAATGGCTTATATTTTTGCAGAAAGAGAAGCGCGTCCAAAAATAATTGGTCTCCTTGGTGGATGTAAAAGCAATTTATGTACCTTCAGCAGAATATAGAAGGTTGGAAGTTTAGGATTGTTTGGAAAATGAACTATATGTCATCAATATAAATGGTTACATACCGCTCTTTATTCCTCATAATTCTTTGACACATTAGTTGATATTTTGTCCTGTCCGTAATTACAATGTTGCCGGTCTTCTCAACCAAGTTAATCTAAAACAAATCACATGTTGATAACATTTTTTAAATGGTCAATTCTGGCTCAGAAAGATTGCCTCTTCCATGATGTTTCTTAGCATATAGATTTCCAATGTCCTGACTCCTAACCTGAAACCCGAATGAAAAAAGACAGCGACGTTGGCGTTGAATGAGAAGGGAGGAGCCGAGGGGAATAAAGGTGCCGATTATCATTATTAACGTTTGTATTTTATGAAGGAAAATTGGAAGCAGTGGCCGGTATTGAATATTCTTGGCTGAAGGGAACAGGTGATGGAGTCAGAGGACTGTTTGGTGAAACAATAGATGAAGTGTTTGTGACCCAAGATGACATCTGAGATGCCTAAGGGGAGCAATAACATGGTAATATTCCTGGTGTGATCTGGTATGCGTGATAATGTACCAACATCCAAGACAACACCACCCTTAGGGCTTTTAAAGGCACATCCCCATTCATACAGTAACCACATTTAAAGTGATACTAAAGCTTAATTTTCTTTAAAATAATAAACATGTCATACTTACCTCCACTGTGCAGCTCATTTTGCACAGAGTGGCCCCCGATCCTCGTCTTCTGGGGTCCCTCATTGGCTCTCATGGCTCCTCCCCACATTAAATAACTCCCTAGGAGAAGGGGGTTACCTTGTGGGCGCGCTTTATTCTGTGTCCATAGAAGCTGGATGTATGACTCGGCCCCGCCCTCCCCGGCGCCTGTGTCATTGGATTTGATTGACAGCAGTGGGAGCCAATGGCTGCGCTGCTATCAATCTATCCAATCAAAGCTAGGACTCCATGGAGAGAAGGACGGCGCATCTCCGATGAAGATGAAGGGGCCCAGGTAAGTAAATGGGGGGGTGACTGCCAGGTGTTTTTTCACCTTCGTGCATAGGATGCATGAAGGTGAAAAAACATGCATTTTTACAACCCCTTTAAGTAAAATAACTTCACATGTTATTAGTGCCAAATATTATGAAAACTTTACAAAAGATAATATAAAAAACATAAAGCTGATTTAGTGCAATTCACATATTAACAGATAAAACATCCAAAGATCAATTAACCAAATCAAGTATTATTTCTACCAGGCTGTCCAGAGATATTTTTTCCCAGTTTCACCAAGTGGAGCAATACTTCACATTTCTCAATGTGTTTTGCAAATTTTGATTCACTTCATCAGGAGAAGATGCTATTGGAAGGGTATAAATCAGACCAGTTAAAAGCCCAGTTCACAGTAGAAGGCAGGGCTGGAAAGATGAGTTCTGTGCATTTTCCCCACACCACACGTGTACACGCTGCCCTTGTGAGACATACACGGGGGCCATTCATTCTTAATGGAACCTCAAACACATCTCACAAATGGAACCCATTTGAGGCTCCCAAACCACGTGGTGTCATTCTACGATGTCATTTGGTGCAGCGGGATCATAAAAAGTAGCAATTGCTTTACTTGAATGAATGGGCTCTCAAAACTGGACCGCATTGGGAACGTGCAAACATGATTGCTCATTTTATTGTGAACTCGTCCTAAAAAAAAATGCAAATTTCCAGGAGGAATAAGACCAAAGTGGTCTACCCCAGGATCTGTGTGGGCAATAGAGCCCCCGCACTGGGAGGCAGTAGGAAGACGAGAGGACTAAAGGAGCACCGGAATAAACCAGGGAATCCATACATAATAGTTGGACCTGTTTGGATTGCCGTCACCAAGAAAAGAAAATCCTGTGCTTCAAAACAATGCCAAAATTGTGCGTCATTTTCTCCTGTGGCTACATATTAACACGGAAAATTTCAAATGGACCCTTTTCACACTGCTAAACCCCCTCACACATTCCTAGAATATCTCCACCAATGCTGGCTGTTTGCACTGATTGGCACTGTGCACAGTAGAGTAGCGTCTGCCTAAAGGGGCATCTCTTGGATGGTCGACCATATTGAACATGTATTGCATTTTATGTGGACCAAGAATCCCTGTTTTTAAGCAAAAGTATGCTATAAATATGTAAAAGTGAATAGCAATATGTAGAGGGTTCATTCCCAATCTAGAAATTCAAAAGTGTTAACATATCCTTACACCCCTCCCCCCATCCTTACCATATCACGTGTCCTATATATATGAATTTGAGCACAGAAATATCTTATATACATTTTTTTCTATTTAAAACATTAAAACAATCAAATTGATACATTTTCGAATCGGTCAAAACTAAAATGTTATATTGTTTTCGAATGCAGCAAAGTGAACAAACAAAAGAAAAATCTTCATCAATTGATTACAATGATTGCTCTTTAAATCACCTTTTGGCTTCACAAAAACAACATTATTTGGAAATGGACCTCTAATAACACAGTCTTTGATTTCAGCAATATGTGTAGGGAGGATTCCACTGGAGTTCAGTGTAAAATTCGATTCAAATTTCCGTCTGAAATTCGGACGAATCTTGTTACGTTATGCGGAGCATTTGGTAAAAATTGTTTATATTGTAATTCGGGTATTTGGATCTATCCGAATCTCCAAATAACGAAAAATTTGTGCGAATATTAATTCGGAACGAAACGCACATGTCTACTGTACATACTGCCCACTGTCATACCCTCCACACTCCTCTCCTGTACATACTGCCCACTGTCATACCCTCCACACTCCTCTCCTGTACATACTGTCCACTGTCATACCCCCCACACTCCTCTCCTGTACATACTGCCCACTGTCATACCCTCCACACTCCTCTCCTGTACATACCACCCACTGTCATATCCTCCACACTCCTCTCCTGTACATACTGCCCACTGTCATACCCTCCTCACTCCTCTCCTGTACATACTGCTCACTGTCATACCCTCCCCACTCCTCTCCTGTACATACTGCCCACTGTCATACGCTCCACACTCCTCTCCTGTACATACTGCCCACTGTCATACCCTCCTCACTCCTCTCCTGTACATACTGCTCACTGTCATACCCTCCCCACTCCTCTCCTGTACATACTGCCCACTGTCCTACCCTCCCCACTCCTCTCCTGTATATACTGCCCACTGTCATACCCTCCTCACTCCTCTCCTGTACATACTGCCCACTGTCATACCCTCCCCACTCCTCTCCTGTACATACTGCCAACTGTCATACCCTCCACACTCCTCTCCTGTACATACTGCCCACTGTCATACCCCCTACATTCCTCTCCTGTACATACTGCCCACTGTCATACCCCCTACATTCCTCCCCTGTACATACTGCCCACTGTCATACCCTCCACACTCCGCTCCTGTACATACTAGACATGTGCATTCGTTTTCGTCCGAATGCATTTTCGTCCAAATTTCAGCTATTTTCGTTTTGACAAATACACAGAATCCGAAAAACGAAAGATCCGACATAAATAAATGCTTTCTTTTCATTTTAGTTGTTACAATAGTTCGATATAGAATAGAAGATTTGGCGTGACTCTGACAATAACAATCTGTCTATAGAACCTGTGGTCGAATGTGCTTAACCTTACCTCTATTAGTCCAAGATTATATAGAGAAAATATTCGACAGAGAAAAAAGATTTGACAGAGAGAAAAGATTCTGCAAGTTACTGTCCTAAAAAGTGTTTGGGGACCCGGGTCCTGCCCCAGGGGACATGTATCAATGCAAAAAAAAAGTTTTAAAAACGGCCGTTTTTTCGGGAGCAGTGATTTTAATAATGATTAAAGTGGAACAATAAAAGTGTAATATTCCTTTAAATTTCGTACCTGGGTGGTGTCTATAGTATGCCTGTGAAGGGGCGCATTTTTCCCGTGCTTAGAACTGTCTCTGCACAAAGTGTCATTTATGTAGGAAAAAAAGTCCTTTAAAATCACTTGCAGCTATTATGAATTGTCGGTTCCGTAATACAGAGAACACTCATTGAAAGTCATTGATAAAATAAATAAATAAATAAATAAATAAAAAGTGTGGGGGTCCCCCAAATTCAATTACCAGGCCCTTCAGGTCTGGTATGGAAATTAAGGGGAACCCCGCGTCAAATTTAAAAAAAATTTGACGTGGGGGTCCCCCTAAAAATCCATACCAGACCCTTTATCCGAGCACGCAACCTGGCAGGCCACAGGGAAAGAGGGGGGGATGAGCGAGCGGCCCCCTCCCTCCTGAATCGTACCAGGCCACATGCCCTCAACATTGGGAGGATGCTTTGGGGGTCTGTGACCCCTCAAATCACCTTGTCCCCATGTTGATGTGGAGAAGGGCCTCATCCCCACAACCCTGACCGGTGGTTGTGGGGGTCTGCGGGTGAGGGGCTTATCAGAATCTGGAAGCCCCCTTTAACAAGGGGACCCCCAGATCCCGGCTCCCCCCTGTTTGAAAAGTACCCCTACCATTTCACAAAGAAAGTGTAAAAAATAGTTAAATAAGTCAAACCCACTTTTGAAAAATTCCTTTATTAAAAATAAAAAAAAAGATTCCAGCGGTGGTAATCCACTCTTGCTATCCAGCGACGGACGATCATCTCTCCGGGGTCCAGCGATGGCTGATCTGAATCAGCGCAGCAAATCCATCCATCTTCTGTCTCCACGGAGAAGACACTGCAGGGATTCCGGCGGCCTGACGTTTGTTATATGCGGAGGGCGGGGCCACCCATAACCTGACCCCACCCCCCTCTGACGCAAGGGGAAACACGGGCTTCCCCGTGACGTATGGGTGACCCCGCACCCCTCTGATGTAACGGAAACCTGCCTGTGTTACATCAGATGTGTTACATCATTCGGACGAAAAGAAATGCACATATCTAGTATGTACAGGAGAGGAGTGTGGAGGGTATGCCAGTGAGCAGTATGTACAGGAGAGGAGTGTGGAGGGTATGACAGTGGGCAGTATGTACAGGAGAGGAGTGGGGAGGGTATGACAGTGGGCAGTATGTACAGGAGAGGAGTGAGGAGGATATGACAGTGGGCAGTATGTACAGGAGAGGAGTGTGGAGGGTATGACAGTGGGCAGTATGTACAGGAGAGGAGTGTGGAGGGTATGACAGTGGGCAGTATGTACAGGAGAGGAGTGTGGAGCGTATGACAGTGGGCAGTATGTACAGGAGAGGAGTGTGGGGGTATGACAGTGGGCAGTATGTACAGGAGAGGAGTGTGGAGTGTATGACAGTGAGCAGTATGTACAGGAGAGGAGTGTGGAGCGTATGACAGTGGGCATTATGTACAGGAGAGGAGTGTGGGGGGTATGACAGTGGACAGTATGTACAGGAGAGGAGTGTGGGGGTATGACAGTGGGCAGTATGTACAGGAGAGGAGTGCGGAGGGTATGACAGTGGGCAGTATGTACAGTAGAGGAGTGTGGAGGGTATGACAGTGGGCAGTATGTACAGGAGAGGAGTGTGGAGGGTATGACAGTGGGCAGTATGTACAGGAGAGGAGTGTGGAGGGTATGACAGTGGGCAGTATGTACAGGAGAGGAGTGTGGAGGGTATGACAGTGGGCAGTATGTACAGGAGAGGAGTGTGGAGGATATGACAGTGGGCAGTATGTACAGGAGAGGAGTGTGGAGGGTATGACAGTGGGCAGTATGTACAGGAGAGGAGTGTGGGGGGTATGACAGTGGACAGTATGTACAGGAGAGGAGTGTGGAGGGTATGACAGTGGGTGGTATGTACAGGAGAGGAGTGTGGAGGGTATGACAGTGGGCAGTATGTACAGGAGAGGAGTGTGGAGGGTATGACAGTGGGCAGTATGTACAGGAGAGGAGTGTGGAGGGTATGACAGTGGGCGGTATGTACAGGAGAGGAGTGTGGAGGGTATGACAGTGGGCAGTATGTACAGGAGAGGAGTGTGGAGGGTATGACAGTGAGCAGTATGTACAGTAGACATGTGCGTTTCGTTCCGAATTAATATTCGCACAAATTTTTCGTTATTTGGAGATTCGGATAGATCCAAATACCCGAATTACAATATAAACTATTTTTACCAAATGCTCCGCATAACGTAAGAAGATTCGTCCGAATTTCAGATGGAAATTTGAATCGAATTTTACACTGAACTCCAGTGGAATCCTCCCTACACATATTGCTGAAATCAAAGACTGTGTTATTAGAGGTCCATTTCCAAATAATGTTGTTTTTGTGAAGCCAAAAGGTGATTTAAAGAGCAATCATTGTAATCAATTGATGAAGATTTTTCTTTTGTTTGTTCACTTTGCTGCATTCGAAAACAACATAACATTTTAGTTTTGACCGATTCGAAAATGTATCAATTTGATTGTTTTAATGTTTTAAATAGAAAAAAATGTATATAAGATATTTCTGTGCTCAAATTCATATATATAGGACACGTGATATGGTAAGGATGGGGGGAGGGGTGTAAGGATATGTTAACACTTTTGAATTTCTAGATTGGGAATGAACCCTCTACATATTGCTATTCACTTTTACATATTTATAGCATACTTTTGCTTAAAAACAGGGATTCTTGGTCCACATAAAATGCAATACATGTTCAATATGGTCGACCATCCAAGAGATGCCCCTTTAGGCAGACGCTACTCTACTGTGCACAGTGCCAATCAGTGCAAACAGCCAGCATTGGTGGAGATATTCTAGGAATGTGTGAGGGGGTTTAGCAGTGTGAAAAGGGTCCATTTGAAATTTTCCGTGTTAATATGTAGCCACAGGAGAAAATGACGCACAATTTTGGCATTGTTTTGAAGCACAGGATTTTCTTTTCTTGGTGACGGCAATCCAAACAGGTCCAACTATTATGTATGGATTCCCTGGTTTATTCCGGTGCTCCTTTAGTCCTCTCGTCTTCCTACTGCCTCCCAGTTCGGGGGCTCTATTGCCCACACAGATCCTGGGGTAGACCACTTTGGTCTTATTCCTCCTGGAAATTTGCATTTTTTTTTTGAGGACGAGTTCACAATAAAATGAGCAATCATGTTTGCACGTTCCCAATGCGGTCCAGTTTTGAGAGCCCATTCATTCAAGTAAAGCAATTGCTACTTTTTATGATCCCGCTGCACCAAATGACATCGTAGAATGACACCACGTGGTTTGGGAGCCTCAAATGGGTTCCATTTGTGAGATGTGTTTGAGGTTCCATTAAGAATGAATGGCCCCCGTGTATGTCTCACAAGGGCAGCGTGTACACGTGTGGTGCGGGGAAATTGCACAGAACTCATCTTTCCAGCCCTGCCTTCTACTGTGAACTGGCCTTTTAACTGGTCTGATTTATACCCTTCCAATAGCATCTTCTCCTGATGAAGTGAATCAAAATTTGCAAAACACATTGAGAAATGTGAAGTATTGCTCCACTTGGTGAAACTGGGAAAAAATATCTCTGGACAGCCTGGTAGAAATAATACTTGATTTGGTTAATTGAACTTTGGATGTTTTATCTGTTAATATGTGAATTGCACTAAATCATCTTTATGTTTTTTATATTATCTTTTGTGAAGTTTTTAATAATTTTTGGCACTAATAACATGTGAAGTTATTTTAATTAAAAGGGTTGTAAAGTTACATGTTTTTTCACCTTCTTGCATCCTATGCACAAAGGTGAAAAAACACCTGGCAGTCACCGCCCCCCCCCCCCCAGCCCCCCTGATTTACTTACCTGGGCCCCTTCATCTTCATCGGAGATGCGCCATCCTTCTCTCCATGGAGTTCCAGCTTTGATTCGATAGATTGATAGCAGCTCAGCCATTGGCTCCCACTGCTGTCAATCAAATCCAATGACGCAAACGCCGGGGAGGGCGGGGCCGAGTCATACATCCAGCTTCTATGGACACCGAATAAAGCGCGGCCACAAGGTAACCCCCTCGGGAGAGCGCTTCTCCTAGGGGATTATTTAATGTGGGGAGGAGCCATGAGAGCCAATGAGGGACCCCAGAAGACGAGGATCGGGGGCCACTCTGTGCAAAACGAGCTGCACAGTGGAGGTAAGTATGACATGTTTATTATTTTAAAGAAAATTAAGCTTTAGTATCACTTTAAATGTGGTTACTGTGTGAATGGGGATGTGCCTTTAAACGGCCTAAGGGTGGTGTTGTCTTGGATGTTGGTACATTATCACGCATACCAGATCACCACAGGAATATTACCATGTTATTGCTCCCCTTAGGCATCTCAGATGTCATCTTGGGTCACAAACACTTCATCTATTGTTTCACCAAACAGTCCTCTGACTCCATCACCTGTTCCCTTCAGCCGAGAAGCTTCAATACCGGCCACTGCTTCCAATTTTCCTTCATAAAATTCAAGCTTAGGAGCTAATCCAAAAAGGGGACAATTGGACCATTTTTGTTTACAGACATTAATAATGATAATCAGAACCTTTATTCACCACGGCTCCTCCCTTCTCATTCAACGCCAACGTCGCTGTCTTTTTTCATTCGGGTTTCAGGTTAGGAGTCAGGACATTGGAAATCTATATGCTAAGAAACATCATGGAAGAGGCAATCTTTCTGAGCCAGAATTGACCATTTAAAAAATGTTATCAACATGTGATTTGTTTTAGATGAACTTGGTTGACAAGAGCGGCAACATTGTTATTACTGACAGGACAAAATATCAACTAATGTGTCAAAGAATTATGAGGAATAAAGAGCGGTATGTAACCATTTATATTGATGACATATAGTTCATTTTCCAAACAATCCTAAACTTCCAACCTTCTATACTCTGCTGAAGGTACATAAATTGCTTTTACATCCACCAAGGAGACCAATTATTTTTGGACGCGCTTCTCTTTCTGCAAAAATATAAGCCATTGAGGGTTATTTACCAAAACAGCATGGTGCAAAATCTGGTTAAGCTCTACATAGAAACCAATCAGCTTCCAAGTTTTATTGTCAAAGCTTAATTGAAGTTAGAAGCTGATTGGCTATCATCAGCTGCTTAAAATTCTATATATACCCATTTTAAGAAATCTCCCCATCATGTTGTTTTTTAAACTAAATAATATAAAATGGCATTGCCTTTGTACTTTCAGGATACCCCAAATCTTTTTCAGATGTTTTGAGATATAATTGTTCCTCCTGAGATACTCTTGGTTATTCTGGATATTGTGATGCTTTATATGAAAATTCTCCAAAAGCACAGTTTCTTAGATAATTTCTCAATGAATGTGATAATTCTTAGGAGAAACAAAACACCATTTTTGTTATGCCTTCTTGCATTCTTGCTCACACATAATATATTTTTCTTCTCTGGCTCCCACCACCTCCAGGTACAGGGGACTGCAATGGGTACGGCGTATGCTCCATCATATGCAAACCTGTATTTCCAGTTGCAGACTCTGGGTATATAGGCACGGCCAAAAAACATGTCATCATTGTACACAGAGTGGGTCACAGAGCAAGCTTTTACATTACTATAGCGCAAAACTGTGGCCCTGGGGCAGAATGCAGCTCTTTGCCTGCCTTTATTCGGCCCTTGGGACACTACTCCTCCCACTGATACAAGACACTATTCTGCCAAATGGTATTAACAATGAAGCACAATATCTCCCACTGACATCAATAATGGGGCACTATTCTTCCCAATGATACCAATGATGAGGCACTGCTTCTCCCCTAATATTAAATGTGGCAATGTTTACTCCCAATGATGCCAAGAAAATTTCCACTGCCAGTGGTGGCTGGTGATCAATGTTTTGGGGGGGCAGCAAACCAAATGCCACCACACACACACACAGGAGACGGACAGGAATGTGGCGATTCCCCCCGTGGGAGGCAGACAGGAAGGTGATGATCACCCCCGAAACAGGAGATGGGTGGGAAGGCAGCGATCAGAGGCCTCCTTACCGTAGGAGGCAGACGAGGAGGATTTGGGGTAGGGCTGCTGCTCCTCGCTCCAGCTATTCCTCACTGCGGGGCTGTTGCTTCTCCTCCCAGGAAACAGGAAGTGGGTCCTGAGACCCAATTGGCTGGGAGTAGTAAGACTCCTGGCCAATCGGGTCTCCGGACCCACTTCCTGATTGGCCAGGAGGAGAATCAGGAAGACAATAGCGAATGATAATTCACTACTGTCACATAACTAGGTGGGTTCAGGGTGCAGTGCTCTCTGCCTTGAGCCCACCCTTTTTTGAAGCCAATTAGAGCCTTAGTTGCACTTTTTTGTTTATAGCACAAAAAATAAAAACCGCAGAAGTGATCAAATACCACCAAAAAAGAGCTCTATTTGTGGGGGAAAAAGGACGTAAATTGTGATTGGGTACAATGTCGTATGACCACTCAATTGTCAGTTAAAGCGACATAGTTCCATATCGCAAAAAAAATTGCCTGGACATTAAGGGGGCAAATCTTCTGGGGCTGAAGTGGTTAAGATCCACTACTAATGTATTCAACAGCTTTGCCTTCCGCTTTTTCTCCCTTGCTGCCACCTGAATAAGTAGGCCCCTGCTATATGCCTTTTGGGCACACCATAAAGAAGCTTTATTAGTATCCACAGCTTTGTTAATTACAAAAAATTCAGTAGGTTGTTGGTTTAACTTAGTAGTGTGCTTAGGATTAGAAAGCAGTTCGGTATTATTCCTCCAAAGGTAAGCAGGAGTGACAGAGTGCTGTTATTTTCGTTATTTCGTTATTATAGAAACTGGAGTGCAATCCGACCACGTTATCGAGTAAAGTATATGTAGTGTTGTTCATTAGGGATGGGCGAATGGTTTGGCCCGAGCATATGTTCGGGACGAACTTTGGTTGTTTGGACATTTGGTGAACACCGAACAATATGCGGTGTTCGCGGCAAATTCGAAAAAGCCTATGGGACACTAACATGAAAAATCAAAAGTGCTCATTAAATTTTAATATTGCTTAAAGTGAAAAAATAAAAGTGAAATATTCCTTTAACCACTTAACAACCGGCCCATAGCCGAATGACGGCTAAAGGCGGTTGTTTAACTCCGGGAGGCCGTCATATGACGTCCTCCCAGAATTCCGCTCTCGCGCGCACTAGAGAGCATCCATGACCGCTGGGTCCACAGGACCCGGCGCATCACGGATCACGGTAAATGGGCGCTAATCGCGGTCGTTTACCACCTGATCGCTCCGTCAAATGACGGAGTGATCACTTGTAAACAAACCGGCGTCATGTTATGACGCCGGTTCCTCCCTCCCCCTCTCTGTACCGATCGGTACAGCGGAGGGGGAAGAGATCAGTGTCAGCAGCGCTGTGGGCTGCATGTGCAGTGCCCACATCACTGCTCACCGAAATTTAACCCCTCAATTCCCTGCCAATACTCTGCAATACTCTGCAATACTCTGCAATACCCTGCAATACTCTGCAATACCCTGCAACACTCTGCAATACCCTGCAACACTATGCAATACCCTGCAACACTCTGCAATGCTCTGCAACACCTGCCAATACCCTGCAACACTCTGCAATGCCCTGCAACACTCTGCAATGCCCTGTAACACTCTGCAATGCCCTGCAACACTCTGCAATGCTCTGCAACACCCGCCAATACCCTGCAACACTCTGCAATGCTCTGCAACACTCTGCAATACCCTGCAACACTCTCCAATGCCCTGCAACACTCTGCAATGCTCTGAAACACTCTCCAATGCCCTGCAACACTCTGCAATGCTCTGAAACACTCTGCAATACCCTGCAACACTCTCCAATGCCCTGCAACACTCTGCAATGCTCTGAAACACTCTGCAATACCCTGCAACACTCTGCAATGCCCTGCAACACTCTGCAATGTCCTGCAACGCTCTGCAATACCCTGCAATGCTCTGCAACACCCGCCAATACCCTGCAACACTCTGCAATGCTCTGCAACACTCTGCAATACCCTGCAACACTCTGCAATGCTCTGCAACACCCACCAATACCCTGCAATGCTCTGCAATACCCTGCAACACTCTGCAATACCCTGCAACACCCGCCAATACCCTGCAACACTCTGCAATGCTCTGCAACACCCGCCAATACCCTGCAATGCTCTGCAACGCAATACTCTGCAACGCCATACTCTGAGATACCCAGCCATACTTGGAGATACTTAGCCATACTCGGAGATACCCAGCCATAGTCGGAGATACCCAGCCATAGTCGGTGATACCCTGCAATACCCAGCCATAGACATCCCCCCCCTCCCGCCACCCTCCGGTGCTTCTACTGACTCGCCAATATGATCAAAGCCAGAATCTTTTTTTTTTTCAGGCTTCCCAGCTTAGAGGTGACATGCGGGGTCTTATTGACCCCATATCTCACTGTAAAGAGGACCTGTCATGCCATATTCCTATTACAAGGGATGTTTACATTTCTTGTAATAGGAATAAAAGTGATCAAAAAAATTATTTTTGGGGAAAAAAATGGCAAACTAAAATAAAGTAAAATGAACAATAAAAAATATATTTTTTTAAAGCGCCCCTATCCCCATGTGCTCGCATGCAGAAGCGAACGCATACGTAAGTCCCGCCCACATATGAAAACGGTGTTCAAACCACACATGTGAGGTATCTCTGCGAACGTTAGAGCGAGAGCAATAATTCTAGCCCTAGACCTCCTCTATAACTCAAAACATGTAACCAGTAAAAAAAAATTAAATCGTCGCCTATGGGGATTTTTTAAGTAGCAAAGTTTTGGCACCATTCCACGAGCATGTGCAATTTTGAAGAGTGACATGTTAGGTATCTATTTACTCGGCGTAACTTCATCTTTCACATTATGCAAAAATTGGGCTAACTTTACTGTGTTTTTTTTTTTTAATCACAAAAAAGCATTCGAAAAATTGCTGTGCAAATAGCGTGCGAGATAAAAAGTTGCAAGGACCACCATTGTTTTCTCTAGGGTGTTTGCTAAAAAAACATATATAATGTTTTGGGGTTCTCTGTAATTTTCTAGAAAATAAATGATGATTTTTACATGTAGGAGAGAAATGTCAGAATTGTCCTGGGTGCTCCAGAACGCCTGATGGTGCTCCCTGCATGTTGGGCCTCTGTATGTGGCCACGCTGTGTAAAAGTCTCACACATGTGGTATCGCCGTACTCGGGAGTAATAGCAGAATGTGTTTTGGGGTGTAATTTGTGGTATGCATATGCTGTGTGTGAGAAATAAACTGATAATATGACAATTTTGTGAAAAAAAAAAAAAAAGTAAAAAAAATCTTGATTTTGAAAAGAATTGTGGGAAAAAATGACAACTTCAAAAAACTCATCATGCCTCTTACTAAATACCTTGGAATGTCTTCTTTCCAAAAAGGGGTCATTTGGGGGGTATTTGTACTTTTATGGCATGTTAGGGTCTCAAGAATTGAAATAGGCCGTCAGTACTTCAGGTGTGATCAATTTTCAGATATTGGCACCACAGCTTGTGGACTCTACAACTTTCACAAAGACCAAATAATATCCACCAATTTGTACTTATTTTTACCAAAGATATGTAGTGGTATAAATTTTGGCCAAAATTTATGAAGAAAAAATTACTAATCTGCTAAATTTTATAACAGAAACCAAGAAAATTCATTTTTTTACAGAATTTTCTGTATTTTTTCTTTTATAGCACAAAAAATAAAAAAACCGAGCAGTGATTAAATACCACCAAAAGAAAGCTCTATTCGTGTGAAAAAAAGGACAAAAAAATTCATATAGGTCCAGTGTTGCATGACTGAGTAATTGTCATTCAAAATGTGAGAGCACCGAAAGCTGAAAATTGGTCTGGTTATTAAGGGTGTTTAAGTGCCCAGTGGTCAAGTGGTTAAATATCGTGCCTGGGGGGTGTCTATAGTATGCCTGCAAAGTGGCACGTCCTGTATTTAGGACAATACCACAGCAGAATTACATTTCTAAAGGAAAAAAGTCATTCAAAACTGCTCACGGCTGTAATGAATTGTCGGGTCTTTGCAATATGTGATACCACATGTGTGAGACTTTTACACAGCCTGGCCACATACAGAGGCCCAACATCCAAGTAGCCCCATCAGGCATTTTAGGAGCATAAATTATATATATAATTTCTTGGCAAACTATCATTTTTGAAGGCCCTTAATTTTTCTAACACATATCATGTACTTACCAAGAATTACTCCAAAATAAATTCTATTGCGGAAAGGGTAAAAAAAAAAAAAGTATTACCTGTGCTTTTTGTAGTGTCCACAAAGAAGAGCATTGGTCCAGGCAGCAGGCAGGGATGTGCTTAGCAATAGCAATAGTAATTATCCAGGCAGCTGGACATGGATCTGCCATGTTTTTATTTATTTAAATTTACCAAATAATCTCCCTACCCTTCCCCCTCCCTTTCTCTCTTTACTCTCCAATTTCTCCTCCCAAAATATCCCAAAAGCTCCCTTTGAGTAAATGAACTGAGTAACATTAGCAAATATAGTAATAAAGATATAGAAAATAATGCCTGTGATGTTTATTATTATTGTTATTATTATTATTATTTCTATCTCTATTTTTAGTTTTATGTTTATTGTTCTGATGATTTAATATGTATATTAATGACAGATCAGTGCTTTCATGCCCTTATTTGCATATTATTTTTGTGCCATGTACTTTATTTATTTTATATTATTTTCAATTGCCGTAAACAGCTAGTGAATGCGGCCTGTTGAAGTTGTAATCAATTTTTCCCACTAGATGGCAGCGCTAGTATAGTGAATGCTGGGACAGGCTAGGACCTCTCGCCACCACGGACCAGTGCGATCGATGCGCCACCGGACGAACAACCTTCCCTGATGTGCCTGTTATTATTGTCCCACGTGTGAGTTTTACTTATTGTCAATTTTAAATCCATTTTAACAGTCTACACTCAGAGAGTCCTGTATTTCTTCTTTCTTTCCTTCCATATCCCGGAGATTACTCTCCATTTTACTACAGCTGCACCCAGTAATGACTTTTACTATAGACTTACCAGTACAGCAGGAAACTTTTGGACTTTGCACCACATATATATGTTTGTTATGTATTTATACACAGAGATCATATCCCCCTTATGTATTTATACATGGAGATCATATCCCCCTTATATATTTATACATGGAGATCATATCCCCCCTTATGTATTTATACATGGAGATCATATCCCCCTTATGTATTTATACATGGAGATCATATCCCCCTTATGTATTTATACATGGAGATCATATCCCCCTTATATATTTATACATGGAGATCATATCCCCCCCTATGTATTTATACATGGAGATCATATCCCCCCTTATGTATTTTATACATGGTGATCATATCCCCCCTTATGTATTTATACATGGAGATCATATCCCCCCTTATGTATTTATACATGGAGATCATATCCCCCCTTATGTATTTATACATGGAGATCATATCCCCCTTATGTATTTATACATGGAGATCATATCCCCCTTATGTATTTATACATGGAGATCATATCCCCCTTATGTATTTATACATGGAGATTAGGGATGAGCCGAACACCCCCCTGTTCGGTTCGCACCAGAACCTGCGAACAGACCTAAACTTCGTGTGAACTTTAGAACCCTATTAAAGTCTATGGGACTCGAACTTTCACAATCTAAAGTGCTCATTTTAAAGGGTAATATGCAGGTTACTGTCCTAAAAAGTGTTTGGGGACCTGGGTCCTGCCCCAGGGGACATGGATCAATGCAAAAAAAAGTTTTAAAAATGGCCGTTTTTTCAGGAGCAGTGATTTTAATAATGATTAAAGTGAAACAATAAAAGTGTAATATTCCTTTAAATTTCGTAGCTGGGGGGTATCTATAGTATGCCTGTGAAGGGGCGCATGTTTCTGGTGCTTAGAACTGTCCCTGCACAAAGTGTCATTTGTGCAGGAAAAAAAGTATTTTAAAATCACTTGCGCCTATTGTCGGGTCCCGTAATACAGAGAACACTCAATGTAACGGAAACCTGCGTTACATCAGAGGGGGCGGGGTCACCCACACGTCACTGGGGAACCCCTGGCTTCCCTCTCCAGCGTCAGAGGGGCGGGGTCAGGTGACGGGTGGCCCCGCCCTCCTAATATAAGAAACGTCAGCGCTGTGCTCTCTGCAGTGTCTCCGGAGTGGAGACAGAAGAAGGATGTATGGACAGCGCTGGACTGAGAGATTCCCCTGTCGCTGGATATGATCATCCATCGCTGGACCCGGGAGACCCGTCGCTGGATAGCAAGAGTGGATTAGCACCACTGGAATCTTTTTTTAATTTTTTTAATTTTTAATAAAGGAATTTTTCAAAAGTGTGTTTGTCTTATTTAACCATTTTGACACTTTCTTTGTGAAATGGTAGGGGTACTTTTGTACCCCTTACCATTTCAAACAGGGGGGGGCCGGGATCTAGGGGCCCCTTGTTAAAGGGGGCTTCCAGATTCTGATAAGCCCCCCGCCCGCAGACCCTCACAACCAACGGCCAGGGTTGTGAGGATGAGGCCCTTGTCCTCATCAACATGGGGACAAGGTGCTTTGAGGGGTCACAGACCCCCAAAACATCCTCCCAATGTTGAGGGTATGTGGCCTGGTACGGTTCAGGAGGGAGGGGGGGCCGCTCTCTCGTCCCCCCCTCTTTTCCTGCGGCCTGCCAGGTTGCGTGCTCGGATAAAGGGTCTGATATGGATTCTTAGGGGGATTTTTTTTAAAATTTGATGCGGGGTTCCCCTTTAATATCCATATCAGACCTGAAGGGTCTGGTTATGGATATTTAGGGGGACCCCCACGTCAATTTTTTTTAAAATTTGACACGGGGTTCCCCTTAATATCCATGTCAGACCTGAAGGGCCTGGTAATTGAATTTAGGGGAACCCCCGCGCTTTTTTTTTTATCAATGAATGAATTGTCGGCTAATACAGAGAACACTCATTGAGTGTTCTCTGTATTACGGGACCCGACAATAGCCGCAAGTGATTTTAAAAGACTTTTTTTCCTGCACAAATGACACTTTGTGCAGGGACAGTTCTAAGCACCAGAAACATGCGCCCCTTCACAGGCATACTATAGACACCCCCCAGGTACGAAATTTAAAGGAATATTACACTTTTATTGTTTCACTTTAATCATTATTAAAATCACTGCTCCTGAAAAAACGGCCGTTTTTAAAACTTTTTTTTGCATTGATCCATGTCCCCTGGGGCAGGACCCGGGTCCCCAAACACTTTTTAGGACAGTAACCTGCATATTACCCTTTAAAATTAGCACTTTAGATTTCTCCCATAGACTTGTATAGGGTGTTCTGACTTTTCGAATTTGCTGCGAACAGCCCAAATTGTTCACTGTTCGCTGAACAGGCCAACAGGCAATGTTCGAGTAGAACATGAGTTCGACTCGAACTCGAAGCTCATCCCTAATGGAGATCATATCCCCCCTTATGTATTTATACATGGAGATCATATCCCCCCTTATGTATTTATACATGGAGATCATATCCCCCCCTTATGTATTTATACATGGAGATCATATCTCCCTTATGTATTTATACATGGTGATCATATCCCCCCTTATGTATTTATACATGGAGATCATATCCCCCTCTTATGTATTTATACCTGGAGATCATATCCCCCCTTATGTATTTATACATGGTGATCATATCCCCCTTATGTATTTATGCATGGAGATCATATCCCCCTTATGTATTTATACATGGAGATTATATCCCCCCTTATATATTTATATATGGAGATCATATTCCCCCTTATGTATTTATACATGGAGATCATATCCCCCCTTATGTATTTATACATGGAGATCATATCCCCCTTATGTATTTATACATGGAGATCATATCCCCCCTTATGTATTTATACATGGAGATCATATCCCCCCTTATGTATTTATACATTGAGATCATATCCCCCCCTTATATATTTATACATGGAGATCATATCCCCCCTTATGTATTTATACATGGAGATCATATCCCCCTTATGTATTTATACATGGAGATCATATCCCCCCTTATGTATTTATACATGGAGATCATATCCCCCTTATATATTTATACATGGTGATTATACCCCCCTTATGTATTTATATATGGTGATTAGTGATGAGCCGAACACCCCCCGGTTCGGTTCGCACCAGAACTTTCGAACGGACCCCAAATTCCAACGAACTTTAGAACCCCATTGAAGTCTATGGGACTCGAACGTTAGAAATGAAAAGTGCTAATTTTAACGGCTAATATGCAAGATACTGTCCTAAAAAGGGTTTGGGGACCTGGCTCCTGCTCCAGGGGACATGGGTCAATGCCTAAAATGTTTTTTAAAATGGCCGTTTTGGCGGGAGCACTGATTTTAATGACGATTAAAGTGAAAAAAAAAGTGAAATATTCCTTTAAATATGGTGCCTGGGGGGTGTCTGTAGTATGCCTGTGAAGTGCCACGTGTTTCCTGTGTTTAGAACAGTCCCTGCACAAAATGACATTAAACGGAAATAACGTCATTTAAAACTGCTTGCGGTTTTAATGTTATATCTGGTTCCTGCAATATGGTTGAAAATCATTGAGAAAAATGGCATGGGTAGCCCTCCCTGCCCATTACCAGCCTATTTGGGTCTTGTACGCATATTAGGGGGAACCCCGTACCCATATTTAAAAAAGGAAATGCGTGTGGCCCCCAGGCCCTATATACTCAGAACAGCAGTATACAGGCGGTGCAAACAAGACAGGGACTGTGTAGGTTTGTTGTGTTCAGTTGAATCTGTTTGTAATTTTCAACTGGTACATTTTTAAAGTGTAGCTCCAGTCAAAAAAATCTATTTTTAAGCTTTTTGGAAAACATAGGAAAGGGTTATCACCCCTGTATAATTTGTTTTGTCGTCCATCTTTTTTCATCTCACTTGCTGTTGTCTCCTTCCGTTTGCAAGTAGGAGATGTTTGTAAGTTGGATGTTTGAAAGTAGGGGCCTGCCCTATATGCTCTGCAGAAATGGCGGAACAAGGTGTTGGTTTTGCCACAACATTGTAAGGCCCTCAAAGTGACTCTTGGTGGGCGCTGGAGCGCCCTGCTGTGAACGATTATATCAAGAATTGTAATTACATGTCCCTGTTAAACAGGGGCAGAAAAATTGGGCCTTAGGCACTGGTGCTGGTGCCACCACACTGCAACCTCTTCCATATACTCTAGTTTTATTGCAGGAATTAGCCCTGCTGCAAAGCATTGCATCAAAAATTGTAATTAAACGCCCCTGTTAAACAGGGGCAGAAAAATTGGGCCTTAGGCACTGGTGCTGGTGCCACCACACTGCAACCTCTGCCATATACTCTAGTTTTATTGCAGGAATTAGCCCTGCTGCAAAGCATTGCATCAAAAATTGTAATTAAACGCCCCTGTTAAACAGGGGCAGAAAAATTGGGCTGCTGGCATCACCCAGAACCAAAAATGTTCTTCCAACATATCAGCGGAGGAGGAAGAGGATAGACAATCAACATAACAGGACAGTCACTCAGCATCAGCATAGGCAGTCTTGAAGGGATGTGGTATTTCATAAAAAATTAATCGGTTACATCAGCTTCAGGTGCTTGGTAGCTGTGGGTTATCCAAGACTGATTCATCTTGATGAAGGTCAGTCGATCAACTGATTCGGTGGACAGGCGCACCCTGTGATCGGTAACAAAGCCACCAGCAGCACTGAAGGTGCGTTCCGAAAGAACGTTGGATGCAGGACAGGCCAGTAGCTCAATTGCATACTGTGCAAGCTCTGGCCAGTGATCCATCCTCAAGACCCAGTAAGCCAGAGGATTTTCGGTGGGAAAGGTGTCCAAGTCTGACCTTGCCCCTAGGTATTCCTGCACCATGTAAATCAGACGCTGGCGATGGTTGCTGGAACCGATCATACCTTGGGGCTGTGGACTAAAAAATTGTCTGAAAGCATCAGTCAGACGGCCACCTTCTCCACCGCTCCTTCTGACCGATGCCTCAGCAACGCGTTGTCCAGGACCAGGAGTTTGTAACCTCCCAGTCTCTGGGAACGCGTTGCACAGAGCTTTCTGCAAGGCCTCCCGGAGATGTCTCATCCTCTGCTCCCTCTGCGATGGCAAGATAAGGTCGGCAACCTTACCCTTGTACCGTGGATCAAGGAGAGTGGCCAGCCAGTAATGGTCCCTCTCCTTGATCTGAAGAATACGAGGATCCTTCCGCAGGCTTTGCAGGATCAGGGAGGCCATGCAGCGTAGGTTAGCTGAGGCATTCGGTCCGGAGTCCTCTGGGTCACTAAGGACAACATGATCCGCAGCTACCTCCTCCCAGCCACGTACAAGTCCACATGTTTCTTGGGACTGTAAATCATCCCTACAGGACTGCTGCTGCTGCTGCTGCTGCTGATGCTGATGCTGAGTGCCAGCCTCCACCTCCATGCTGACACAATCATCCTCCTCCTCCTCTTCCTCCTCCTCATCCTCTTCCTGTGTGATAGGTGGCACAGCAGGAACACTGTCTGGATAAAGGGGGCCTTGAGAGGCAAGGAAGTCCTCCTCTTCCTGCCTCTGTTCTGCCTCAAGTGCCCTGTCCATTATTCCACGCAGCGTATGCTCCAAGAGGTGGACAAGAGGTACAGTGTCACTGATGCATGCACTGTCACTGCTCACCATCCTTGTGGCCTCCTCAAACGGTGACAGGACAGTGCATGCATCCCTGATCATGCCCCACTGGCGTGGAGAGAAAAAACCAAGCTCCCCTGACCCTGTCCTGGTGCCGTAGTCGCACAGGTACTCATTGATGGCCCTCTGCTGCGTGTGCAGCCGCTGCAGCATGGCCAATGTTGAGTTCCACCTGGTGGGCATGTCACATATAAGGCGGTTCTTGGGCAGGTTCAACTCCTTTTGGAGCTCAGCCAGCCGAGCACAGGCATTAAATGATCGGCGGAAATGCACACAGACTTTCCTGGCCTGCTTCCGGACATCCTGTAAGCCGGGGTACCTGCCCAAGAACCACTGCACCACCAGGTTAAGGACGTGAGCTACACAGGGCACATGGGTCAGTTGTCCCTGTCGGAGGGCGGAGAGGAGGTTGGTGCCATTGTCGCAAACCACCATTCCTGGCTTAAGCTGGCGTGGCGTCAACCACCTCTCGGCCTGCCCCTGCAAAGCTGACAAAACATCCGCCCCAGTGTGGCTTCTGTCCCCCAAACAAACCAGCGCAAGCACGGCATGACATCGTTTTGCCTGCGTACTTGCGTAGCCCCTGGAACGCCTACGGAGCACCGCTGGTTCGGAGGACAGAGCACTGGAAGAGGCCATGGAGGAAGAAGAAGAGGAGGGGGTGGAGGAGAGAGGTGTGTCACAACCAATAGTAGCATTTTGGAGGCGTGGTGGCGGAACAACCTCCAACACTACTGCACCTTGTCCTGCATCCTTCCCAGCTGCCAGAAGAGTGACCCAATGGGCCGTGAAAGACAGGTAACGTCCCTGTCCATGCCTGCTGGACCATGAGTCAGCGGTAATATGCACCTTACCGCTGACCGCCCTGTCCAGCGAGGCAAGGACATTGCCTTCCACATGCCGGTAGAGAGCCGGAATCGCCTTCGGTGAGAAAAAGTGGCGTTTGGGGACCTGCCACTGAGGAACCGCACATTGTACAAACTCACAAAAGGGGGCCGAGTCTACCAACTGAAAAGGCAGCAGTTGAAGTGCTAGCAATTTAGCCAAGCTAGCATTCAACCGCTGGGCATGTGGATGGCTGGGAGTGAACTTCTTCCGCCGGTCCAGCAGCTGGGGCAGGGACATTTGCCTGCTATAATCGGACGTGGGTGTACTACTAGCAGAGTTCCCGGAAGCACTTGGCTGTGACACACCTAATTCTACACCTTCATTCCTCTCAGAGCAGGTTTCAGAGAGGACTGAAGGTCTAGTGGGGTTGGAGATGCCAGCTGATGAGTAGCAAGGAGAGGTCCGCTTTGTTCTTTGGTGTGGGTCTTTGAGGTACGCTTGCCAACGAGCTGCATGGCAGGTCAACATATGTCTGGTCAAGCATGTGGTGCCCAAGCGGCTGATGTTTTGGCCACGTGAGATACGCTTGAGACATATGTTGCAAATAGCAGCGGCGCGATCTGATGCACTCGTCTCAAAAAAGGCCCACACCAAAGAACTTTTAGAATAACGCGCAGAGGCAGCGCCCTGCACAGGCGGAGCTCTGCGGTGTGATTCAGTCGGTGTGCTGCCCCTAAGCTGGCCCCCGGAGGGCATCCTGCCTCGTTGGACATGTGCCTCCTCCTCCTCCTCCTCCTCCTCCTCCTCCTCCTCCTCCTCCCTCCTTCCAGGCACCCACGTGGAGTCAGTGCCCTCATCATCCCCTCCCTCTTCATCGCTGTAGCATACCTGGCAGTATGCTGCAGCTTGTGGAACACGACTGCCAGATTGCTGTCCTTCTTGAGCATCCCCTCTATCTGCGCTCATGCTACTGCCTTCCTCTAGCTGAGTGTCATCATCAGAGCCCACAAAACACTGGGCATCCTCCTGGAGCATGTACCCAACACTGTGCTCAAAGAGTTCAGGAGACTCCTCAGGAGGACGTGGTGGGTCTAGGGAAGGAATCACTGATGATGACATTGAGAGGAGGGAAGACGATGTGTTGGCAGCTGCTTTGCTAGTACCCTGAGACTGGGTGAGAGAGGATGAGGAGGATGAAGAGGGCTTGGTCATCCACTCTACCAAATCGTTGGCATGTTGCGGTTCAACATGTCCAGCTGCCGAAAGGAGGACAAGCATGTCCCATGGCCACGTGTTGATGACAATGCACCGCGTCCACGACCAGCACTGTTGTCTCTAGACACAGAGCCTACTTGCCCTCTTTTATCGGCTCGCGCCTGTCTGCCTCTCCTTGCTGGCCTTCCAGACATGGTAATGGCCTGAAGGGAGTTGGGTAAAACAGCAGTTGGGTAGTTTATATTGTGCTGGAGGCACACAACACCCACTAACTCCTGCAGATGCCTTTATTATAGAACACCAGAGATAAAGGGGTATACACAGATGTATACTGTGCTGTGCTGGAGGCACACACAACTTCCAATAACTCCTGCAGATGGCAAGTGGGCTCAAATAGAGAAGAGCTATGTAGGTGGATATAGCGGTATGTACTGGGTACAGAGCACGCAGACAGCACACACTATCTCCTAACACTACTGACTGCAAGCTCTATTATTAAAGATAGATCACTAGCTATATAGGTGAGATGAATATAGCGGTGTATACTGCGGTCAGGGCACGCAGACAATAACCACTACACAACAGCAAGATAGAAAATCGTCCGAAAACGATCAGTGTGTACTGTGTTGAAGGTACACAGAACACCCACTGCTTCAGACGCCAACACACTACACGAGGCCGCCGCGATGGCGGCCTTATATAGTGTGGGGCGTGCACTACACAGCCTGAGCTATGATTGGCCACAGGCATCCTGCCTGTGGCCAATCATGGCTCTCCTCGCTGCTGGCGCTGCGATTGGCCAAGCATGCGGGGTCACAGTGCATGCTTGGCCAATCATGAGCCAGCAATGCACTGCGCCATCGCAGTGCATTGTGGGCCGTGAGCGCCACGCAAATTTGACACGAACGGACCAAAATGTTCGGATTTCGCCGAACGGACGAACAGCCAATGTTCGAGTCGAACGTACGTTCGACTCGAACACGAAGCTCATCCCTAGCCAAGAATCTTCAATACCGGCCACTACGTACAATTCAAGCTCAGGAACTAATCCAAGAAGGGGACAATTGGACCTTTTTTTAGCCTACAAAAGTTGATAAATGATGATAATCAAAACCTCCACCAATTATTCTCCTCCCTTGTCCCTCAATGTCAATGCGGTCGTCTTTGTAATTCCGGTCTCGGAGGAGTCCGGACATTGAAAGTCCACATGCTTAGAAATGTCACGGAAGAAGAAATCTTTCTGAACCAGAATTGACGATTTAAAAAAAAAAAAGAAAAGAAATCGGCATGCAATTTGTTTGAGATTAAAAGGGTTGTAAAGGGAAATGTTTTTTCACCTTAATGCATTCTATGCATTAAGGTGAAAAAACATCTGACAGTGCCTGCGCCCCCAGCCCCCCCGTTTTACTTACCTCACCCCTCGAAAGTCCCGCGCTCGTCCTCAAATTCCTCTTCACCACTCAGCCTGGCCGCTGATTGGCTGGAGTGGATGGACGGAAAGCAGCGCAGCCATTGGCTCGCGCTGCTGTCAATCACATCCACTGACGTGGAGCGTCGGGGGGGTGGGGCCGTGTGATACAGCGAGTGGCTATAGCCGCCGGCTTCATCACGGGAGCACAGCCGCATGAACATGAGAAGCATCTGAGGGAGGAAGCAGAGACAGCCGCCGAGGGACCCCAGAAGAGCAGGTTCGGGGCCACTCTGTGCAAAACGAGCTGCACAGTGGAGGTAAGTATAACATGTTTGTTATTTTTAAAAAATATATATTTTTATCTTTACAATCCCTTTAACCTGAGTGACAAAAGTGGCAACATTGTAATTATGAAGAGGACAAAATGCCAACTAATGTGTAAAAGAACACATAGAAACCGGAGTGTATGTAACAAGTATAAAAATATAGAAAACTTTGCATCCTTTTTAACCACTTTAAGACTGAGCCTCGTTTTTAGATGTGTTAAAAAAAAGGTTTGTTTTTTTGCTAGAAAATTACTTAGAACCCCCAAACATTATACATTTTTTTTCTAACACCCTAGAGATTAAAATGGCGTACTTTATTTTTTTTAAATATACAGCTTTTTGAATTAATAAATAAGACAACAGTACAATTATCACATTTTTTTTTATATTGTGAAAGATAATGTTACGCCGAGTAAATTGATACCCAACATGTCACGCTTCCAAATTGCGCCCGCTCGTGGAATGGCGACAAACTTTTACCCTTAAAAGTCTCCATAGGCAACATTTAAAAAATTCTACAGGTTGCATGTTTTACGTTACAGAGGAGATCTAGGGCTAGAATTATTGCTCTCGCTCTACTGATCGCAGCGATATCTCATATGTGTGGTTTGAATACTGTTTTCAAATGCGGGCGATGCTCACGTATGCGTTCACTTCTGATGTAAGGGGGGGCTTTCTGGGGACCCTGATGTAATGAGGTGCTCTCTGGGGACCCTGATGTAAGGGGGGCTCTCTGGGAACCCTGATGTAAGGGGGGCTCTCTGGGGACCCTGATGTAAGGGGGGCGCTCTGGGGATCCTGATGTAAGGGGGGCTCTCTGGGGATCCTGATGCCAGGGGGAGGCTCTCTGGGGATCCTGATGTAAGGGGGGCTCTCTGGGGATCCTGATGTAAGGGGGGCTCTCTGGGTACTCTGATGTAAGGAGGAGGCTCTCTGGGGACCCTGATGTAAGTGAGGGGCTCTCTGGGGACCTTGATGTAAGGGAGGGGCTTTCTGGGGACCCTGATGTAAGGGAGGGGCTCTCTGGGGACCCTGATGTAAGGGAGGGGCTCTCTGGGGAAACATATATACACACACACACACACACGTATATTACTATATATACATGTGTATGCCCCCCCAAGCGTATGACTTTCTTTGCTACACTGCTATGGGCTCTAGCCCCAGATCTTTTGTAGACCCAGCAATGCTCCTGATTCAGAGTAATAGGAGGAGGCTGGATATAGTTGGTGTACAATGCAGAAATTAATATATTATAAATAGTTATTATTTTTCTATGTGTGTGATCACATACAGTATGCACATTTTATAAATCACGGTCTCTATCATTTTCCTGTCCTTCTTCCA